>NC_081370.1:35768408-36084999 GCF_030684315.1 Stegostoma tigrinum
TGAAGGCAATGAAGGGACTGTTGAAGCAGTGTTGGGGGGCAGTGAGGGAGCTGCTGGAGGGCTGAGCACATTATAACAATGACCGCTTCATTGAGCATTGAATGCAGGAGTTGGAACTTCATGTTACAGCTATATAAGACATTGGTAAGGCTGTATTTGGAGTGCTGCATACAATTCTGGTCACCCTGCTAGAGGAAAGATGTTATTAAACTGGAAAGGGTACAAAAACATTTATAAGGACATTACTGAGACTGGATGGTTTGAGTTGTAAGGAGAGGCTAAATAGAATGGGATTCTTTTCCCCGGAGCATCAGAGGCTGAGGATTATAGACATTTATAAAATCTTAAGGGCATGGATAGGGCGAACAGACCAGGTCTTTTCCCTAGGGTGAGGGAATCCAAAACTAAAGAGCACAGGTTTAAGGTAAGAGGGGAAAGATTTAAAAAGGACCTGAGGAGCAACTTTTTCACACAGAGGATGGTACATGTACGGAATGAGCTGCAGACAAGGTGGTGGAAGCGGATACAATGACAATATTTAAAAGAAACCCAGGTGGGTATGTGGATAGGAAAGGTTAAAGGCATATGGGCCAAATGCGGGAAAGTGGAACTAGATCAGTTTAGGAAACCTGGTCGGCATGGACGGGCTGGGCTGAAGGGCCTGTTTCCTTGCGGTACAACTCTGTGACTGTATGACTCTGACTGTAGAGACCTTTGGGGTGTGTTGAGATTGTGAGAAACACTACATGATTGGGAGTTTAATGGTGCAGTGCTGTTTCCTGTGCTCAGGGCTTGTGGAAACGGCTGTGTGAGACACAGGAAAGTTCAGCTGCACAAACAGCAACAAATCCACACAGTGAAACTGAAATGGAGACATCACAGCCAGGAGGTGCAGAGAACAGGTACCTAACATAGATAATGGGAACTGCAGATGCTGGAGAATTCCAAGATAATAAAATGTGAGGCTGGATGAACACAGCAGGCCAAGCAGCATCTCAGGAGCACAAAAGCTGACGTTTCGGGCCTAGACCCTTCATCACCCTCTGATGAAGGGTCTAGGCCCGAAACGTCAGCTTTTGTGCTCCTGAGATGCTGCTTGGCCTGCTGTGTTCATCCAGCCTCACATTTTATTATCTAGGTACCTAACATAGACGTTTTGGAGTATATTCCAGCCACTGAACTCAAATAAACACCACTGACAGTAAATTCTCCAGTGTAACTCCATGTTCAAATTATACTCCTGTTATCTATGTAGTATCTTCAATATATTTATCCCAAGATGTTTCACCAAAGCATTATCAATATTCAAGTTCTCTCTTGCATTAAATCAGCTAATTTGAGCTGTAGGGCAAGATAGAATAAAATCCAAACTACTTAACAGCCCTTTAGTCCTAACTCACACTTAAGTCCCATGACATCCTACACTCCTGGTCAAGCAATTCCTTGACTTCAAAATCCCTTTGTTTTCAAATCCATCCTCACTTATCCCCACCTCTGTAATCTCCCTGACTTTCACAACCCTCTGAGATGCCCACCCTCTCAAGAATCTTGAATTCTAAATCACTCCTCCACTGGTAGCCCTGCTTTCATCTACAAGAGTCTATCAAACTTAGAATTTTGGAACTCTCTCTCTCTCTCTCCTCTATCTTCCCCAACCACACGCCCCTCCTTTGGGGGTCATTCCAAAAAAAATTGTAATTCTTTGAACTCCCCTGCTACTGATGACTCTTTCATTTCACTTCCGTACAAAGGCCAAGTTGTTGGCTTTGTTTAAAAAAAGACAACTTGTCGATTCTGCGGCAATGCATTCCCTCAGTAAGGGCCCCGCGACGGCTCAGCACCTCCTTGGTAAGGGCCCCGCAACAGCGCAGCACCTCCTCGGTAAGGGCCCTGCAGCGGCATAGCACCTCCTCAGTAAGGGCCCCGCAACAGCGCAGCACCTCCTTGGTAAGGGCCCCGTGACAGCGCAGCACCTCCTCAGTAAGGGCCCCGCGACGGCCCTGCACCTCCTTGGTAAGGGCCCCGCAATGGCGCAGCACCTCCTCGGTAAGGGCCCCGTGACAGCGCAGCACCTCCACAGTAATTGCCCTGCAACAGCCCAGCACCTCCTCAGTAAGGGCCCCGCGACAGCACAGCACCTCCTCGGTAAGGGCCCCGCGACAGCGCAGCACCTCCTCAGTAAGGGCCTTGCGACGGCACAGCACCTCCTCGGTAAGGGCCTCGCGATGGCACAGCACCTCCTCGGTAAGGGCCCCGCAACAGCGCAGCACCTCCTCGGTAAGGGCTCCGCGACAGCGCAGCACCTCCTCGGTAAGGGCCCCGCGACGGTGCAGCACCCACTCCATAAGGGCCCTGCAACGGTGCAGCACCTTCTTGGTAAGGGCCCCGCGACGGCACAGCAGCTCCTCGGTAAGGGCCCCGCAACGGCCCTGCACCTCCTCGGTAAGGGCCCCGCAACGGCGCAGCACCTCCTCGCTAAGCGCCCCGCAACGGCGCAGCACTTCCTCGGTAAGTGCCCCGCAACGGCGCAGCACCTCCTCGGTAAGGGCTCCGCGACAGCGCAGCACCTCCTCGGTAAGGGCCCCGCGACGGCTAGCACCTCCTCGGTAAGGGCCCCGCGATGGCTTAGCACCTCCTCAGTAAGTGCCGGCAACCCCAGTATGAATCTTTCAATGCACGGGAAATTTCAGGATGATTTACATTCTTAATTATTTGGGAATGGAACTTGAATCCGAAGATCTATGACTCAGAAACAAGAATGTTACACACTGAGCTACTACTGACAACACCACAATTACCATTCAAAAAAGCGGGATTTAGTCAACACCATCTGGGATACAATTAGTGAGCTTGAACATGCTTTGATTATCAGTCAGGCAGTCTCTAAAGAAGTTGCTAACACTCCCTTCCTTTCTCTGAATTAAGATTACATGATGAATTGGCTCGTTGGTTTGGGGGAGGCTTGGAGGAAGACTGTTCTGAAGTACAGATAGACTCCCATGGAGGAAGGCCGTACTTTCAGAAGCAGGAGGGGAACCAGGGGAAGGTGTTAAGGACGGCCCAGGACTCTGAAATGGAAATATTTGAACCTACGCTCTGTCCATCAGCCTTTATACCTGTCCAGGGTGAAAAGCTGCAAGGTATGTATAAAATATCCACTTCAGCTTTTGAGTTCTGTTTGAAGTTGTGGACACTAATTTGTACCCTCAGAATTATATAGAATTATATTGTGTTTACTGCACAGAAATAGGACATGTGACCTGACAGTTCCGTGGAGGTACCTACACTTTACATCAGCATCCACCCAATTTCTTTCATCTCAACATATCCTACCACTCCTTTCTCCTCATGTGTTTAATCCACTTTCCTCTAAGTATCTCTGCTGTTTCCCAACTATTCTTTTTGTTGGAAAGTCCTACATTCTTGCATTCGTTGCACTTAGAAGCTTCTGCTGAATTACGTTGTGTTTCCTGGTTGTGGATTATCTGATTTTGATCAGTTAGAGACAACAGTTATAGGGTCTGGCAAACATTGTGTGGGACTGTGTCCTCCAGAGGACTACAGTTTGATCGCAGCTTGATGCTGAGTTACTGCCACATTGTTGACCAACACCTTAAAGCCCAAAGCTAAAAGAGAGAAATCTGTGTTTATTAAATGTGATTAGCTGGGTCTGGAACCTCCTTGATTTAACAGTTTGCCAGTATTCAATGTCTTAAAGAGGTGGAGGGGGTCAGTGAGGCATGAAATACTGGCTCTACCCACCTCACAGCACAGACAGTAACCTGAGGCTGTTTAACAAGTAGTTAATGGGTTTTAAAGATATTTCCCAGTGCTTTCTCGAGCTGTTCACAGGGAATCAGTGTTTGTTATTCTCCATACCCTCACTGCAGTAAACATCTGCCTGCTTTAACAGATTCACAAATCACCCAGAAGCCATCAACAGAGAAGAATTGGGACTCTTCAGATCTGACTCCAAGTGGGAGCCCAGCAATATCCAGGTATCAGCAGGAGTAAAACCAAGGGATGGGTCTGTCAGAAATTCATCTTACCAACTTCCGTCAACTGTGCTGCCTGCCACCATCGCTCTCCCGCCCTGCCATTGGTGCAACCACCATCGCTCTCCCGCCCTGCCATTGGTGCGCTCACCATCGCTCTCCCGCCCTGCCATTGGTGCGCTCACCATCGCTCTCCCGCCCTGCCATTGGTGCAACCACCATCGCTCTCCCGCCCTGCCACTGGTGCGCTCACCATCGCTCTCCCGCCCTGCCATTGGTGCGCTCACCATCGCTCTCCCGCCCTGCCATTGGTGCAACCACCATCGCTCTCCCGCCCTGCCATTGGTGCAACCACCATCGCTCTCCCGCCCTGCCATTGGTGCGCTCACCATCGCTCTCCCGCCTTGCCATTGGTGCAACCACCATCGCTCTCCCGCCCTGCCACTGGTGCGCTCACCATCGCTCTCCCACCCTGCCATTGGTGTAACCACCATCGCTCTCCCGCCCTGCCACTGGTGCAACCACCATCGCTCTCCCGCCCTGCCATTGGTGCGCTCACCATCGCTCTCCCGCCCTGCCATTGGTGCAACCACCATCGCTCTCCCGCCCTGCCATTGGTGCGCTCACCATCGCTCTCCCGCCCTGCCATTGGTGCGCTCACCATCGCTCTCCCGCCCTGCCATTGGTGCAACCACCATCGCTCTCCCGCCCTGCCACTGGTGCGCTCACCATCGCTCTCCCGCCCTGCCATTGGTGCGCTCACCATCGCTCTCCCGCCCTGCCATTGGTGCAACCACCATCGCTCTCCCGCCCTGCCATTGGTGCAACCACCATCGCTCTCCCGCCCTGCCATTGGTGCGCTCACCATCGCTCTCCCGCCTTGCCATTGGTGCAACCACCATCGCTCTCCCGCCCTGCCACTGGTGCGCTCACCATCGCTCTCCCACCCTGCCATTGGTGTAACCACCATCGCTCTCCCGCCCTGCCACTGGTGCAACCACCATCGCTCTCCCGCCCTGCCATTGGTGCGCTCACCATCGCTCTCCCGCCCTGCCATTGGTGCAACCACCATCGCTCTCCCGCCCTGCCATTGGTGCGCTCACCATCGCTCTCCCGCCTTGCCATTGGTGCAACCACCATCGCTCTCCCGCCCTGCCACTGGTGCGCTCACCATCGCTCTCCCACCCTGCCATTGGTGTAACCACCATCACTCTCCCGCCCTGCCATTGATGCAACCACCATTGCTCTCCCGCCCTGCCATTGATGCAACCACCATTGCTCTCCCGCCCGGCCATTGGTGCAACCACCATCGCTCTCCCGCCCTGCCATTGGTGCGCTCACCATCGCTCTCCCGCCCTGCCATTGGTGTAAACACCATCGCTCTCCCGCCCTGCCATTGGTGTAACCACCATCGCTCTCCCGCCCTGCCATTGGTGCGCTCACCATCGCTCTCCCGCCCTGCCATTGGTGCGCTCACCATCGCTCTCCCGCCCTGCCATTGGTGCGCTCACCATCGCTCTCCTGCTCTGCCATTGGTGCAACCACCATCGCTCTCCAATCGCGTGATTGGTTGCCTCCCCACTGTTCTCCTGCCCCACCATTGTTGCATCCTTGCGCATTCTGCTGCCCTGCCTTTGATGGACAGGCCATCTCATGTTCCCAAGATGGCGGCAGAGTGGGGCACTCCAGCTGAAGCTCGTCTACTCTGCACGCTCTTCTTCTTTTCTTGCTCATAGTTCTTTAATTGTTTATTCTCTCCGACAATTCCTGACCTCCAGAGACCACTCCCAGCCCTCCGGCAAAGACTCCCAGCCTGGCCCAGTGCCTTCCTGGCATGGCGACCGAACAGCCTGATGTGAAAATTTACCGGCTTGGCGTAGCAGCCTCCTGGTGTGGCACCCTTGGCCCGGCATTGCAGTCTGAAGTGATCTCCCAGCCTCATGATCCCCAGAGTGAAGCCCAGCATGGTCTGGAGCAGGGTCTGGTGTGGACTGAAAGCTAGGTTCCAGCATGGTATGCTGTTCTGAACTCTTATCTCTGCGATGCTGGACGTTTTATTTCTCTATCATCTAAAGTCTTGTAACTAAAGAAGCTGTACCTAGATACCTTGTACTAATGTTGGCACTGTAAGTGGTGATGTATAAACATTTTCACCGTACTCATTGAGTGTATGTGACAACAAAGGCTAATTCTAATTCATTACCTCCCAACAAACAACTGCATCACAGCTTGTGTTGTTACAAACCATCAAATAATATGTTCAAAGATAAGCAGCAGCAAGTGACAATATATCAATACAAAGAACTGTTTTAATAGAAGTGTTCATGCAGAATGCTTGCTTAGAAGTAAAACGATCAAATCTCTGACACTTTGCTAAGCCCGCTGACGATAGTTTCTTACTGTTTCTTGTCCTGACTTTTTTTTTTCAAAACTGGAGGCTGTTGATTTCACATGTAATCTCAAGAGAAATGAGGAGACGCCCACTTCACTATCCAGTCCTGTGATGACGATAATGAACTTGGACTGATATTTATTATGAGTGTGTTTCTGTGCAGGAGCATGCCTGTGTGTGAGAGAGAGCCTGTGTGGTACTTTGAGAAGCTTGCACAGTTTCCAACTCCATATACCTGGGATCAATCTGACAGGAAACAACTATAGTGATGCTAGAGAGGATGCAAAACAGACTTACAAGAATTACTAGAACGCTAAGGTTATAATTTTCAGGAAAGATTAACCAGATTGCAGTTTTCTTCTTCAGAAAAGTGAAGATTGAAGATAATCTTATGAATGCCTTTGAAATTATGAAAGTGATAGATTGGAGTTGATGGAAACGTTTTATGTAGCCAGTGATTAGGATCTGGAATGTACTGCCTGAGGATGTGGTGGAGACACATTCAAACGTGGCTTTCAAAAGAGTTTTGGATAATTATCTGAAGACAAATAATTTGCAAGCCGACAGAGAAAGGTGGGGGAGTGGGGCCAGGTCTCTCTTGCAGAGGATTGGAAACACTCGGGGAGCTAACTTGCTGTGCTGTAAACATTAGAAAGTCTCTGCTGTTGCATGAGATACAAACAGCACACAGATTAGTTGGAGCACATTATTTATTTCCCTGCTTTATTGAAACATTGAAACCCTGCAGCTGAATTAGAACTGGTAGGCTTTTATCTGAGCACGGAGTGCTAAGCATTTATATAGCCTTCACAGTCTATACCAACAGACTAAGGGGTCAGGGCCAAGCTGTCCTTCAGTAGCATGTAAAATCCACATTCATTTCACAAACTCAGATCAATCATAGTTGTTCTTCTCTCTTTGCTTTAGAGCAACTAACTCTGTGAAGATACAGGAGGTGGATTCCAAAGGCTGTTTTGTTCGACTGTTCAACACATCCTATGACAAGAACATAGACCTCAGTGGCTGCACTTTGCAACAGAGAGTTGGTGCTTATCCAATCTCTTTATACCGCTTCCCACAACACTCACGGCTTCCAGCACAGCAATGCCTCAAGGTAATGGCATCAATAGCATATCACTACCATCAGCATCTGTTTCTACTGTCTATACATTATTACTCTGTCTGACACTACAGCTTCTCCTGACATTGCTAGGATCTATCTGTGCCTTCCCCCTCCATTTATGCGAAACTTTTCACTCTTTTCTAATGGACCAAAATGATCAGAAAAGAGAGGGAAGGGAAGTTTAAATCCTAGATTCAGCACAGGGTCAAAAACCAGCTATTCGCCTCCACTCAGGCCTGTCGACACTACACAATGTCTCACCAGTGAAAATTGGGCAATTAATCCTGCCCCTTTCTGCAATTACGATCCCAGCTAATGGGAATGCCAATGAAACCTGGCTTGATAAATCATAAATAAGAGGTAACACAGTGTGAAGCTGGAGGGACACAGCAGGCCAGGCAACATCAGAAGGGCAGGAAAGCTGACATTTTGGGTCAGGATGCTTCTTCAGAAATGGTGGTGGGGGATGAAGGGAGCTCTGAAATAAATAGAGAGAGAAGGGATGGGGCTGGGGAAGTTAGGTGGGAAGGTGAGTGCAGGTAGGCAGTGATGGGGATTGGTCAATGAGGTGGGAGGAGCGGATAGGTGGGAGAGAAGATGGACAAATTGTGTCAGGTCAAGGAGGCAGGGATGAGAGGGAAGGTTGGTCGTGGGATGAGGCCGGGGGTGGGGAGATTTTGAAACTGGTAAAATCTATATTTAGGCTATTGGGCTGTAGGCTCCTGAGGCAGAATATGAGGTGCTGCTCCTCCAGTTTGCGGGTGGTGTCATTGTGAGACTGGAGGAGGCCCAGGATGGACCAGGCCCACCCCTCCTCTCTCTATTTATTTCTCAGCTCCCCTCTCCCTCCCCATTTCAGTAGATTTGTCCTGACCCGATACGTCAGTTTTCCTGCTGCTCTGTCGCTGCCTGCCCTGCTGAGCTCCTCCAGCTCCACACTTTATTATTTCTGACTGCAGCGACTGCAGTGATTGATAAATCATAAGTTCAATTTTTGCAGTTGGACCCTGTAGCAGTTAGTCACTGAAATTATTGTAATAACAAGAACACAAATTTACTACTCAGGATGAAAACAAACAAGCCTCTCTCTATATAAGACAGGTTAGAAGGACTTAACAAACTGCAAAACACTAATTCAATCTTTTTCTTAGAACTATCCTTCATTCAATCCCATTAAAGCTTGAATCCACTCTTACCTCCTTAATTCCTTCTTTTTCCAGAATGGATGGCCAAAATCTCTTTTCAGCTTTAAGCTTCTACACAAATGCTCACCGCTTTGAGACTTTACAAATAAAACTCCTCTGCTTGGATTAAATGGCTTCTTATCTGAAAACTGCATTCTTTTAATTTAGAAAAAAAACCCCTGATCTGTTTTCTCTATCTTGACAATAAAGTCCAACTAGCGAGTTTTGAGAAGATTTGTAGCTCAGGTTGAGGTTCTGGATGTGAGTTTGCTCGCTGAGCTGGAAGGTTAGTTTTCAGACGTTTCGTCACCATTCTAGGTAACATCATCAGTGAGCCTCCGACGAAGCTTAATCAGAGGCTCACTGATGATGTTACCAAGAATGGTGACGAAACGTCTGAAAACTAACCTTCCAGCTCAGCGAGCAAACTCACATCCAGAAAGTCCAACTTTGTAAACACATCGTCAATTAATGAAGGTATCTTATCATGCACTAAGCTGAGGTCACATGCTTTCTTAGAAATGATATCTTCAGTTCACTGATCTAAAATGACTTTATGACCTTTTAACAAAAGTAGTAGAACTGAAACCATAAATGTAGTTTACTTTAAAATTCAGTTTTCAAATGATGATATCATATTATACACCTAGGCCAACTTGAAAGGATCTCAAGCATTGATGCTCAGGATGTGAGCACTTTGGGCAAGCCAGGATTTATTGCCCATCTCTCCTTACTCCAAGAAGGGGATAACATAACAAAGTGTCTCATTTGGCCACCTCAGAAGACAGTTCATAATCACTGCTATAGGTCTGGAGTCACATATAATCCCTG
Source organism: Stegostoma tigrinum (assembly GCF_030684315.1). Taxonomy (NCBI): domain Eukaryota; kingdom Metazoa; phylum Chordata; class Chondrichthyes; order Orectolobiformes; family Stegostomatidae; genus Stegostoma; species Stegostoma tigrinum. Next base: position 35,777,934 of record NC_081370.1, read on the forward strand.
CCAGTGTAAGGATGGCAGGTTTCCTTTCGTAAAAGACGAGTGAAACTGTTGGTTTCTACAACAATCTGGTCAAAGTGTCATGGTCATTTCTGCTGATAAAAGAATTGCTTGTGGGATCTTGCTTCGCATAACTCAGCTGTCATGTTTCTGTACTTTACAACAGTGACAGTACTTTGAAAAGCAGATTTCATTGGCTGTCAACTGTTTTGGGATGCACTGAGGATGTGAAGGGTACTATAAAGTAAAACCTTTTTATAGTTACTGTACCGTGACCCTTTCAGCACAGTGATAGGGAACTCAGAAGCAAATCATACGGCTCCCTACAAAAGGATTTATTGTGAGCCAGAAGGAAATGTTCTCCCCCCTGGTTTACTTCCCTTTGTTTTCTCCCCCAAGTAGATTTGGGCTGCAGTATCTGACATCTCCCAAAGGCTTCCATCTGACCTTGTTTGGCAAGAACAACACAGATTCCGGAGTGGACCAGAATGTACCACATCTCTTTGCAATTCAAATGGTCAGGTAAGAAAAAAAGAGGGTAGTGGATTGAGGAGTATGTTCCATGATGGGCAGAGACTCTCAAACCTTGTCAATTGTTTTCTTGGATGAGCAGGATTTTACATTCTCCAGACGGTGAGTCTGGAGATAGGAGGTGTTCATTAATTCTAGCACATGGCTCTCCAGCCATCCCGCTCCTGACCTGTTCAGATTTTTTGTATTTTTGAATGGAATTTGGGTTTCGTCGATGAAGCTCACATTTCTTGCCCACTTCTAGTTGCCCTAAAACTCTGTTCTGAGATCTGAGGAAGGGTCACTGAAACGTTACCTCTGTTTTCTCCTTCACAGATGCTGCCAGACCTGCTGAGCTTCTCCAGCAACTTTGTCCTGGCCCTAAAGCTGACTGGTTTTCTGGGCCATTTCAGGAGGCAATACTGTGGGCATGGACTCACATGTCGGCTGGACCATGTAAGGAGGGTAGATTTTCTTCCCCAAAGGACTTAAGTGAATCAGATGGGTTTTTATAACAATCAACAATAATTACAGGAGGTCACCATTAGATGAACTTTTAATTTCATATTTTTGATTAATCAAAATTTTACCAGGAGCCCAAGCAAAACTGGACTCGGGGATATTGGGGGTCAGTCATCTCAGCTCCAGGGATCTCTGCAGGAGTTCCTCAGGGTGGTATCCTAGGACCAAATATCTTCAGCTGCTTCACCAATGACCTTCCCCCCATCATAAGAGAGGGGGTGTTCGCTGATGACCACACATTATTCAGCACTATTTGCAGCATCCACAGATAGCGAAGCAGTAAGGGCTGATAACATTCAGCCCATACATGGCAAGTGACATTCATGTCACACAAGAGCCAGCAATGACCACTTTCAGCAAAAGAGAATCTAACCATCGCCCTTTGACATTCATTGGCACTACCATCACTGAATTCCTCCAAGATCAACATCTTGGAGTTACCATTGACCAGAAGCTGAAGTGGACTAGCCAACATTGTGACTACAAGAGCAGGTCAGAGGCTAGGAATTCTGCAGCAAATAACTCCCCAAAACTTGTCTATCAAATATAAGCTCAAGTCAGGCGCGGATGGAATTCTCCCCACCTACTCAGAATGCAGCTCCAGCAACACTCAAGAAACTTGACACCACCCAGGACAAAGCAGCTGTATGATTGGCATTACATCCACAAACATTCGCTCCCTCCATTCCTGATGCTCAGTGGTAGCAGTGCATTCTGTCCACGAGATATATTGCAGAAATTCAGCAAAGCTCCTGTCAAACCCACAGTCACTACCATGTAGAGAACCGAGGGGGGAAGACACGTAGAAACACCCCCTTCTGATGAAGGGTGTAGGCCCAATACATCAGCTTTTGTGCTCCTGAGATGCTGCTTGGCCTGCTATGTTCATCCAGCTCCCACTTTGTTATCTCGGATTCTCCACCATCTGCTGTTCCCATTATCTCTCCCATCTGCAAGTTCCCCTTCGAGCCACTCACCATCCTGACTTGGAAATATATTGCCATTCCTTCAGTGTTGCTGGGCCAAAATCCTGGAACTACCTCCAAGAGGGAGTTCAAACGAAACATTTTCCTCAGTTCTACAGAAGAAAGAGGGACAATTCACAGCACATAATGGAATCCATCTCAGATGCCACTGAATTACGATTCTCTGCTGCAGGCTGTCAGTCAAGCTACTGTATGACTAAATAAGAATAAGACAAAGGTACAGGCCAGATTAAAGAGGATTGAAGTCCAATTGTTAGCACAAACAGTGATCACCTTAATGACCCAAAAAAGTATCCCAAAGGTGTGGCTCTGTCCTGTAATGAGCAGATGTTCCACACAAACTGGGTTAGAACATAGAACATAGAACAGTACAGCACAGAACAGGCCCTTCAGCCCACAATGTTGTGCCGACCATTGATCCTCATGTATGCACCCTCAAATTTCTGTGACCATATACATGTCCAGCAGTCTCTTAAATGACCCCAATGACCTTGCTTCCACAACTGCTGCTGGCAACGCATTCCATGCTCCCACAACTCTCTGCGTAAAGAACCTGCCTCTGACATCCCCTCTATACTTTCCTCCAAACAGCTTAAAACTATGACCCCTCGTGCTAGCCATTTCTGCCCTGGGAAATAGTCTCTGGCTATCAACTCTATCTATGCCTCTCATTATCTTGTATACCTCAATTAGGTCCCCTCTCCTCCTCCTTTTCTCCAATGAAAAGAGACCGAGCTCAGTCAACCTCTCTTCATAAGATAAGCCCTCCAGTCCAGGCAGCATCCTGGTAAACCTCCTCTGAACCCTCTCCAAAGCATCCACATCTTTCCTATAATAGGGTGCCCAGAACTGGATGCAGTATTCCAAGTGCGGTCTAACCAAAGTTTTATAGAGCTGCAACAAGATGTCACGACTCTTAAACTCAATCCCCCTGTTAATGAAAGCCAAAACACCATATGCTTTCTTAACAACCCTGTCCACTTGGGTGGCCATTTTAAGGGATCTATGTATCTGCACACCAAGATCCCTCTGTTCCTCCACGCTGCCAAGAATCCTATCCTTAATCCTGTACTCAGCTTTCAAATTCGACCTTCCAAAATGCATCACCTCGCATTTATCCAGGTTGAACTCCATCTGCCACCTCTCAGCCCATCTCTGCATCCTGTCAATGTCCCGCTGCAGCCTACAACAGCCCTCTACACTGTCAACGACACCTCCGACCTTTGTGTCGTCTGCAAACTTGCTGACCCATCCTTCAATCCCCTCGTCCAAGTCATTAATAAAAATTACAAACAGTAGAGGCCCAAGGACAGAGCCCTGTGGAACTCCACTCACCACTGACTTCCAGGCAGAATATTTTCCTTCTACTACCACTCGCTGTCTTCTGTTGGCCAGCCAATTCTGTATCCAAGCAGCTAAGTTCCCCTGTATCCCATTCCTCCTGACCTTCTGAATGAGCCTACCATGGGGAACCTTATCAAATGCCTTACTGAAGTCCATATACACCACATCCACAGCTCGACCCTCATCAACTTTTCTAGTCACATCCTCAAAAAACTCAATAAGGTTTGTAAGGCATGACCTACCCCTCACAAAGCCGTGTTGACTGTATTTGATCAAGCCATGCTCTTCCAGATGGGTTGTGAATTATGCTGTTGTGGATATTTGCTGAAGTTGAACGTTAATGGCTACATTCTGACCTTTTGCAGCCTATCGCTTGGTACATCCCCTTACATAAATTCTCAGCTGCTGCCAACTCGTTTGGTGTAAATGATGATGCCTCAGAAGACTGGGGCCCTGTGCTGCTGAAAAAACAGCCAATATCTCAAACAGTGACCCCATTGAAACAGTGCAAGCAGGAAGCAGCTTGGCCACCCAGTCCTGAAATGATCATTCCATCTGACACACGGAGAAACAGCTGGACAGACTTTGTGCCATTACAGAGGAGGTAACAGCGTAACATTAATTCAAAGGGCCCTTGCCTGTATTTGCAGCTGGAATTCAACAACTAGTTAGATGCTGGGGCTAGATGAGTTGTACAGAAACAGACCATCAGCCAATTGCATCTGAGTTGGCTGGTAACTAGAACAATCCTTCAAACTAATCCCACTATCCTGCGCTCTCTCCACACTTCTAGATCAATCCCAAACTAATCCCAATGCTGGCTCTCTTCCCACTTACATGTATTTGTGGCTTTCATAGACGTATTCAGTTTTCCACCGAAGCGATTTATTTCAGCCTCTTGCAGTGAAGCTATTCCTGCATCAATAAACCTTTGTGAAAGCACATTGTTCTAAATCTCTCTTCAGGGTCTCTTTGCTAATTTATAATTTGGCCACCTCATCACTGACTCCCCAACCAGAAGGGATGTTCTTTCTCTATTCAAGACGTGGTATAATTCTAAAAATCGCTAAGATTTCCTTTTACCTCTGTGCTCCACTTAAAACACTCAATATTCTAATCACTTCTGATAACACTAGATTCCCTTCCTGGTTACATCCTGGTGAATCTATACTCACTGTTTTCTATGACCATAGGGACTTTTCTAAAATTAGACATGAAACTGTCCTTAAATGTGGTTAAATTGATGTTTGTACACAATTATCAATATTTCTTTGCACTTCCCCTTTATCAAACTGTTATTGACCTTCTGATAACTTTATCTCACTGCTCAACCTTCAATGAATTTCTGTATTTATTTAATGGGTGTCTGTGTTATATCGTCACCCTTTGTTATCTTTTGATTTAGTGTTCACTTCCAACCCTTGTCTGTTTATTTTCCCAAAGTCTACATTCCTCGCATTCCTCCATATTAGCCTGCTTCTGCCATTTGTCTGCTCCCATTTCCCAATCCATCTATTGCCGTCCATAGATTTCTCTCATGTATCCTGTTTGGAGTTGGAGACTGTTCTGCCTGAATCAGATCATCTGTGCACACCAAAAAATGAAGAATATAACCCTTCCTCCGATCTGAGGCCTGCACTTTACATATCACAATGAGCAGAAAAACATAGGAACACGAGGAAGCAGCTTGGGCTCCCAGTCCTGAAATGATCATTCCATCTGATAGACGGAGAAACAGCTGGACAGACTTTGTGCCATTACAGAAGAACCCCACCTCAAATCCATATTCTCACCTTCCTCCATTAACCTTTCACCCCCTTGGCTTACCAAGAATCTATCCATTTCTACCTTAAAAATATTGGAAGACTCTACTTCGATCCCGCGTTCACAGAAAGAATTCCAAAGACTTACAACCCTCGCTGAAAAAAGCTGTTCAGCTTTTCTCTGCATGAATGGTCCCCTATTTTCAACTAAAGTGACTCCCAGCTCTAGGTTCTTTCACAAGAAGAGGAGAAAGCAGCCTCTCTAAATATACATTAAAATCTCTCTGGATCCTATACATTTATGTGTGAATCAAATTGCCTCTTACTCTTCTAAACTCCAGCAGATACAAGAGGAGCCGGCCTAATTTGCCTTATTAGATAACCCATTGACTCCAGATATTAATCTGGGAAACCTCTCTGATCAACATCCGTTGCTTTTTTTAAATCCATGCTTAAATAAAGTGGCCAAAATCACACACAGTATTCAGTGTGGTCTCAACAATGCTCTCTGTAACTGAAGCATAGCCTTTGTACTTCTGTAAAATTCCCCTTGCAATAAACACTAACCATTAGCTTTCCTAATTACTTGCTGTACCTGCAGATTAACCTTTTGAATTCATGCAATAGGACAACCAGATTCTCCCTACGTCTCAAAACTCGCAGTCTCTTATCATGTAGAAAATATGCCTCCATTTTATTATTGTTCCATTTTAGCCCATTTGTCTTTGCTCACGTACTTAACCTGTAAATATCTTTTTAAAAATCCCAAAGAACTGCAGATGCTAGAAATCAGACACAAAACCTGGAATTGCTAGAAAATCTCCACAGATCTGGAACCATCTGTGGAGAGAAAACAGAACTAATGTTTTGCCTTTCATATATCTTATTAACCTTACCACCAGTTGACTAGTTTAGCCCTTAGGAATAGAATTAACATTAATCACTTACCAGATGCTAAGTAGGTAGCTTGCTTTTTCTCCTTTAGCAGAGGAAGTGCCAGTCCTGGAAGGAGAAATCATTAGAAAGAGCAAAGACAGAGAATTACTTATTCCCATTTCTCAGTCAAATGCCAGCAGACTATTGCAGATTTTTAAAAATCTCAATGATCTTCTGGCTCAGATGTAGGCACATTGCTACTATGCCAGAAAAACCCATGTACTTTACAGCGAGTTGCATTCAAGGATTAAATTGGCATATACTCCTGCCCCAGGCCTTTCTGTTTTCAGGACACTAACACTGCACCACTAAAGCCTCTCCAAGTCTGCATTTTTAAAATTTAACCTTTTTTTTTGTAACAAGCCTTTCAGACCCTATCAGATGAATTGGTTTCAGTTGCTTTTTTAATTAACTAAGCTCTTGTTACAATTGTGCTTAGGGCTGGGGCCTAAACTGTAGACTTCAATTAAAATGCTAACAGCAAGCAAGTTTTAAAGAAAAAAATTAAAATTATCTTATTTATCAGCTGCCAGCATTCAGCGTTCAATGAGATCATGGCTGATCTGCAACTTCGCTCTATGAATCCAGTTTTATCCTGTAGCCGTAAACATATTTGGATAATACAAGTCTTTCAATCTCAGATTTCCATTTACAAATTAGTTAAATATTAATTTCCATTTGCAGAAGAGAATTTTAATCATTTACCGTCCTCTTTGTGTAGAAGTTTTTTTTAATGTCTTTCTCATAAGACATGGCCCTAATGTTTAGACTGTGCCTTTAATCCAAAACCAAACAGCACAAATTGCTTCTTTCTATCTAATCAGTTGTTCCTCTATTATGCTGAAAACTTTGATCAAATCGTCCACTAATTTTCTTAATTCCAGGAATATAACCTGAGTCTGTGTAATCTCATACTGTAATTCTTTCAGCCCATCTATCATTCCGGTAAATCTAGGTTGACGTTAATCTTTTTATGTTTTATCCTAGACAAAGTATTTCAGCTCACTTTTCCTCAAACAGTATACGTCCCCAGTCGAACACCTCCAGCCTCACAGAACACAGCAGCTTGTGTTCTCTTAGCTTGGAAGAGACAGAAATTAATTCCTATTTACAGTCCAGTCTCATATCTCTGCCTTCGGATTCCTTACCCGGTAAGTCAGATCATTGCATGCAGAAACCCTTCAGCTATTCAGTTTTGTCTATGTGTGTTTTCCTTGGAGTCTTTCACTTCCCCTTTTCCACACATCTTGACCAGACAGCAGGCCCATTTTCCAGTTGGGCATAGCTCTTACAGATCCTATGACCTTAGTCCAAGGTGATTTAGTCACAACACCTCAATCCACCTACCCCTTCACTCTGTGTGTCAGCTGCACAAGACCAAGTCTTGGTTCCTTGGGCAGAGAGATTAGGGTGAAAATGTTCACACTCGTGGAAAGTCTGAAAATGGGAGGGCACAGTTTTAAAGTGACCAGTAGGAGAAACAAAAGCGCTATGAGGAAAGCTTTTTCATGCAGGGAGTGATTACAGTCTGGAATGCGTTATTATATGGTGGATAAAAACCAGAAGAACTGCGGATGCTGTGAATCAGGAGCAAAAACGAAGTTGCTGGAAAAGCCCAGCAGGTCTGGCAGCATCTGTGAAGGAAAAAACAGTTAACGTTTCGGGTCCAGTGACCCTTCCTCAGAAGGTATATTGTGGAGGCAGTTTCAGTTGTGCAAAAGAGAACTGGATGGTTATTTGAAAAGCATCAATGTGCAGGATTGGGGGAGGAATGCAGGAAAACGGCACGAGATAAGATGCTCATTTCGAGAGCCAGCATGGACAGACATGATGGGCTGAACAGTGACCATCTTCACTGTAAGACTCTGTGAGAGTGAGTAGTATGCCTACCTCTGAATCAGGATGTAAAGTGATCAAGTTCCACCCTGAGGACCACAGGATGCCCAAAGTACTTTACAGTCTTTGAAATACAGTCAGTGTGATCAGATGAGAAACATTACAGCCCATTTGTGAATGGACAGCTTCCTCAAACTGCAGTGAAGCAATAACAATAATCTGTTTTAATTTAGACTGACAGAAAGATAAATATTGCCCTGGACAGGCCTCCTCTGCTTTACAAGTAATGGCTGTGAGAGGGCATGATTCCTCAGTTTACTGTCTCATGTAAAGGACAGCTCTCTGATAGTGCAGCAGCCCCTCCTCAGTAGTGGGCAGAAATAGGACTTTTCAATTCCGAGTTGAGAATATTATCCACTGAGCCTAGGACATGGGCAGTGTTTTACCCGCTAGGACAATGTACAACGAGCTTGTCTTTATTTGATTGATGTTAATTCCTCTGTCTGCCCCTTGCTTAGTTACTCCTGATTCTTCCGAACTGCAGTCACCAATTCAAATGTCCAGACGATCGAGTCACACTGAGGAACTAAATTTAACGGTAAGTCAACCATAGATACTGGGTACTTGGGAATTACAGTAGGCAAGTGGCATTACCATATAGGACATTGCAATCCAGTCCCATTTGCCAACATTTGGCCCATTTCCCTCTCAACCCTTCCTATTCATACACCCATCTAGATGCCTTTTAAATGTTGCATTGCAGTGGCCTCCAACACTTTCCCCCCTTCAGTTCATTCCATACACACCACCCTCTGCGTGAAAAAGTTGCCCCTTAGGTCCCTTCTGAATCTTTCCCCCCTCACCTCCAACCTATGACCTCTAGTTTTGGACCACCTGTCCTGGGGAAGAGACCTTGGCTATTCACCCTATCAATGCCCCTCATGATTTTATGAATCTCTATAAGGTCACCTCTCAGCCTTCAACACTCCAAGGAAAATAGCCTCGATCTATCCAGCCTCTCCCTACAGCTCAAACTCTCCAAACCCCAGCAACATCCTTGCAAGATATTTTCTGCAACCCTTTCAAATTTCACAACATCCTTCCTATAGCAGGGAGACCAGAATTGCACGCGGTATTCCAAAAGTTGCCAAACCAATGTCCTGTATAGCGGCAGCATAGCCTCCCAACTCCTGCACTCAATGCACTGACCAATAAAGGCTAGCTACCAAACTCCTCTTTTGCTATCCTGTCTACCTGTTTCTCCAGTTTCAACCTGCACCTCAAGGTCTTTGTTCAGCCACACTCCCCAGGACTTTACCATCAAATGGATAAGCCCCACCCTGATTTTCCTTTCCAAAACGCAGCACCTCACATTTATCTGAATTAAACTCCATCTGCCACTCCTCACCCCATTGGCCCATTTGATCAAGATCCCGTTGTACTCTGAGGTAACCTTCTTCATAGACCACTACACCACCAATTTTGGTGTCACCTGCAAGCTTACTTACCATGCCCCATACATTCAAATCCAAATCATTTATATAAATGACGAAAAGCAGTGGACCCAGCACCAACCCTTGCAGCTCACCGCTGGCTCCAAATCTGCACTGTTCACTTACTTATCCAGAGATAATGGGAACTGCAGATGCTGGAGAATCCAAGATAACAAAGTGTGAAGCTGGATGAACACAGCAGGCCAAGCAGCATCTCAGGAGCACAAAAGCTGACAGAAGGTTCTAGGCCCCAAACGTCAGCTTTTGTGCTCCTGAGATGCTGCTTGGCCTGCTGTGTTCATCCAGCTCCACACTTTGTTATCTTCACTTACTTATTCAAATGTCTTTCAACCATTATAACTAAACCAACACCCACCACTTCCTCTGGAAGTTCATCCACACAGGAATTACTCTTTGTGCAAAAGAAATTGCCCCCGTGTATTTTTTTAAACAATTCTCCTCTCACCTTAAGAATATGTCCCCTAGTTTTGAAATCCCCCATTCTAGGGAAGGGATACCTGCCACTCATCTTATCTATAACCCTCTTGATTTTATAAATCCCTATAAGGTCACCCCTCAATTTCCTACACTCCAGTGAGTCAATTCCTAGTGTATCTGGCCTCTGCCTTTAACTCAAATCCTCCATCCTTGGAAACGTCCTAGGAAATCTTTCCTGAATCCTCTTCTGCTTAATAACGTCCTTCCTATAACAGGGCGACCAGAAATTTTCTCAGGAATGCTCTTGAGTCCCTGGATTTGTCAGGAGGATTGATTTAGGATACCTGGTTGGTATGGGCGACTTGGGCCTGTTTCTGTGCTGGATGGCTCTATGATTCCATGTAAAAACACTCCAAATGCAGCAGGACACACTCTTGGAGCTTCAAGTTGTGGCCATACTGACATTGATTTTAAGTCCGGGAAACTGAAGGAAGGAGTCAGGCCGCATCCGCTTTTCTCTTCTACTTCTCTCCCACGCCCTTCCACTCTAAGTTGCTCTCCCAAAACTCCCTCTTCTCTTGCCCTCAGTAAACATTAGGCTTGCTATCTTCCTTTTCTCCAACATTGCAGAAGTGCCTCACTGCTGGAGAGTGAAAAATGCAGTGCAGCCTTCCACAGTGTGAATCATAGAAGCAGTACACATAAAAAGGGCCATTCAGCCCGCAATGCCTGTACTGGGTCTTTGAAAGAGAGTTATCCAATTGTCTCTCTCTCTCCCTCTGCTCTTTACACATAGTTCAGTCATTTTTTCCTTTCAATGTATCTTTCTAATTCACATACATCCGTGAACTTGTGCTGATGCTCACTCTCCTCCCAGCAGCCTGTTCCCTCAGTTTCTCCATCTTTCCACTGGGTGGCAGCAGACTGTTCAAGAATTGGTTTCCCTGCCACTGTAAGAGTGCCTTCCTGGGAGTTCTTCTCCCCCACTAGTGTGTAACTACGGTCACCCTGTAAAACCCCGTCCCTCACCCATTGTCCTTACTCAAGGTCAGATGATCTCTTGCAGCTGGGATCGGAGGACACCACCACCCTCTGAACCCAACCCCCACCATGTCAACTCACCCGTCTCCCATCCCCACCCTTGTCCATCAGCAATATTCATAACTTTTTCTCTCCCCAACCCACCCCCCCCCCCAAAATAGTTTAAACATCAGCAAATATGAAATTCTGGAAGAGAACAGCTCAGAAATACTGACTGTTTTCATGCAGAGACCTCTCTCGAAAGCCACGCTATCTCTGCAGCCATTTTATAAGAATGTCCTGGCTCATTTAAGGATATTTACTTTCAAACATATGTTTCACTCCATGGAATTAAAGATTAATTGCTTGTATACAATAGCTTAATGACAGTGCTGAGGGAGTACTGCACTTCCAGAGATGCAGTGTTGTGGGAATGTGCACTGTCATTGGGACAGCATACACAATGATGGACTATGAAGGTGCTGTCTTCTGATAACTTGTTTTAATGAGGCCCTATCTCCCTTGAGTGGTGCCAAAGATCCTATTTTTGATGTATATCAACATTTCTATCCACTGTTCAGGCCAATATTTATCCATCAAATAGCAACACTAACAAACACATACTTGCCTTTTATCGCTTCAAATGTTTATGGGAACTCACTCTGCACAAATTAATTGCTGTGTTTTCTGACAACACATCAGTGACTACACTTGGAAAGTACATTGTTGGCCGTAGAATATTTGGAACAGCCTGTGAAAGATGTGCTCTGGAAACTTCTTTCAATTACAATTTTATGATCAGTAACTTTCTGCATTTCCATCTCTTCGAGCAGACCGTCCCACACCGACTTGCCAAGGCTTGGCTACTGCCTGGGCTGGTCACGCAAAGAAACACTCGCTCAAAGTATACACTTCGATTTAAGAGCTACCTACCCTTCACAACAGACACCCACATCACCAGGAGATAGAAATCGTCGAGAGTGAGAACAACAAGAGGAACTGTGGAAATGGAAACAAGAGAACCATCATTCAGCTCTGAAAGCAGTTCCACATTGGAATGAAATCATTGCTGATTTTTGACTTAACTCCAAACACTTGCCTTAGCTTCAAATTGCTTTTTACCTTTTCAAGGAGAAACATATCAATCTTAGACTTTGAATGTTTGAACTAGTAGCTACTGTTTGTGGGAGAACATTCAATAATTCTACCCGTAGCTTGAAGAAGTATTTCCTAACTTCTCTCCTGAAAGGCCTGGCTTTGATTTTGAGAATCTGAACTCTCCCATTAGCAGAATTTGTTTTTTCTATTAGTCCTATTAGTTCTTTCCACATTTTTATGATTCTGGGCAAGGCCCCAAATTATGATTTTCAATAAGATCACCAACTTTATGTTACAATCCTGTTAGGGTCCAGTAACTCTTTTTTTAAGGTCTACAACAAATGAGACTCGGGGATGTACTAAAAAATTAAATCCACAAAAATTCCGGTTTAGAATAAACAACTCTGCTTACTCTTAAATTAAAATTGTAATGCAACCTACATGTACAACTGATTTCTAACAATTAAAATTAACACTTGATAAGCATGGGTAATAGGCCATGCTCAAACATCCCTCAGCACAGTGAATAGTAAATACAAACAAGACAGATCTCATAGATTTCTCAGTAGCTCAGTAATATCAATGACATGATGGATCATCCAATCTCAATAGATTTCACAAGAGATTATTTTTCACTCCTGTTGATTTGGACTGAAACTTCCTCCCTCCCAGTCCAGTTTTGGACAACAGAGTTGGCTGCTCCCATTTTCGTCATCCTCTTTTCCTGCATCTATGTCCCCCTGGGCCCTGAGCACTAACTCATGGGCTTAACTCCACCTCTTCAGCATTTAGCTAGTCCCAGCAAGCCAGTCCTACCCCTAGGCTTTTTGCTGAGCTTTAACCTTGCTCAGTTACAACAAGCAAATACTGCTTGTGAGCTTTTCAACCACCAGACTGTCAGGTCCGCTGAGGTATTACTGCTCACAGGTATCCTCTGAGTCCCTCTAAATCTTTCATTGTGCTTTTCCCTGAGCCCAGTCCGCACAGAGTTATTCAACTTGTTGATCTCGTGGGGTCCCTAATGACACAGACTCAGCATAGATCAGTTGCCCTGACCGCAGCACACCCACAGTTAAGCTCTTAGAAAAAAAGGTAGATCCCTCTTTTTTTCACAACTTGTTCTATCTCCTTTGAATACTACTGAACAGTCTGAGTGACCTGTTAAAAACCAGGCAGAATTGAACATTGCCACTTAACTACTGTTGAAACTCTCCAAACCACTGAACACTGCAATGTTGTCATTCCCAGAAGAGGCTTTCAGCACAAAGAATGCTTACAAAAAGGAGGATTCAGCACAATATCCTCACAAACTTCAATCAAGTTACTCCTCAACTTTAAGGATATTTTCAAATCAACCCCACTCAGAAATGTTCTTTCAAACCTCTAGGACAGGTGAGTCTTGAACCCAGGCCTCCTGGCCGAAAGGTAGGACATTGCCATAAGCCATAAGAGCGCCTACCTTTAATTTTTCACTTTTCATATCAAGAAATATTGTCATACACAACCAAATAGCCCCCATCCTGCGCCCCCTACCCATCACCAATGGCATTTTTTTCATCTGTTCACTATCCACTAAAGCGCCTGTGTTTCAATGGAACCCATAACTTTCTACTTTTCCTTTCAACTACCATCTGTAATCACCCATGCAGTCAATTAAATATTTACATGCAAAGCTTGTCAACCCGCTCTGTGATGTTTTCACCCACCTCTGAAACAGATGTGACTTGAACCCAGGCCACCTGGCTCAGAGGTAGGAATACTACCCGCGTGCCGCAAGAGCCATCCTTAACAAGCTACACTCCGAAATTAAGTTGAAACTAGCTGGATGTGGGAATGGGGAATCAATTTGTCTGCCCGTGCTGGCCTTATTTATCTGGCGTGCAAGACACAGACCATTACAAGGAAGGAGGTCGCTTTGCTTAAGAAAATGGGAAAGGAAAGAGAGGAGACTTGCTCAAGCCTGCATTAGTATTTTTTTTTAATCAACTTGCTAAAATGCTAGAATTTAAAATAAAATCCAGGAATCACTTGATAAAGCCCAGAACTTTAGGCCACTTTTCAAACCATATATTACTTTACTCAACTAATCTGGGCAGGTCGGTGTTGCTGAAAAGGTCAATATTTGTTGCCCATCCCTAGTCTCCCTTTGGGAGGGAAAGGGAAGAGGGGGCTGGGCGAGAAGGTGCAGCTTCTAGTCCATACATGGGAGGTACTCCCATGGCCCCTTTCACCCAGTACCTTACCAACTATTCAGGACAGACAGCGCTACCCACTGGTCATCCCTTCCATCAGGGATAACTGGGTGAGCACCAGGATAGGGACCGGGTCTTCAGAAGTCAGGAATGGGAGCTCAAATTCCTCCGCTGGTGGTTGGAGAATTTGAACTCACTTTTTAAACCATCCCTGCAAGTGAACAAAAACTGATGTTTCGGGCCTAGACGCTTCATCAGACTCTCTGATGAAAGGTCTAGGCCCGAAACGTCAGCTTTTGTGCTCCTGAGATGCTGCTTGGCCTGCTGTGTTCATCCAGCCTGACATTTCATTATCTTGGATTCTCCAGCATCTGCAGTTCCCATTATCACCTGCAAGTAAACAGCTGGTTTCAGTAAAAGTGACTGAAGATTTCAAATTAGACATAAAAATATCCAACTTCAGGAAAGAAATCTAACACCCTCACCTGACCTGAGCCATGATGTGGGTCCAGCTCCATGCCAAAATCATTAAGCTTCAAGCACTGTCTGAAGTAGTTACTTTGTGACATTAAGAATACATCTGCAGGGACTAACAATTAATGCTGGCTTTGTCAGTGATGACCAGGTCTTGAGACTGAACTAATATGTTAAACAAAGTTCAGGCTAATTATTACTATCATGATCAAACCATGTATAACAGACTTATCAGTTTCAAATTAGTCTCATTCTGAATGTCGACAATTTATTCAGCCTGGTCCCAATGTGGCATTGGATATATCATCATCATCATCATCTCACAGGATTGGATATGACCTGGTCCTATTGTAGGATTACATACAGCCTAGTCTGATTGGAGGTTGGATGCTGCCTGGTTCCAAGGTAGAATTGGAAACATAGTGAAACAAGAGGAAACGAAATGAAACAGAAATTGCCGGAGAAACTCAGCAGGTTGGGATTTTTGAAGAAGGGGCATGGGATAATAAACATTAACTCTGCTTTCTGTCCGCAGATGCTGAGTTTCTCCATCAATATCTGTTTTTGTTTCGGATTTCTAGCATCCCCAGTTCTTTGTGTTTTGTTTATAATTAGATACAGCCTTGTTGCCATCATAAGATCAGACGTATCCTACTCCCATCCCAGTGTTAGATACAGCCGGATCCTGTTGTAAGATAGAGACCCTACCCAGTTTGCGAGGGGAGCAATCAGAAGGAGCTCCTACTACCCTGAACTTCGTGAGAATGACTGGAGTCACATTTGAAGAAGTTACATCAGGATGATGAGATCTTCAGAAAAATGCAAGCTGACTGACGTAAAATTCTTTCAGAGGTAGTGGGAACTGCAGATGCTGGAGAATCTGAGATAACAGGGTGTAGAGCTGGATGAACACCGCAGGCCAAGCAGCATCAGAGGAGCAGGAAAGCTGACATTTTGGGCCTAGCCACTTCTTCAGAAGAAGAGTCTAGGCCTGAAACATCAGCCTTCCTGCTCCTCTGATGCTGCTTGGCCTTCTGTGTTCATCCAGCTCTACACCCTGTTACCTCAGACGTAAAATTCTGCCAAGCCAGGACTTTTAAAATGAATCTGCAATTGTTAACCATGCCCCAAATAGCTGCAGCAGTAGTATTAGTAATTTTGTGAAGCTCTTTGGAATATCCTGAGGCATGACAGAAATGTGATTCTTTCTTTCTATTTATACCTTTGGCTGTGCTCACTCACTGACTTGTTATCAGCTACTCATGTGAAGGGTTTAAGGTGTCTTCCTGCATAGGGAAGCTGCGGACTTTGCGCAATATCTGCTTTTGGCCAGCGGATGGCAGCAGTTGGCACATTTCTGATTTCTGAATAATAATCACCTTAAATCTGATGTTATGTTCTAAAATTTAAAATTAAAGATATTTGGGCTGCAATTTACTTAAAGGCTTAAAGTTTGAGAAGATTTGTAGACTTGCTCGCTGAGTTGGTGGGTTTGGTTGCAAATGTTCTGTCAGGCTTCACCAGAGGTGCACCGACGATATTATCTAGCAGGGTGATGAAACATTTGCAACTAAACGCACCAGCTCAGCGAACATGTCTACAACCTTACTTAAAGGCTGTGGATGTCACTGTAAACCGAAGGTACTTTGAAAATTTGAACTAAATTAGTACTGTAAACCATATCCCCCATTTCTAAATGGAACTATGCAATTTGGACTTATGCTTTGACTAGCTTAGTGTAGTCATGTGATCTCTAGTTCTCTTGTAGATTGTCTATTTGTGCAGTAAATGGCATTTATTAGATATGCCAGTTGAAACTTTGTGTTGAGAACCGTGCAGCTGAAGTTGTATGAATTTTCAGAGCTGCAAAAGATTTGAGTGAGACAGGACTTGGAGTAATACTTATGCAGTAGGGATAGCGAATTGCATTTGTGTCCAGGGCATCAACTGAATGATGCTACTCACAGAAAAGGAATGCATGGCTATAATCTTTCATCATGAGTATTTTAATCAATAGCTCCTTGGGAGATGACAGTGGAGTCTGAATGCAAGCCATTTTGATGCATCTTCTAAAAAGAATGTTATTCATTTGCAGAGATATCATCTAGATATGACATACATGTAAGGAAAATAGATGTGCATTGCTGACTTGAATTGCATTCTTCCATTCAATTCCATTTGCAACAAAGCATAACATTCTATTATCTTCCCTGATTACTTGTTGTACCTGTATACTCACTCTCTGCTATTCATGCCCTGGGACACACAGATCTCTCTGCATCTTAGAGATCTGCAACCGCTCACCATTTAAATATGCTTTTTTAAATTCTTTCTGTTAAAATGGACAATTTCACATTTTCGCACATTATACTTCATATGCAAGATCTTTGCCCATCACTTAACATATCTATCCCTTTGTAGGCTCCCTGTGTCTACTTCACAACTCATCCCAGATGTCCTCTTTTTTCAAGGACCGCAATTACCAACCCCCACCATGATTGAAAACAGCCTCCACTACATGTCTTGCGTTTCCCACACCTCAGCCCTCACAACCCCTCCCCTCAATAAAAACAAAAACAAAATTCACCTTGTCCTCACGTGTCACCCCATTAACTTCCAGATTCAACACATCATCCTCTGCCACTTCCGCCACCTGCAATCTGATCCCACTACCAAGGATATATTTCCCTCCCCACCTTTACCTGCCTTCCGGAGGGACTGCTGTCTCTGTGATTCCCCACTAGCCCCACCAGCCCCGGCATCTTCCCCTGCAACCGCAGGAAGTGCTACATCTGCTCCTCACCCCCATCCCAGGCCCCAAAAAACCTTCCACATTAAACAAATGTTCACCCACACATCCGCTAATGTGGCCTATTGTATCCGCTGTCCCCGATGTGGCCTCCTCTACATCAGGGAAACCAAGCAGAAGCTCAGAGACCACTTTGTGGAGCACCTACGCTCAGTTCGCAATAAATGACAACACTTCCCAGTCGCGAACCACTTCAACTCCCCCACCCATTCCCTGGACGACATGTCCATCCTGGGCCTCCTCCAGTGTCACAATGATGCCACCCGGAAACTGGAGGAGTAGCACCTCATATTCCACCTTGGAATTCTACAACCCAATGGTCTCAATGTGGACTTTACTGGCTTCAAAATCTCCCCAGCCCCAACCTCATCTCAAGACCAGCAAACCCCCCCAACCCCGCCTCCTTGACCTGTCCGTCTTCTCTCCCACCTATCTGCTCTCCCATCTCAGTGACCAACCCCCACCCCCAATTCCTACCTGCGCTCACCTTTATGAGCTTCATCCGTCTCCTTGACCTGTCAGTCTTCTCTCCATCAACCTGCACCACTATCCACCTTCTATCATCACCCTCTTGCTCTCTATTTTGTTTCGGAGCCTCCTTCCCCTCCCCCATTTTTGAAGAATGGTCCAGACCCGAACGTCAGCTTTCCTGCTCCTCATATGCTGCCTGGCCTGCTGTGTTCCTCCAACTTCACACCCCATTATCTCAGACTCCAGCACTGGCAGTTCCTGCTATCTCATTTTCCTATCTATCTTTGTGTCATCAGTAAATTTAACTACCATATCATTGGTCTTTTCATCTATATAAATTGCAGAGTTGAGACCCCAGCGCTGATCCCCCCATTTGCAAACCACTCATGACATCCTGCCAGCCTATAAAAGGACTTATTAACTCCTATTCCCTGCTTTCTGTTAGCCAGCTAATCTTCTGTACACACCAATGTTACCCCCTACACCGTGAGCTTTCAATTTCTGCAATAACCTTTGATATGGCACCTTACCAAATGCGTCTGGGACTGTACAACACATCCACTGCTTATTCTTTAGCATGTTACATCATCAAAGAACTCCAAAAATTAGTTAAACATGATTTCCTTTGACAAACCATGTTGGTTCTACTTGATTTCCTTGAAATTATCCAAGTGCCCTATTATAATGTCTTTATAATAATAATTTCTAAGATTTTCCCTATGACATATGTTAAGCCTATAGTTTCCTGCTTTCTGCCTCCATCCCTTTTTGAAAAAGGGAAGTACATTAGCTAATTCCCAATCTAAAGGAACCTTCCCCGAAGCTAATAATTTTTGAAACATTAAAACTAATGCATCAACTATTTCACTGATTGGTTCTCTTAAGAGCTGAAGATGAAATCCATTAGGACCTGCGAACTTATGAACTCACAGTTCCAACAATTTACTCCATATTACTTCTCTGGTAACTGTGATTCTCTTGAGCTTCCCCTCTTTCAATTCCTGATTAACAGCTATTTCTAAGATGTTACTTGTACCTTCGCTAGTGAAAACCTACAAAAAATATCTACTCTGTTCATCTGCCATCTCTTAAAGCTCCATTTTTAATTTTCCAGACTCATTTCCTAGAGGACCAACACTTAATTTGTTAACTATTTACTTTCCAAAATATTGGAAGAAACATTTCCCATCTGTTTTTGTCTTTCTAGTCAACCGTCTCTTGCTCTTAATTTTTCCCTACTGACTAATCTTTTAGTAACTTTTTGCTTTTTTAAAATATTCTGTCCAATGTTCTGACCTGCCAACTATTTTTGCAGAATTATATGCCTTTACTTTGAGTGTGATGCTATTTTTGACACTTTTAGTTAACTATGGATGGTAGGTCCATCCCTTAGAATTTTTCTTGTTTGTTGGAATGTATCTATTATGCACTTTCTGAAATATCCTCTTAATTGTTTGTCACTGCCCCTCTAATCTATCCCTTAACCTGGATTGCCAGTTCATTTTTGCTGGCTCTGCTTTCATGCCCTCATAATTACTTGCTTAATTTCAAAATAGTAGCCATGGACCTATATTTATAATACTCCCCATAAACAGTATGTAAAATCAGTCACATTCTGGTCTCTGGGTGGGGGCTGGTGGGAAAATAGGTCTAAGATGGTTAGTGCACCATCTTCCCACCACTCCTGAGCTCACTCCACTTTTACAGAGGGTGGACAGGCATGGATATCAGCACCCTTTATGTAAATATATAATTAAGGGTAAATGGAGCTTGTTAAACATACCACCGTTGGTACAGGCAGGAAGGCAGGTGAGGGCAGACATTTAATCTTAAAGTATCTGTTGACATTGGAGTGCAGGAAAGGTAATGGTATTTGGTGAGGGCACCCTTTGCCCATCAGGAGACACCCCACATAGTGTAAAGATAGTAGTCCCATTCCATTTTGCCCAACTATACTTCTAAACCCAGCCACCACCACCAACCCTCCCTGGGCAAATCCCCCCTATCCATAGGCCCAGAATGACCTGGTTCTGGGCTTCCTTCTTGAGACTGCCTGCAGCACCAGTTGCAACTCCTGCTGAACTTTGGCACTGCCAGCCAATCATGTTAGTGGCACTTGCTGCCACTCAGGGGCAGAAATCTCACTGAACGAATGTAAGCTGCCTACCATATTTTATGACTGTGGGGTAGGTTTGTTTTCTGTCTGCCAGCGTTCTGCCAACTTTTCTGCCATGGAGGCAGGCCATCCAGCCCCAATTCCACGTAAATGTCTGCCCACTATTTCATCCGCAACAAAGGAAATGGCAGGGATATTTTACAGTCTCCCTACTTGACCAGAAGGCTCTTTTGTAGTCCACCTGTACCTGCTGCATTGTCACACCAATGAACTCAATGAAAGGGGCGGCACAGTGGCTCAGTGGTTAGCACTGCAGCCTCACACCACCAGGGACACGGGTTCGATTCCCATCTTGGGGACTGTCTGTGTGGAGTTTGCACATTCTCCCCGTGTCTGCGTGGATTGACTCCGGGTGCTCCGATTTCCTCCCACAGTCCAAAGATGTGCAGGCTAGGTGGATCAGCCACGCTAAATTGCCCGTAGTGTTCAGGGGTGTGTGGGTTATAGGGGGATGGGTCTGGGTGGGACGCTTCAAGGGGCGGTATGGACTTATTGGGCCGAAGGGCCTGTTTCCACACTGTAGGGAATCTAACCTAATCTGAAACTGTTGCTGGCCCACATATTTCCATGTGATGTCACCATGTACTTGGAATTTTTATCATAACCACATGGGGAGAAAGAAGAGCATAAGTGGTGCACTGTTGAAGTTATTCGGAACAGTATACTGTTGTCAAAGCCCTGGCCCAAATGTCTATAGAATTCCAGGTCTGGGAATTCCACTAGGAGGGAGAGAATGAGATGTTTGGTCAACCTTGCAGTACAAACCTGAAATAATTTTAAAAAAAGGTATTATGATTTGTTTTGGGATGTTGACAGAATGATAAATATTGGGGGTACCAGAGAAAATACCATCTTCTTTGCAGCAAATCCATGGAATCTTTTGCCCTATTGGGAAGACGAACATTTCATCAGGATAGTTCCTGGGTGATTGAATTCAGATATGTTCAGAAACTGACAACTTCATAGAGCTGACAGTATTATGCAGGACATAATAGTGGGGTTCAAAAGCTAAAGGGATTTTTGATGGATTGAATAAAGACAAACTATTACAATTAGGAGGAAAGTTAATCACCAGAAAATAAAGATTTAAGGTAATTGAGGAAAACTCAGAAGGGAGGTGTGAAGAGTGAAGCGAGTTATTTCAATCTGGAATTTGCTACCCGAGAGGAGTTGAAGATTTAATAGTAACATTCAAGAGGGAATTTAATAAATACTTGAATGGAAAAAAATTGGAAAAAAAGTAGGAAGAATAGAAATAATTTGATAGTGCTCTCAAAGAGCCACAACAGGCACAGTGAGCTTAAAAAATTCCTTCTGTGTTAAACATAATGCCCTAACTATTCATCGTTATTTAAACAAGTTCCATTTTACAAGTGTTAAATTTCTTGTGAGACTTGTGAATGCATATAATATTTGCTTACACTTCCGGATCTCTGTTTCAATGACACAGATTAAAATTTAATTAATCCTGATATTTTTCACACAACTGTAGCCCGTAATGAAAGTGTGTGAAAATTGTGACAGGCCTGAGAGTGTGTAAATGTCTGGGCTCAGTTCTCGTTAGGATGATGTGATTCTAATATTACTCCAACATCAGTGTGCTAGTTTCCAATGCCACCACAGGAGCACCGTATCATCTCACAGACTGGCAGCAATTCAGGAAAACAAATTGGAATTATTGCTGGTCTCTTTGGGCACAGATAATTCCTGTTTCAGATTTCGGTATCTGCAGTATTTTGCTTGGCTGAGACAGTGGTGTGCATCTTTAAGCCTTAGAACCATTCCCATTCTTGCATTAGATATTTGCAGATTTTTGAGCTTTAGCTATTTTCTGTCTGAGTTGAATCAAAAAGCAGTTGCTGGAATGCAAATATGTGCATTTTCATGTGTATTTTCGTATGTAATCTTGGTAACGCAAAAATACCACACACACACTGTTTAGATTGCTGCAGTGCTCTACAAATTCTTTTCTTAGCTGAGGCAGTGCTTTGTGGTTCATAAGGCTACGGAGTGGGTAAAGCAGGGTCATACATGTGAATTATGTTTATAGGTAGTTCTAAAACATATATTTTGTTAATGCGACTTAGCTGTAACACTAATCATGAATAATGGACTGTTTGGACAATGCAAGTTTTCCACTGTACATCGATTTTCCTATAACGCAAATTTCAACAGAGATTTTCTATAGCGCGAGGTCACACAAGAATGCAACAATCGCATTATAGGAGAAATACCTGTATATTTTTATTTTTGTGAAAATATACTCAGTACCTGTGATGGTTATGCAAATCTTAGTCTAAAATAGCCTCAGTGGCAACCTAGATTTCTGGGGATGGGACGGTGGAATTAGGCCCTAGTCTATTGTTCTGGGGTCAACTTCTACCGTCACAGATTTGAATTCAATAATCATTGAGATAACTATTGTTGATTCTTGTTGAAATCCATCTGCTTCACTTTAGAAGGAAATCTTCCATCTTTCTCTGGTCTACTTGTGACTCCATGTTACATAGTTGACTCTTGGCTGCCCTCTGAGCAATAAACGTTGGCATAGTCATCAAAGCTCATATCCCCAGGATAAATTTAAAAACCAGTGTCTCACCTCTGGATTGTGCATGGGTTCATTTGCACTCCAAGAGATCAGAACATCGAATCCAGGATGACAGTCCCAATGTCTTAATCATAAAATGAGTGCTGCACTGTTGGTGGTGCCATCTTTTAGATGAGATGTTAAACCAAGATCACAAATGGCCCCTCTGGGAGATGTGAAAGATCCTATGACACTAATTTGGAAGACACACAAGTTCTACGTAATGTCTTTGAGGATATTTATCGCTCAGCCATACTCAATATCTGATCATTGTGTGATTTTGCAGTATGCAAATTTATGGCCGCACTTTCAACAACAGTAGCTACATGTTAAAGTGTTTAATTGACAGTACAGTGTTTTTGGACATTTTGTTATCACGAAAGGAACTATAGAAATGCAAGTCTTTCTTTCTTTACACTTTTTAAAAATTTTTGGCAAGGCCTAGATAGCCCTGCCTGCAAGGAATCATGGTACATTTTCATTTGACCCTTGAGTCATGCTCTTGGGTTCCAATTGGCCTTGACTAAGAGTAATGATCTTAGTGAACACTCAGTATTGGGATGGGGCACTGGAAACTGAAGTTGGCAGACTGCCTCCCTCCATAGCTAACTGGCTCCTGTCTGAAGGATGCAGCACTGGAGCCAACAGTTGGGAAGGAATCCACAGTATATGGTCCAGTGCTCCAGGGTTGGATCAAAGCTGTATGGAAACCAAGGTCTGTGATAAAAGGGAAAAAGGGGAGTACCATTAAAACAACATTGATTGCAAATGAGATAGCAGGAAATGCAAATGATTCTTCTTCTTCAACCTGCTAAATTAATAATGTTAACAAAACAAATCATGCCCAGGACATTATTCTTGAATAGCTGGCAGTAGATTTTGCATAAGTGAACACCTTTCTCGATAACCTCAGACAAGGTAAGAGTCAACCATGATGTGGGACTGGAGTCAGAACAGCTAGGATGGCAGATTCTTTCCCGAAAGAATATTAGGATTCAGTTAGGTTCAACAACTCCCCTTTGACATTGTGTGTTTTGTGTGATTTGCTTCACATGACTTTGATTTGATTTGATTTATGGTATGGAAGCACCGGTGTTGGACTAGGATGGAAAAGTTCATAAGTCAGATGAAGGGGTTAAAATGGTTTCAGAGATAGTAGGAACTGCAGATCCTGGAGAATCTGAGATAACGAGGTGTAGAGCTGGATGAACACAGCAGGCCAAGCAGCATCAGAGGAGCAGGAAGGCTGATGTTTCGGGCCTGGACCCTTCTTCAGAAATGGGGGAGGGGCAGGGAGGTCTGAAATAAATAGGGAGAGAGGGGGAGGTGGATAGAAGATGGACAGACGAGAAGATAGGTGGAGAGGAGACAGACTGGTCAAAGGGGTGGGGATGGAGCCAGTAAAGGTGAGTGTAGGTGGGGAGATAGGGAGGAGATAGATTAGTCCATGGAGGACGGGCAGGTCAAGGGGGCGGGATAAGGTTAGAAGGTAGGAAATGGGGGTGCGGCTTGACGTGGGAGGAGGGGATAGATGGGAGGAAGGGCAGGTTAGGGAGACGGGGACGAGCTTGGCTGATTTTGAGATGTGGTGGGGGAGAGGAGATTATGAAGCTTGTGAAGTCTACATTGATACCATTGGGCTGCAGGGTTCCCAGGTGGAAGATGAGCTGCTGTTCCGGCAACCTTTGGGTAGCATCATTGTGGCACTGCAGGAGGCCCAGGATTACCACATTAGCGGATGTGCAGGTGAACATCTGCTTGATGTGGAAAGTGCTGGGTGTGGTGGGGACTGTGCAGGGAGAGTGGACAAGGGAGTCACGCAGAGAGTGGTCCCTCCGGAAAGCAGATAAGGGTGGGGAGGGAAAAATGTCTTTGGTGGTGGGGTCGGATTGCCAATGGCGCAAGTGTTGGAGGATGATGCGTAGAATCTGGAGGTTGGTGGGTTGGTACGTGAGGACGAGGGAGATTCTGTTTTGGTTGTTATTGCGGGGACGAGGTGTGACGGATGAGTTGCGGGAAATGCGGGAGACACGGTCGAGAGCGTTCTCGACCGCTGAGTGGGGTATGTTGTGGTCCTTGAAAAACGAGAAGTAAATCGGGCCTTGGTACGCAGCAAGCATATTAGTGATACCATGCAGACGCTACAACAACAGATGAATGGGCACTGTGCAACAATCAGCAGACAGGAATGTTCCCTCCCAGTTGGGGATCACTTCAGCCTCCGATCTTCAGCTAACAGTCCTCCAAGGCAGCCTTCAAGATACACAATATTGCAGAATCGCTCAGCAGAAACTGATAGCCAAATTCCGTGTCCATGAAGACGACCTCAACCATGATCTTGGCTTCATGTCACATTGCATGTAATCCAACCACACTGTTCTCTCTCCATAAAATCTTCCTTACAGTGCTAATTTGACACCATCACTTTGATCCATTGTTATGATGTCTCAACTTTAATTAGTTTGTATAGTTTGGATTACTTGTGACTTTGGTTAGATCCTTGGCATGTGACTCTTATACCTATCATGTTATTCCAGTCATTTGGTCTGTCTCCAGCACGACTTTATATTTAAATTTTTTGTAATTGCCTCTCTGCCTCATTTAATCAGATTATAGGTCATCCCTTTGCTTGTTATTCATCTGCTGACACTGTACTCACGCCATCGGACACATCTGATTACCTGCAGAGAGCTATTAGTCAGCCTGTCAACACTCCACACACACTACTTGTATGATCTTTTGATCTCTGTCCATTAATCGCTCTGCCTATAAATTCTGTGCCTGTGTGCTTCCCTCTCACTTCAGCTGATGAAGGGGCAACACTCCAAAAGCTTGTGATTTCAAATAAACCTATTGGACTACAACCTGGTGTCATCTAATGACTTCTCATTTGATTTATTATCACATGTACCTAAATACAGTAGAAAGCTTTGTTTGCAAGCAGTATAGGCAGACCATAGTAAGCAAGGTCATACAGATTTTAGAATAATCAAAGTATATATGACTTTTTTCTTATTGATTGCCAGCAAAATAAAGATTGAAATTGTGTGTGAAGCTCATTTCAAGGGGTAGTACACTGCAGCAATTTTTGCACTATTAAGGAACTGTTTTCCCTCCCAAGTTATATTGGGTTCCAGGGCCTATATTCAGGGCTATACTGAATTGACAGGGCTCAGGTGCTGGGATGTTGGGTTTAAGCAATATGGGAAGTGCAATATACAATCAACGAAGATTTCCACTCCTCCATCCAGGACAGCATAAAAGGCAGTAATAGTAGGAACTGCTGATGCTGGAGAATCTGAGATAACACGGTGTGAAGCTGGATGAACACAGCAGGCCAAGCAGCATCAGAGGAGCAGGAAAGCTTGATGTTTCGGAAGGGTCCCGACCTGAAACATCAAGCTTTCCTGCTCCTCTGATGCTGCTTGGCCTGCTGTGTTCATCCAGCTTCACACCTTGTTCTCTCAATATAAAGGGCACATTGAATGATGATTTCCATAGCTAAACAATCTAAAATTCAAAGGCAGGGGTCACATTTTTTAAAAAAATGACTTGCGATTATATGGCATCTTTCATCATCTTTTCTTCTTATTACTGTTGTAATGGAGGAAACATGGCAATCAATTTTGTCCATGTCAATCTTCCACAAAAAGCAATGAAATAATGACCAGATCATCCATTTCAGTGACATTGGTTGAAGGATAAAATTTGGCCAGTGCACTACAGAAAGAAAAACTCTCCTGCTTTTTCTTAAAATATCTCATGGCACTATTTACTTTCTACCGAAGCGGCAGACCAGGCTTCACCTTAATGTCTTATCTAACAGTTAGCAACTCTAATGGTTCAGCACTTCCTACATGCTGCACTAAAAGCTAGTCTTGATTTTTATGCTCAATCCTTCGTAGAGGGACTTGAACCCTCGATCTTTTAACTATGAGGGAGAGTGTTACTCAGACAGCTGGCTCATCCATAGAAACTGCTACCTAGGCAACATATTGGATGGAAGTTAGCACTGGTGGCGTGAATTCCAACACCTTTAAGAATGAAACAGGAGAAAAATATAGGCAGTGGGGGTATAGGTAGTCGGGGTTGTGTTCTGCAGAGAAGGCCAGCCAATGAAATAACAGTTCACTGTATAGCCTAAATTACGTTTAAATGCACTGCAAGACAAAATAAAATAATTCAATTGTTTTTATTTAAATATGATGAAATGATCATTTTAAATCACTGACAATCCAACGATTTGCAGTAAAAAATAAATAGAGCTATAACACAATTCTCCATCAAGTTCCCTTTCGTGTTTTGTGACATGACATGTAGCATAGATAGGCATAAATTACATTACATACACAGCAGTAATCCATATGTACATCTAGTTATTCACAGAAATAACATACAATGTTTTCAGATTCTCTGATGTTGAAAGAATGAGCCCATTTGTACACTGGTTACTGGAAGTTTGTGAAAGGTGTTCTTAACCAAATGTTTTACATAGTAGCTTTCCTGAACTCGTGTCCAGATTTTGCTTGGTGAGCCCATGAAAATGTTTTGGGTCCCATACCTTGTACTGAAATCTGCTGGGACCCCTTGTTGAAACTGATCTTATCGGAAACACTGGAGTGAACAGGAGAGGGCGCAGTTGGCAGCAGAGTAAAGCTTTGCATCGGGCTTCTGGGAAGCTGGTTGTTCTGGGTAATTATAATGTGCATGGACCAGTGAAATGATTCGGTGTGCAAGAAAAAGACAATGGTTATACACTGTTGTACAACGTGCAGTTGTGACATGAAGACAGCCATTCCCAATTAAAAGGCTCTTAAATCAAATTTTAAAACTGGAGAAAGGTTTAATCCATACATGTACGGGGAAAACATGACCATGAAAGAGTGAGAGGAATCCATTGCTACAATGTTGTGCACTGTGGATATAATTATTTGCTTTAAAATTACTAATTATTACAAAATTGGTTCGTGAACACTTGTAGAGAGGAGTAACGATAATCTTCTGTAAAATTCCAGATGAAATAATTAGCTGTCAATAGCACTAAAAGGACAACATATAGATAGTTAAATATTAAAAGGGAAATTACGACAGTCACTATCTTCAAAGGGCATTTATTATATTTTGTTTTCACCATTCTCTTCAATTTTCATGAACTATCGGTCAGCAGCATGCTACAAACAAAGCTACTTTACACTTGAATATCACAGGCTGCTTGTTAATTCACATTAACAATTTTACAGCTCTTCTTGGGCATTAGAAATTAATATAATTCACACTTCAAAGTGAAGCACAACCTTAATAGAGGATGTAGCATGCACCCAGCCACACTGTTGTTGTGCGTGGGAACTTCATACGGCCACCATCTCACGAAATGAAAGCAAATCATCATATGTGCTTTGGTCTATGTATGTGTATATATTTTCAAATGTTTGTGCATGTATGAATATTTAAACTTGTGTTTGTTGGTTGGAATCTTAGGATGGGGAATGAAAGCATGTACTTATTTGCAAATGAATATTTTGTGCAAATATGCAAATATGTAGGCATGCATAGACTGCAAGTATACATGTGAATAAGTTTTACACACGTAGACATGTTTATATGTGCGTGTTTCTTGGGATGAGTGATACTAGAGGTTAATTTTAACTTATATTATTCTGATGTAATTACTTAAGAAAACCACAAGAAACATTCACAGAGAATGTGCAATCAATTGTGTAACCGGTCTGCTTTCAAGTCACTGTAGTTATTTCAATCTGATTTTTGTCATAACTGAATAACACTTAAAATGGCAGCATTTTAAAATGTTCACCATTAAATCTTCCTCAGAAAGTACAGTAGGGTTAGGAAGCATATGCAGCAAGTCCAGTAATGTGACTGTACATTTGTTGGTTTGTAAAGACCTACGACAGCTAACCATTTAAACAGTATTATATATTAACGCTGTGTGGGTGTACAATAACACAGGCAATTGTGTGATTGGCTTACCCATCCTTTTCCTCTCCACAACCAGAGTTGAAATTAGCAAGACAAGTTTAGTAGAAATGATTCCTCTTTCCCCATGCTCAAGTGTTACAATGAGAAGGATTTCAGTTACAACGGAGCACAAATTGGACCTGATTTTCCAGAATTGCTACAAAGTAAACAAAAGCAGCATCACTCCACATTAACATCTAAAACAGAGAGGTTGTAGTAAGCTCTACAAAATAGAAGTCACCATCGCTTATCATGCAGAGCATGTACTTTAACAACATGGTGAAGAAATGTTAAGAACAACTTGCATTTAGGTAGCATCTTTAACATAGTAATTATCCCCCCAGATATTTAACATGTCAAAAAAATGTCATTGAACCACTTAGATAACATAAAATCAGAAACCTGAGTCACAAGTTTGACGGATTGTTTCAAAGGAGGAGTAGAGGCACAGGAATATTTAGAGAAGATATTTCAGACTCGAAGGCCTAAGCAGATGATGTCATATCTGATGATGAGGTTATGGAAATCAGAGATTCACAAGAGACCAGAAATGTAGGAGAATAGATATTTTGGAGAGTTGGTAAAGGTTACAGACATAGACAGGAATGAGGACATGGGAGGATTAAAACAAGGATGATAATTTTAAATGAAGCCATGACTGATGGGTGAACAGGCAAGTGCAATTTATCTTAAACTCTGATAAATTAAGCTCCCTGCAAATCCAATTTCTGTTCAAAATGGTTATTTGCTGTTTCCTTTATTGTAAAAGATGCAAAAAGATATTTTTTGTAATCACTTCTGGTTGAGCAGAATGGAATACTGGAACAATTATTACATCCCGGATCCATATATGATTGTACAGCATTTGATTTCCCAAGTCACGGGGTGAGTCATTTGATTTTCTGGAAATATGCTGGCGGCAATTAGCCTCACAAGTACCAACAAAACAGGTACATTATCTTAATTGTTAATGTCTGTATATTAATCTGAGATATAGACAAATGCGAAAGCTCTGAAACTATACGATGCTTGAAAAATTCGGCTTGTGACACTACATCCTGATGGCTTTGTTTTCCTGAGACCTCATGAATTATTTTCAAATCAAAGAAACTAATAAAATTTCAATTCAGACAATATGTTTTGTGATTGCCACAAACTGGAACACAGGCATAAACTCCAGCTTTGAAGTGATGCTGCACAGACATCTTTGATCTCAATTTTTAACATCAAATTGGAGGGTGTGTGGTCTGTCAGCAGAATGAACATGTAGCATGGACTGTGCAGGTTCTGGATTAAGTAGAGAATGTAAGGAATCTGTGGTTGGGTAATTAATTGAGTGCATAAGACAGATCATCTGCAGGATCTCTTCAGCTCTCACTTTGAGCTCCTATTCTGGTCTTACCATCAAAAGCAAAGACACAGCAGGTCAACTAACATCTGCTGAAGGGACAGTCTATAGTTTGGACATATGTTTCTTTGGAAGAAAATAAAGGGAACTTTGGACAAAAGATTCAGCAGTTGAAACTGAAGGTCATCTGTTTTCTACATAGATTCCGACTGTCCTGGTGTCAGGTTCTTTTTTTATTGCTGTGTCCTTTCCACAATTCCAGATGTACCGTCTTCTGCTTTTAACTATTCTTAACTCTGATTTTGCATTGGAACAAAATACTTTGTGAAATAAACAAACCAACACTTGTCTCCATGACATTTCAGAAGGAGTTTCAGTCAGTTCCAGGCACTGTTCTATACTGTTACATTTTGTAGGGATATTTGTGCTTTTGTTTTGTACAATATAAACAGGTTAAAGTGATTTTCAAAATGGTACAAGGCATGATTCTTTGGAAACCTTTCTAGGACATCTTTTACAGTTTGTAATATAGCTTACCTGTCATCAAGTACAACATAACATCATAAACATTCATTTATATAGTACCCTTTAATATACATACAATCCCAAGACAATTGCCAACATGTAAAGACAATAAAAACAGATTCTGAACCTAGGAAAGAGATATTAGGCTTTACTCAAAGATTGGTCTAAGAACTGGAATTGAAAAGTGCCTTTACAGTGCAAGAAAAGAGAAGAGTTTAGAAAGAGAATTACAGAGGACAATTAACTGAGGGCATCATCATAATGCTGGGGCAGAGACATAGCTGTGAATAGCTACAGAGTTTGGAATTGGGGAGGGCATAAAAGGACTTTAAAAAAATAGACAGATACAGAGAGGGAGGGGCCATGAAACATGAAACAAGAATGAGAATTTTAATTAATTAAATCAGGAAAGACAGACGGTGGGAATGATAGATGAATGGGAGTTTTTGGTTGAATTTATGTTAATAGAGAGTGAAGGATAGAAGGTAGCCCAGGACAACAAGTTAATTATTAAGTCTGGAGGTGGCAAATACACAGTAGGGCTCAACAGCAGATTGTCTGAGGCAGAAATGGAAACAGGTAAAATCACAGTGGTAGAAATAAGCAATCTCTTTGATAAAGGATCTAGGCTTGGAATCTGAGCTCAGAGTTGAGCAGAATGTTGAGAGTGCAAACAGTATTATTCAGTCTGAGGCAGTGGCCGGGGAGGCAAATGGAGCTGAGGGATATGAGACACAAATCCAAGGCACATGAGGTTTTAGGGCTATGCCTAGTTTGGTGGTCTAGGTGAAGAAAAGTCAGAGTAATTTTTGAGCTTCCACATTGCCCTGGTAAATTGTCATAGCTTAAGAACCAAAAGAACTGTGGATACTGTGTCATAGCTTGATGCGGTTCAACCTGGTCTCATAAAGAAGATTAAGCCAGTGCTGCACCAGATAGGCTCAAATTTACACAGCTCAGACTTGAGGGAGTGAAGACAATGGTACATGCAGCAGACAACATTCTGGATGGAAGACTGACATCTTTTTAGGAACCAAAAGTGGAGGTTTAGCACTGGTTGAGAATCTGCAGAGGTGTTTTAGTGATTAGAAAGTCAAAGGAATAAGCCTCATGACATTTGAATGCAAACAATTTAGGTGGTGAATGCAGAAAGAAATTTTTTTTCCCTCTAGGAGATCACAAAAAGACTTGGGGTTTGGAGATAATTGGGAAGGTGACAATTGAGAGATACTAAATTTGGGTCAGGCCTTGAACGTCAGTGATCAAAGCCGAGGAAAATGTCAATACAGAGGAGTACTTATGAAGGAGAGTCCAAAAGGAGGCAGTAGTTTATGGACGATTGGAGAGGAATGAATTCAGAGAAAGAAACGCAAGGAAAGTTGAGAAGGAGACTGAATTATCAAGGAATTCAATTTTTATATCAGGGCTGTAAAGCTTTAGGGCATAATATTTTGCATTAAGTATTCTACACAAAAGATTGATGTGCTCACTTAAAAATGACCTAAGCATTTCAGTGCTCTTTCAGGTGCATGGAACAAACTGTTTATACCTGTAGCCATCAGCTTGTTGTCTTGTTTCCTCTGCTGGGCAGAAGCAATGGTCTATTTGGCAAACGCTGAAGCGCAGCCTTAGCAGTCAGGGGACGTACAGAGTTCAGGGAGAGAGGCCTCTCAGGTGTTTTTGTAGATGAACGAATTATTGGCTGATGACTGTCAATTTTTTGAGACCTTCTGTCAACACTTGACCTGTCAGTGAAAATGTATTCACAAAATGTAGTTCATTCAACCAAGCAGGAAAATCTGATACATCAGTTCATTGCCAACTTTTAGCAAGGTAGCAATTAACAGATACAGTTGAAATTTAAGCCTTCTGATGTTATGAAAACACATACTTAATTTCCATTATAATTTGGGATGGGACTGTTGCTTGCAAAGCTAGCACTTATTGCCCATCCCTAAATGCCCTTGAAAAGGTAGTTTCTTGAAATACAGCTGTCCATGTGGTGCAAATACACTCAAAGTGCTGTGAAGAAAGGAATTGCAGAATTTTGATCAAGCCACAATTACAGAAATTCAAACGTTTCCATGTCACAGTGATACATGACTCGGGGCAGGAACATGGAGATGATAGTATTCCCACATGCCAAACAAGATGCTGAACCTTCATTCCGCTGAATGTGTCACTAGAAAGTTTGCTGGAAGTCTAGCAATGCAAAGATGCAGCAAGGAGTGAAATGGACCCAGTAGTGCAGACAAAACAGGGTGCTGTAGTGGTTAGCTGTAGCCGTGGAACTAAAGTGATAAAGTTTAGTGTCCCTAGTTTGCCTACAGACCATTCTGCTAACTGGCAGCAAGCAAACTATGATAGTGGCAGTAAAGCCCTAGGGTACACTTGTGGTGATAATATGGACATGACTGGAGAAAATGTACATTTGCAATAAAATGCAAAATGGTGAAAGATTATTTGGGTCAATTAGTATTTAGGTTACTACATATTTTAAAATTCATTCTCAGGGTGTTGGGGAATGAGTGTCAGCAAAGTTGATATTAATTGCTCAATTGTAGTTGTTCTGGGGTGACTGAATATCATGCTAAAGAATGTTTCAGAAGGCAGCTGTCAACCATGTTGGTGTGGAACTGGAGTTACATACACTCAGACTGGGTAAGAATGGCAAGTTTTCTTTCTTTGGTTATGCTCTACTGTTTTTGTTGTTACAGTTGGTGAGTGTCTCCAATGTATGTCTACTTTACACCTATGAATGACAACACAGTTTCAGTGCCACAAGAAACTTGGACCATTCAATGTGTTTTGCTGCACACACTCATTTGTTATTTCAACCTCCCTTCTCTCTTACTGACTCATTCCCTAGTACATGTTAAATGAAGCTGATGGTATTTTATAATTCAACAGCTTTGTGGCCACTTTTACAAAGACCAGTTTTTATATTTCTAGACTTTTTAAAAACTGAATTCAAATACTCAAATATCCAAAGTTAGAAGTCACACGACACCAGATTGTAGTCCAACGGATTTATTTGCAATCAGAAGCTTTTGGAGCATAGTCCCTTCATCAGGTGGCATGCACCCGATGAAGGGACTCTGCTCCAAAAGGTTGTGATTTCAAATAAACCTGTAGGACTATAACCTGGTGTCATGTGACTTCTGACTTTATCCACCCCAGTTCAACACCAGCACCTTCACATTATGGCTCAATTATCCAAGGCAGAACTTGAAGTCCTGTTCTTTGGATTGTCCCCACAAAATAACCCACTGTGATACTGTGCCACTATACATGAGCATACATATCAGTCACTCACCAATTTCATGTTGACAATGTTGGTTGTCATGACAATGAGTTTGGAATAACGGATCATGAGACATCGGTAATATAGGAGCAGAATCAGACCATTTAGCCCATCAAATCTGCTCCATCATCAGATCATGGCCAGTTGATCAACCCCATTTTTTTGCCTTCTCCTGTAACCCTTAATCCCCTTACCAATCAAGAACCCATCTCTGTCATAAATAAATTCAATAACTTGGCCTCCACAACCTTCTGTGGCAATGAATTCCACAGATTCATCATGTTCTGGGTGAAGAAATTCCTCCTCATTTCAGTTCTAAAGGGCCATCCCTTCATTCTGAGGCTGTACCCTCGGTTCCTAGTCTCTCCTATTGGAAACAGCTCCTCCATATATACTCTTTCCAGGCCTGTCAGTATTCTGTAAGTTTCAATGAGATCCCCCTTCATCCTTCAAAACTCTATTGAATACTGAGCCAGAGTCCTCAACTTTTCCTCAAAGCCTTTCATCCACAGAATCATTTTTGTACACCTCTTCTGGACCCACTCCAAGGCCAGCACATCCCTCCCTAGATACAGGGCCCAAAACTACTTACAATAGTCCAAAAGGGAGAATGAAGGCAATTATAAATATCATCTTGAAGCACAATCTAACTGTGCAAACATCTTTAGACAAGAGATGAAGTGATCATTTGCACTCAGAAATCATGATCACTATGCTGCCTTTTTCAGAGACTGGCCTTCTCCAATATTAACTTTGTGACCACATTTCCATGAACAAAGTGGCCTTTTAAGTTTAAATAAATATTATTCACTCTACAACCGGAGTAACAAAAATTGCATTTATAGAATTTAATTGGCTCATTACTTGTTAGAGCACGTTTATGCAATCATTGTGATAGGATGCATGCATATTAACTGTATTTTTCAATCTGTTTTTAATCAAATTTTCAGCCTTATTATCAAGTATTTTGTCATTATTGATCAAAAAGGAATTAATAGCACCAGTTCTTTTGGAGTGCTTATATTGATTGGAGTGTACTTATAATTTTGGAAAGAATAATTTTGCAAGGCTGTGGGAAAGAGCAGAGGAGATGGATTAATTGGGTAACCCTCTCAGAAAGTCAACATTAGTTTGAGGGGCCGAAGGATAACCTTCCATACCATGAGATTCTATTCTTTTTGCTTTTGTTCTTCAGGGCTCACCATCAGTCAAGGGCAATTAGGGATGAGAAACTCAATGTTGGCCTTGACAGTAGTGCTCGCATCTCATGAAAGAAATACAAAAACAAATTTGCCTTACTGTAAGCAAACACAGTTATCCTAACTTGTGTCAACCGTATAAATGACATTAATAATAGAATGATATTTAGTTAGATGTTACAAATATGTAAATAGAAGTTGTATTGTTGTAGAGAGTTCATACTTTACACTTCTTAATCCGACTGTAGCTGGTCCAGAACCTGGTCTTAGGCTCTCGATTGCAGTGTACATAGACAGCCTGTCATCAAGCTTACTTCTTGATTTAACATCATGTGAATACGCAGCTTCTTTATCTTCAAACACAGCAGAGTCCTCATCGCCTTCTTGCAATGATTCGCTTTCAGCTTGGACAGACCTTCTTAAATGCCTAACCCTAAAATCAAGTACTTTCTGTGATCTTGCAGACACTTCTTGTGGGGAGGGAGGAACGGGTGACAATGTTCGATTAAAGTCTGTAACCAGCAAGCTTTCTACATTGGAAGGAAAATCTGGAAGAGAAATCACTGATCACATTCACCAGAATGATATTAGGTCTTTAAGGAATTACATGAGTACAGACTGCATATAGTAAGCTGATATTCCCTATGGAAGATTAAAGCCTAATCTAATTAAGTGTTTAATTTGATTAATGGGAGTTGATGGATTAGTTGAAGAGAAAGGTTTTCCTCTGGTGAGGGAATCCAGAACAAAGGGGCATAATGTTAAAAATAGAGGCTGGCCTTTCCCTGGTGATGTCAAGAATTACTTCCTTTCACAAAGGATAATGCAAAGTCCAAAACTCTCTCTCCTAAAAAGTCGTTGAGACAGAGAGGATCAGTTGAACACTTTGAAATGAAGGTTGATAGACTTTTATTTGGCAAAGGGTTATCGAACAAAGGAAGGCAGATGAAGCCAGGTTACACTTCTGCCATAATCTAAATGAACTGTAATGGGACAGGCACAAGGGACTCAGTGGCATACTCCATTTCCTATGTTGGTTGTCAGTGCCCACAAACTCCCTTCCCAACCTCTGGCCAAGTAAACAACACAGCATTCAAATAAGGCAAAACAGTTAAAATGATCCAAGCCACATCTGAGATTTTGTTTGGGAATTCTCCCCTCCCCACCCTTCACTCCACGTGGAATTTGCATTGGGGATGTCACCCTGCATTGCACCTCAGCCAACTTGGTCACACCCAGAGTGAAAACTGACCTCCGGTGATTAAAAAGACACAAATATGACTCATCTGTATCACACAAAACAGATGACTGGATTTGCCTTGCAACTGTTAACAGAGTGATACAGCGATTGGGTCATGCAGCATGCAAACAGGCCCTTCGGCCTAACTTGTCCATGTCGACCAGGTTTCCTGCATTAAGCCCATGTCCCTCTTAAACCTTTCCTATCCAAGTGCCTTAAGAAAGGTTTTAAAGTATATAGGGAGAAAGCAGGGAGTGTGAACTAAAATGATCACTCTTTTAAAAGCTCATTTATTCTGAGTCTTTGGAACTCTTCCCGTAACAAGATTGGAAGTAGCGTCATTGACTATTTTTAGGGCTTAATCCTAACCTTAACTTTTAATTTTATTTCTTTATTTCTCTAGTTTATATCTAAGATTTTGTACCTAGGTACCTTCGTACTTAAGATGGCTCCAGAAAATGGCAACTTCATACACTTCTCAATATACTCCCATATCCTTGTACTTGAGTACACACGACAATAAAACCTAATTCGAATAAACCTAATTTGAATTTAAATTTTAAGGCAGAGATAGATGAATTCTTGCTAAACATGAGGGTGAAAAGTTATCAAGAGTAGGTTGGAATGTGAGTTTGAGGTTACAATCAGATCAGCCATGATCTTATAGAATGGCAGAGCAGGTTAAACTTCTGCTCCTGGTTTATATGTTCCGATGTCAGCAAGACATGTTGGACAGAATGGGGACCTCCTGTGCTGCAGGGTTCTCAGGACAGTCCAACATGCAACAAGAAAATACTTAAAGTCAGGGTTGTGTTCCCGAAAATTGTGACTTTACATGAAGACTTTTTGAAGCATCAATTCCATTAAGAATCTGTTAAAACTGGATTCAGGCTCCATAAAGCATTCTGCAACAAAAATGGAGTTAAAACGTTGTACATGTAATATCCAAGTTGAAACAAAGTACTTTAAATACGTAATTCTACATCAACAAATCAAATAACGTAAAATAAAATTTAAAATATAAAAGGAAAAATAAAGTCATATTTGCAGTACCTCCTGCTGCTTGGGGTGTGCACTTGGTAGATATTGGTTGGGTGGAGGGCGAGTAGCTCGTCTTTTCTAGTGGATGCTGGGACTGTCACTTGTTTCTGGCTGCTGCTTGGTGGTGTTATTTTGGGAGCTTGCAATGCTTCTTCTTCCTGGTTGTTGCTGCTTCTTTGGGCCATCGCTCAGAGGGGCTGGGCCCTGCTCACTCAGCTGATTGGGTGTTAGTCATGGCTGAGCTATTGGTGTTTCTGCCCCCTTCTCTCTGTGAAGATAACCAATGCAGTCAAGGCTCTGGCGGATTGTGGCTGTGACAGTGTGGTGGAGCAGAGTGTGGCTGGGTTTTGCCTGGGCTAGGCAGCAGAGGGTTGTTCTGGTTCAGATGGACTTTGATATATCCCATGTAGTTCAGTTTGCTATGGATCACAATCTTTCATGTGCATCTGCAGTTTTGTCTGTAATTTCAGGGGAGGAGGAATGCTGCTGAATTTTAGTCAGCTGTGTTGTAGCTGGAGATAGGCATTAGCTCTGGTGCACTTTGAGACCTGGTCAGTGGGGTTCCCTGAGAGAGGGAGAGACTAGGTCCAAATAGTGCCATCAGGTCAGGTGTGGAGAAGCTCCACAAATATCTCCATCCTCAATGATGGGAGAGCACAGCATATCAGTACAAAAGATAAAGATGAAGCATTCACAAGTATCTTCGGCCAGAAGTGCCAAGTGGGTGAGCAATCTCAGCTTCTTCCAGTCACCCCTAGCATTATAGATGCCAGTCGTCAGCATGCACGCCGCATGATATCAAGAAACATTTGGAGGCACTATATACTGCGAAGGCTATGGGTCTTGAAAATATTGTGGCAATAGTACCGAAGACCTGTGCTCCAGAACTTGCTAGACCCCAAGCCAAGCTGTTCCCTTACAGCTACAGCATTGGCACCTACCTATTACTGTCCCATCAATCTAATCCACTCTCAATCAGTAAACTGGTGGAAGGTATCATTAACAGTGCTGCCAAGCATCTCCTGCTCAGCAATAATCTACTCACTTCTGCCGAGTTTGGGTTCCACCAGGACGACTCAGTTCCTGAACTCATTACAATCTTATTTCAAATACAAAGAAAAGACCTGGATACCAGAAGTGATGTAAGAATGTTATGGCCTTGA
The DNA here is from genome assembly GCF_030684315.1 of Stegostoma tigrinum. Taxonomy (NCBI): domain Eukaryota; kingdom Metazoa; phylum Chordata; class Chondrichthyes; order Orectolobiformes; family Stegostomatidae; genus Stegostoma; species Stegostoma tigrinum. The sequence continues at coordinate 35,816,382 of NC_081370.1, forward strand.
TATCAAGGCTGCATCTGACCAAGTGTGGCATCAAGGAGCCCTAGCAAAACTGGAGTCATTGGAAATTTGGGGTAAGGAGCTCTCCAATGGTTGGAATCATGCTTGGCACAGAGGAAGATGGCCATGGTTGCTGCAGAGTCAATCATCTCAGCTCTGAAACTTCTCTGCAGAAGTTCCCAGGCCTGAACATCTTCAGCTGCTTCACTAATGATCCTTCCTCCAGCATAAGGTCAGAAGTGGGGTGTTTGCTGATGATTAGACAATGTTTAGCATCACTCGCGACTTCTCAGGTACAGATGCAACAAAATCTGGACAATATACAGGTTTGGGCTGACAAGTGGCAAGTGATATTCATGCCATACAAATGCCAGGCAATGGCCGTCACCAATAAGAGACAATCCACCACAGCCCTTTGACATTCAATAGTGTTACCATCAGTGAATTCCCCACTAACAACATCTGTTGTTAGTGAAAACTGAAAACTCAACTGGACTCACAGTATAAATACAATGGATACAACAGCGAGTTAAAGGCTAGGAATAGGGCAGCAGGTATTTCACCTTCTGACTTCCCAAAGCTTGCCCACCATCTTCAAGACACAAAACAGGAGTTAAATGAAACCCACTTGACTGGGTAAATGCAGTTACAACAACATGCAAGAAACGCGACACCATTCAGGACAAAGTAGTCTGTTTGATTGGCACCAAATCCACAAACATTCACTCCTACCTGGATTTCTCTTCATGAGTTCCGAGTGAGTTTTCTTATGCACTCCTTCCCAAACTCACTCATTACCTATGCACCATGCCACAATGGTGTCTTGCTCATCAGATTCTCCCAATTACCATAGGTAGAAGCAGACTCTTACAGCCCTCTGAAAATGGCTTTAGCAAGTCAGTCTGTTCAAAGCCAACAAAGGCCCTGTAAGTGATATCCACATCCAATAAAAGAATAAAAGGAAACAGTCATGCACACGACCTGAGGCAGCATGAGTGAAATAAAAAGTTATGCAGCGAGTTACGATGATCTGGAATGTGCAGAAAGCAGACTCAACATAAAACTTGCAACAGAGAACTGGACAAATATTTGAAAGGTGAGTAATGTGATGGCATACCAGCCTAAACAGTCTTCTTTTGTTCTGTGTGAATCATGGATTCAAAGCTACATTTTGTTGTGATCTATAAACAACCAAATGAAATTGCAAGATAAGTTTAAGACCTCACCTGCAAGTCAAAACATGTTGGAATAGTTTCTAAACAGCATTCAGCTGTGAAAAAAAGCAGAAACTAAATTGCATTTTTAAAATCAATGAATCCAACCTACTTGGGAATGAAGTGACTAAAGGCGACAAGCTAGGAGTTTCTGGTGAAACACAGCCAATCCATTCATCAGAGCAGTTATCCTTCTTCTCCTCGTCACCCGAACTAATGCTCAGGATATCATTATCATTGTGATCAATCTTCAACACTTGTGGTTCTTGTTCCTTCAAAATGGCTTCAAAGCGCCTTTAGGAGGAGTTACATAAAATGTCATTGCTTATCTCTTAGGTATTGATTTTATTTCAAGGCTGGAGGCAAATACAAAATTCTTTGAATTCTACTATTTCAGATAAATCCTGCAGATATGGCTACAGGTAAGAAATAATTTTATTCTCACCAGGCATCTTGAATGTCTTAAATCCACACTCATTAGCAAAGTAGTTTTATGCTACCTGTTTTAGGTTATTCAATCACAGCACACGTCACTGACTAGCCTAATCCTGTCTTCGTAAACGCGCAAGTACATGGATATCTTCTTTCACACACAAACATGCACAAGTAACAATAACAAATTATATTTGTACAGCTCCTTAAATGTGGTAAACTATATCAAGGTGCTTTGTGGGCATATGAACCAGCAGAATTTGTCCCTGAGCTACTAGACACAATATCAGAACAAAACTATAACTGTACTTGCATTTACGACTTTCTCTGGCAGTTCATTTCACATACAAACCACCCTCTATGTGAAAATGTTCAGGTCCCTTTTAAAAATCTTTCTCCTCTGACCTTGCATTATAAGGCCCCTAGTTTTGAACTCCCAAACTTTAGGGAAAAGGCCTTTGCTATTCACGTCATCTGTGCTCCTCATGATTTTATAAACGTCTAAGGTCATACCTCAATGTCTTATGCTCCCATGAGCAAGGTCCTAGTCTATCCACCCTTCCTTATAACTCAGACCCTCCATTCCCAGTAACATCCTTGTAAATCTTTTCTGCACCCTCTCCAATTTAGTAATATCCTTTCTATAGCAGGGTGACTAGAACTGTATATAAATTACTCCAAAAGTGGCCTAACCAACATCCTGTACAACTAGGAGATAGAAAGAACTGCAGATGCTGGCATGACGGACAACACAGAGTGGAGCTGGCGGAACACAGCAGGCCAGGCAGCATCAGGGGAGCAGGAAAGTTGACATTTTAGGTCAGGACCCTTCTTCAAGAAAAAAAAGGGTCCCGGCCTGAAACGTCAACTTTCCTGCTCCTCTGATGCTGCTTGGCCTGCTGCGTTCCTCCAGCTCCACACTTGTGTTGATCCTGTACAACTGCTCTTGTCAAGCATTTGGGACATTTTATTGTGCTAATCCTTCTAAACACAGTTTAGTAATTTAAAAAATCCCAACATTTCCTTTTCCTCTGTTTATTATTTAATGATCTAGGTAATTCTGAAATGCGTTCTTTTGCAGAATACTACCTACCTGTTGTGTTCGTTCCGCCAAGCCCGCAACTCCGCAAAAATATCATCTCGGGTTCTGCTGTCAATTTCTAGCGAATCATAGGTATGTTCTGGCAAGTGAGTATGCTGACTGAACCAGTTCGCTGCTCCATCACTTGATACCTAAGAAAGATGATCAACAATTAATGGCACATCCGCAGCAACTATATTGTTCCAACATTCATCAATGTTAAACACTAAAAGGTAAACATAGGTTAAACAAAGTCCAGGCACAAACTTTTCCAGTCGATATTTTAATTAGGGGCATAGTAACAGGAGTAACAGGACAGGAACCTGTCCCATCATTCAGTGAAATCATGGCTGATCTCTGGCATAATTCCATATACCAGTCTTTGCCACATATCCTTCAATACATTTGCTTAACACAAGTTTGCCTAACTCAGATTTAAAATTAACAGCTGATTCAACATCCACTGCCATTTGTGGAAGTGAGTGCTACACATCTACCATTGCTTTTGCATAGAAGTTATCCCTAACATCTGTCTTGAATGGTCTGGTCCAGTTCCATATCCTTAGTTCTTGAATTCCTAACCAGTGGAAATAATTTATCTTTAACTACCCTGTGTTATCCTGTTAACTTGAATTTACACAACACAAAACCCTAACAACACAGATCACCAGTTTTCCATGCAGAGTTATTTTAATCATTCTGTTCAGATAGGTTTCACAAGGAAGAGGTATTAGAAATCCTACAGAGGGTGAAGATAGATAAGTCCCCTGGGCCCGATGGGATTTATCCTAGGATCCTCTGGGAAGCTAGGGAGGAGATTGCCGAGCCTTTGGCATTGATCTTTAACTCGTCATTGTCTACAGGAATAGTGCCAGACGACTGGAGGATAGCAAATGTAGTTCCCCTGTTCAAGAAGGGGAAGTAGAGACAACCCTGGTAATTATAGACCAGTGAGCCTTACCTCAGTTGTTGGTAAAGTGTTGGAAAAGGTTATAAGGGATAGGGTTTATAATCATCTAGAAAAGAAAAAATTGATTAGGGATAGTCAGCACGGTTTTGTGAAGGGTAGGTCGTGCCTCACAAACCTTATTGAATTCTTTGAGAAGGTGACCAAACAGGTAGATGAGAATGAACCGGTTGATGTGGTGTATATGGATTTCAGCAAGGCATTCGATAAGGTTCCCCACAGTAGGCTATTGTACAAAATGCAGAGGAATGGAATTGTGGGAGATATAGCAGTTTGGATCGGAAATTGGCTTGCTGAAAGAAGACAGAGGGTGGTAGTTGATGGGAAATGTTCATCCTGGAGACCAGTTACTAGTGGTGTACCGCAAGGGTCGGTGTTGGGTCCACTGCTGTTTGTCATTTTTATAAATGACCTAGATGAGGGCAAAGAAGGATGGGTTAGTAAATTGCAGACGACACTAAGGTCGGTGGAGTTGTGAATAGTGACGAAGGATGCTGTAGGTTGCAGAGAGACATAGATAAGCTGCAGAGCTGGGCTGAGAGGTGGCAAATGGAGTTTAATGCAGACAAGTGTGAGGTGATGCACTTTGGTAGGAGTAACCGGAAGGCAAAGTACTGGGCTAATGGTAAGATTCTTAGTAGTGTAGATGAGCAGAGAGATCTCGGTGTCCATGTACACAGATCATTGAAAGTTGCCACCCAGGTTGACAGGGCTGTTAACAAGGCATACAGTGTTTTAGCTTTTATTAATAGAGGGATCGAGTTCCGGAACCAAGAGGTTATGCTGCAGCTGTACAAAACTCTGGTGCGGCCGCACTTGGAGTATTGCGTACAGTTCTGGTCACCGCGTTATAAGAAGGATGTGGAAGCTTTGGAAAGGGCGCAGAGGAGATTTACTAGGATGTTGCCTGGTATGGAGGGAAGGTCTTACGAGGAAAGGCTGAGAGACTTGAGGCTGTTTTCGTTAGAGAGAATAAGGTTGAGAGGTGACTTAATTGAAACATACAAAATAATCAGAGGGTTAGATAGGGTGGATAGGGAGAGCCTTTTTCCTAGGATGGTGACGGTGAGCACGAGGAGGCATAGCTTTAAATTGAGGGGTGAAAGATCTAGGACAGATGTCAGAGGTAGTTTCTTTACTCAGAGAGTAGTAAGAGTATGGAACGCTTTGCCTGCAATGGTTGTAGATTCGCCAACTTTAGGTACATTTAAGTCGTCATTGGATGAGCATATGGACGTACATGGAATAGTGTAGGTTAGATGGGCTTCAGATCGGTACGACAGGTCGGCACAACATCGAGGGCCGAAGGGCCTGTACTGTGCTGCAATGTTCTATAGGTGAACCTTGAACCTGGGACCTTACCAGTACCCCAGCATAGATATTTTAAAAAACGTGTTCAGACATGATGTGACACGACTCTGGAGCAGGTGAGAATGCGGGCTTTCTGGCTCAAAGGTAGGGATGCTACTGGTGTGCCACAAGGTCCTGTTTCTTAGTTTATACACATAAAATATATATTTATATACCTGTCAAATGCTCACCCAAGTATCCTCTAATGAGCATATCATCATCATCGCCTGTCCTCAGTTCCATTTGGTCTCAGGTATCCCTGCTAGATGATGACAATCTCCAGTTTATATCAAAAAACCCAAGAATACAAATGCTGGAAGTCAGAAAGATAAAGCTTGCTGTAAAAGCTCAGCAAATCTAGCAGCATCCATGGGGAGAAAAAAGAATTAATGTTTTGGGTTCAGTGGCCCTTCTTCGGAACTCCGGTTTACTGGTATTTGTACTTCTGAGGTGGTATATCACTTGTATATTTTCATTCCTCTTAACGTCTTCTAACGGAACTGGTTTTGCTCCAGTCTTGGTTCTTGTGTTTTGGGTGCATTATAGCAATGCCCTGAATGGGCATTCCTCATCGGTGTCTACAGAAATCAGTGTGAATTTTCTGCATAAGAGGAAGAGCAGAGATTGTGTTTTTATAAAGAACCGTGATATGAAAATCAACAATGTGCTGAAAAACCCCAAGCTTGTTACAGAGAGTTCAGAAAATAGAAAAGAACAGAAGTGAGCAGTGAAATAAAGAAAGACAGATGATTCAGAGTAAGGGGATAGGAAATAGGAAAACAGCAAGGTATGAGTAGTCAACAAGAGGGAAGGCAGGCCGAAACAACACAAAAGTTGATTGTGGGCAGCAATATGTTCCTTCTCAGTATGTGTAAGTCGGGCACTGATTTGAGACACTTGGACAGCATATACTCTTGAAAATAATTATACTGGTGTAGAATTTGACATTGGTTTTTCATACTAAGGTCTTGAGTAGATTTGAGTAGGTTGTGGATGCTGTAGTTGGTTCGCAGACATTTCATTACCCTGCTAGGTACTACTGTCAGCATAGCCTCCGATGAAGTGCTGTTGTGTTTTCCTACCTTATATTTAAACTCTGGGGTCTCATTGGAGTTGATTACCTCATTTCCAGTTTTTCTTTGCTGTGATGTATATATAGGGTCTAATTCTACATGTTTATCGATGGCCTTCTTGGTTGCGAACCAGGCCTCTAGAAATTCTCGTGCTTGTATCTGTTTGGCCTATCCTAGGATCTGGATGTTATCCCAATTGAACTAGTGGTTCTCCTTATCCTTGTGAATGGAGACAAGTGAGTATTGGTTGTGTCTTTTTGTTGCTAGTTGGTGTTCATGTATTCTTGTGACCAGTTTCCTTCCTGTCTGTCCAGTGTAATGTTTGGCACAGTCGTGCCTGGAATCTTGTATATCACATTGGTTTTGTTCACAATGGTTAAGGGGTCTTAGGTTCGAATTAGCAGTTGGTGTAGGGTTGATGTAGATGTGTGCGCCACTCTGATGCCCAATGGTCATAGGAGTCTTGTGGTCAGTTTGGATATGTTCTTGATGTACAGTAATGTGACCAGTCTGTCAGGGTGTACTGTTGTCTGTGTGATAGGACTGTCCGACCTAGCTGTTTGGGTATCCATTCTCCTTAAATATTTGGTAGAGGTATTCTTCATTTTGGCATAGTTCTGGGTTGCCGCAGTGTGTTGTCGCTCATTTAAATGGACCCCAGAGTTTAAATATCAGGTGAGAAAACACAACAGTGCTTCACTGGAGGCTGCACTGATGTTACCCAGAAGGGTAATGAAACGTCTGCAAACTAACGAACCAGCTTGGTGAGCGAAGCAACCACAAGATTTTTCATACCGGCATGTATCATTTGTTGCCCATCACTAATTGCCCTAGGTGAGCTGCCTCCTTCAGCTACTACAACTCATGTGTTGGAGCTATACCTGCAGTGCAGTTAAGGAGAGAGTTACAGGGTTTTGACCCAGCAAGTTAAATATTCCAAGCCAAAGTGATGCAACTTGGAGGCAACTCAGTTTTGAACAAAGCTTTATATTGGCAGTTCTCAACTGTAAATTGTGAACCAATCATAAAAGATTGAGGACTTTTGCTACATTTACTCTGATCAGACTCAATGCAACATAACTATGTAAATATAAATTGGAGATTTCCTTGATCAGCTTTTGGAGCTGGTAGAAATGGAGGTGGGACTGATATGAGAACTAATGACAGCCTGGTCACTGAGGATATGATTCTAATTACTGATTTTCATATTTATCATATAGCAATCTATAATGTGCAGGCTTTAGTTACATATTGATGCTGATTTATTGCTAAAACAAAAACATATTCCCAAACTGAGAGATAAATACACTACAAACTCAGCCAGGGCTAATCTTACATAATTTGGGATATTGGAGAAGACTTGATCTGTTGGGTTTTTACAGATTTGCATGTCATACTGTTTTCCTTTTGCTTATTAATTTTTAGTACATAGTGTGTCTTCCCATGGTAATGCTCACAGTAATCTGAGGGGGTACAGATATAATGAAAAAACAGATATTCTATGTAAGAACAAGATCTTATACCAATTATTCTTCGTTATAGGGGAGTTATGTATAGCTTAGCTTGGCCATTATTAATTGGGGCAATAGATTATTGGAGGTAAATTGCTTTATTGGTATTTTGAGATAAATTAAAACTTCAAGCAAATTCTGAAATTGATTCTGAATATTTTCTGCAGCAGTGTTGGCTTCGCTGGATTATACAGGAACTCAGTGACTTTTATTTTTATTTATGTAAAAATATATCTTTTTCTATATATAAATCAGCAAGTGTACCAGTCATCACCATGGACTATTTCATGTGTACATGCACAAACATGTTCATATATATGTTTTCTTGATTTCTTTTCCTGAAGGCAGGTTTTGGGTGATTAATCACCAAAGGGGCATGATTTTTGTTTGGCATTGATTGGACAGGGAGGCAAGTCCCAAGCCTATTTGAGTCAGAATGGGTTCAATCCCCATGCTGCAAGCGTTAATCGGATCAAGACACTACCTGTCTAGCTAACTAAGCTACTTGCCACTTCCACACAAAAATGTCAGTGAAAGTATCAAGGAATAGAATGACTGTACTGATGGAAGACAGGCTGGAGAGAACTGATCTGAAGGACAGATGACAGATTTTAAGAGTATAAAACTGGAGAAGTAAAAACAATGCTCATAACAGGAGGCTTGCAACTGAGGTTGTGTGTCCAAGTTGCTGTGGAATTCTGAACTTGCTTCAGGCAAGCTGACTTGGGTTACAGGTGTACAGTTTTCCATAATTTTTTTTATCTAACAGACAGAATCCAAGTATCAGAGATACATAGCACAACGCATGTTGGATTTCATCCAACCACTGCCTATAAAGCAACAGCAAAGCCTTACACCTTGCTTCTTCCTCCGGGCTCGAAGAGCTGTGACAGGATTTCCACAAAAAATGCTGCTGGCACCTGGAAAAAAAATCAAGACACCATTAGGTAAAGCTGTTATTTCTGGATGCACTTGTTTTTGTTTTTAAAAAGGAAACAACTACTTTACTAGAACTGATGTGTCTCCATGTTTCAATAATCCCATGCTCTTCCCTCTGATGCCCCATAATTTCCTAAAATTTACCACGATCCCTCCTGAACCCGTCACTTCCCTTGACAGCTTGCTTTAAACGTTCCTATCACCACCTCTGGAAATGAGTTAATTTTAAATTATTTACTCACTTTTCCTCTCCTGTGCTTGGGTCCCTGAACCTCAAGATTAAGTCAGGAAATTTGCTCATGCCAATATTACTGAGTCAACAGGATCACTGGAACTACATTTCACTAACATGGGGCCAGTGGGAGTCTGTGATTCCAGAAGTGTTTCTTGAGGTACTCTTAATCCTCATTATGACTACCCCCCACCCGGCCCGCCCCGCCTGCAGCTCTCCCTCAGTCCACTATGTGGAAAGCTTGATCTAAATTGATTTCTGATGCTCAGTTTTGGCCTTGTTGGCTGATGGCCTCACCGCAGTGGTGTACAGTTCATAGTAAATTCCCAATTCCCCTTGCAACTGACAGTGACAAGGCAAATAGGATTTCTTTCCTTGCTTTTGAGCAACTTTCATAATCATTTTAGACTTGAAAGATCAGAAATCTTTCATAGCTTTTTGTGAACAAGTCAATATTTAATAAGTTACTCCATACACCATAAACTCCAATGCAAACAAACTGGATTTGGCAGTTTCATTAACGTGAAGCACATTTTTAAGAAAAATGTCAATATTTTAGAGTCCATTATTAAGGACGAGATTGCGAAATACTTGGAAGTATATGTTACAATAGGGCTAAGTCAGCATAGCTTCATCAAAGGGAGGTCATGCCTGATAAATCTGTTAGAATTCTTTGGAGGAGATAATGAGCAAGTTAGACAAAGGAGAGCCTGTGGACATGATTTATCTGAATTTCCAGAAGGCCTCTGACAAGATGCTGCACAGGAGGCTTCGAAATAAGATTAAAGCCCATGGTGTTAGGGGCAAGGAACTGGCATGGACAGTGGCTGACTGGCAAAGGCAGGAGGATAAAGGGATTTTTTTAGGATGGCTAGGCAACTATTTGAATTCCACATGGGTCAGTATTAGAACCACAACTATTCACCTTATACATGAACAATCTGGACAAAGGAAGCGAAGGAATTGTTGCTAAGTTTGCAGATGACACAAAGATATTTGGAGGAGCAGGTAGTGTAAGAAAGTATGGAGGCAGCAGAAAGACTTAGACAGGGTAGAAGAGTGAGCAAAATAGTCATACTGCATGGAAACAGATGATGGCAGATGGAATATGACTTGGGCAGGTATGAGGTTATGCACTTTGGTAGGAAGAATAGATTATTTTCTAAATGAGGAAAGGCTTCAAAAATCTGAAGCACAAAGGAACATAGCAGTCCTCGTTCAGGTTGACGCGCAAGTTCAATTAGCAGTTAGGAAGACAAATGCAATGTTTCAAAAGGGCAAGAATACAAGAGCAGGGATATACGGCTAAGGCTCTATAAGGCTTTGGTCATACAACATTTCGAATATTCTGAGCAGTTTTGGAGTCTGTATCTAAGGAGGATGTGCTAGCATTGAGGGAGTCCAGAGGGCGTTGAAAAGAACGATGCCAGGGATCATCTGCAAACTAAGAGGCTTGTCATATGCGGAACGGTTGGGGATTCTGATTTTGTTGTCAGTTGAGTTTAGAAGACGAGTGGGGGGGTCACAATAAAACTTACAGAACACGGACAGACGTATAGAGTGGATATGGAGAAGATGTTTCTACTAGTAGGAGAGACCAAGACCTGATGGCACAACCTCAGAGTGAAGGGATAATCCTTTCAAACTAAATGAGGAGGAATTTCTTCAGCCAGAGCTTAATCTGTGGGACTTATTGCTATAGAAGACTGTGGAGGCTAACTCATTGAGTGTGTGTAAGACAGAGATAGGTGGATTCTTGATTAGTAAGGGGAATCAGAGGTAGAGGGAAGGCAGGAGAATGGGGCTGAGATACTTATCAGCCATGATTGAATGACTGCATGTATGTTGGTGTTTGCACTAAAGAGGGATGCCTTGAGACATGGTCACTGACCCTGAGGGGACAACTCCCCCCAGAGTTGTGACTATGATGCTAAAGTCTAGTTTTCTTAACAAAAACAAAGCTCAGCCCACCCCACCCCACCAAAACAAGTGATAAAGTTTGACTTGTGTCCCCCTCTTCCCACTGACATGTTGTTGTAACTGCTGTAAGTCACCCCTGAGAAGGGACTGTGAGACTTCAATGGTCTATACTATAAAGGATTACCCCCATTTTTATTAACACGAATAGGAGTTACATTTTCTGCAGATACTGGGAACCTAAAACAATACGCAAAGCTTTAGCGATACTGACAAAGCAAGCCCTATTTGTATTTGCAAATGATCACACTGAGTTCCTTCACGGTCAGCCCCTCTTCTCTAGGACAACTGTCCATCAGCAGACCATTCATGTTCGACACCATTGTTTGGTGGCTGCCACCTAGTTCTTCAATCCTGATCAGTATTGAAACAAAAAACAGAGTGCTGGAAAACCTCAAAAAAATCTGGTAGCGTGCATGGACAGAGAAAGCAGTGTTCATGGTTTCAGTCCAACGATCCTTTGTCAGAACACTTTGGATTCTGATGAGAGAGGAAGCAGTGTAATAGCATAGTGATAATGTCAATGGTTCTTGTAATCCAGAGCTCCAGACTAATGTTCTGGGGGCACATGTTCAAATCCTATCACAGCAGATGGTGCAATTTGAATTAACAAAGTGGAAAAAAAAGAGATTAATGGTTAATAGAAACGAAGAACTGCAGATCCCATAATTTCCCCAGGATACAGGAGTTCAAAACCAAGGGACATATTTTTAAGGTGGGAGGAGAAATATTTAAAAGGGACCCGACAGGAACCATTTTCACACAGAGGGTGGTTTGTACGTGGAATGAACTACCAGGGGAAGCGGTAGATGCAGGTTCAGTCATAGCATTTAAAAGACATTTAGACAGGTACATGAGTAGGAAAAGTTCAAAGGGATATGGCCAAATACAGGTAAAAGGGACTAGTCTAGTTTGGGAAATGTAGCATGGATGACTTGGACTGAAGGATCTGTTTCCATGCAGTATGACTATACGACTCTAAAAAAGTCAAGCTAATTCAGAATTCTATATAATTGATGAAGTCAAATTATTTATGATTTTCTTTTTAGTAATTTCACTTTTTTCTTCCAAGAACATTCATTGTTTCACTACCTTAGCAGGTATATTCAGAGGGTAAGGGATGATCAGCAGGTTACAATTCAAGATGCTTAAAATGTACTTGTAATAATACCAAATGCAAAAAGAATGAATGCATACGTTCAGAGTATGGAGGTATTTCAGGTCACATCAACTCAGTGATGTTAATGAAATTTATTGCATTACATCAAAAGATACTAATTATCAAAAAAGTTGATATTTCCCTACCATATGTAAGGTCACTCGCACCATCATAAAGCCTAGTATCAGGACCTCCTGTTCGTAAGATGCCAACAGTAGATCCTGTGGAGAATCTTCCAGCGCTGTGTGGTCTCTGGGAAGTTGACACCTTTCGAGATGCACAATTTTGGTGCTTTCGAGAAGCTGGTCTCCCAATGGTAATACTATCATCTGAATATTAAGAAAGAAGTTTGCTTTTACAGAATATTATTATTGTTTATGTAAAAAAAGCTCATTTGGTGAGATGAGTAGTCTTTCTGCACATTTCTGTACAGTTTTCTAATCAAATGCAATGAATATGATACTCAGTATCTAGAGGAACTAAACTAAAGAGTGAATAGTTACAACTTTGTTGATTTTACTCCTATGTGCTCTTCTGTGTACAAACGTTGTTTGACTAAGATTTTATGACAAGATATGAAAATAGTTCTTTCCTGTTAATGACCATTTTTCCACAGATATTTACGGTGCTTTTAATAATTGTTTATTAGCTATTCCACAGACCTAAATTTTCAAGATCTTCAGCTGAGATGCCATCCTTAATGGCTTCCTTCACAATTAGCCAATCCTTATTGATGGTACAGTTAGACTGAATGCTGGTCTCACTCACAGGAATGTCATCCAAATATTTCAAGTGCGGGATCAGCTTTTTAACCGTCTCCCTGTAGTTTGAATTTGAATCCTGTAATGAGTGGGGTAGAAAAATGACAACAATTACCACTATTTTAAAATCACGATTAACGGATGCTGTAAAGACAATACAAAATGACATTTTAAATGAATATTGAAAACATAACTTCATTACAAAGAACATTACAGTTCTTTGAAGATTACTTTCTGATTGCAAAAGCAAGTTGTTGCTATGGGTCAAAGTGCTGGTAGTATAGTTAAAACGTTTCCAAGTACAATACAAAAGGTAAAATATAAATTTAATAAATGATTAGATAAGTTAGAATGAGAAGGCTGTGTACTGTGCTCTATTAAATGAGGGAGCATTAATCTCCTCAGTGGGTAAAGGACACCGTGCACTTAGTCAGTAGAATGCACAAAGAATCTGATAGGAAAATTGCTGAGAGTTGATCCTATTGCTACAACAGCATAAGAGGTGTGAAGTTTCTCAACTGTTGTACTCCATTCCCCAAGTCTGCATAGAGCTAAGCTGAACTTCTTAGGCCAATGTGATCTTCTGTTGCTGTTTCAGCAAATTAAGCCTTCTACTATTGTGCAAGAGCATTGTCAACTATAGACTGAAATTTTCACATTGGAATGAAAATGAGCTTGTCAGTAATCAAGTTAAAGCAGTAATTTGTTGTTGTATATCCCTCCAATTATCTTGCTGATTCCTCTGACTAAAACATCATTAGCATCTGCGTGGACACAATAGCAAATTGTTCTGACCCTTTTGCATAACAGCACTGATACTATAAACTGCATTTATATAATCCATTTAACACAATGAATGGCACTTGCCACTTCATAGAAATGTCATCATTCAAAATTTGACACAGAAATAAAAAGCAAGATTAGGGCAATCAAACGAGTTGGTTTTAATTAGTGTCTTCAAAGAGGAGAGAGAACTTAAGAAGGTTAGAGCGGGAATTCCAGAAATTAGGGCCTGGAATGTTGAAGGTAGCAATTTGATGCAGAAGATGGAAATGAATTCATCTGCAAGCACTTAATATCAGCAGGCAAAATGCAGAGCCCTAAATTATTAAATCCTGTGTACTACCTAAACAAGGTAAGACATGAGTGAAATTGTCCAGGTGAGTCCCTTGAGGTAATTTACAAGAAAAACATATATAGATTCAAACCTTAACAGATTGGAAGAGACCAAATCACCGTTGTACCAAGTACTATATTTGTGTTAAGTTGTGTAGAAGATTGACACTGATGCCCCAAAAGTGACCTTGATTTTGTTTAAGGGATAATGGGAACTGCAGATGCTGGAGAATCCGAGATAATAAAGTGTAGAGCTGCATGAACACAGCAGGCCAAGCAGCATCTTAGGAGCACAAAAGCTGACGTTTCAGGCCTAGACGCTTCATCAGAAAAAGAGGAAGGAGGAAGAGGGCTCTGAAATAAATAGGGAGAGAGGGGGAACGTGGGTCGAAGATGGAAAAAGAAGATAGGTGGAGAAGTGACAGACAAGTTATAGGCCCTTCTAGGCCCGAAATGTCAGCTTTTGTGCTCCTAAGATGCTGCTTGGCTTGCTGTGTTCATCCAGCTCGACATTTTATTATTGATTTTGTTTAATCCTTCTTTTCCTAATGTTACACCATGATGCCACATTGGCAGCCACAGTAGCAATTGAGGAAGTTTGCTGATATTTTTGCCAGTTTTCCCCGGATGACTTTGATAGGGGTCCTTTGGTGCAAAGGGCTCCAACCTTCTGAGAGTCTTTAGGCAGGCTCATATGTGATCACCTTTGCCTTTGGATCCCCAGCAGTGTACCACTGGAATGACTCAGGGTGACTGACTACTGCTTTTCCTCCTTGTGATTGTCCAATAGCACCTCCTTCATCCCTGGGGTGGATGTGGCACCTGGAGGTGGATCATATTCCACAGATAAAGGTTCAAGCCAGTGATGTGCTCATCAGAGCCTGACTCTCAGCCTAGTCTAGATAGACTTTCACTTCAGTGAACAGCCTTTGTGCAGTTATACCCTAACTTTTGGGGGCTATTTTACCATTCACACTAACTCATTTATTTGTATTCATGCAGTAACAATATCTTATCCATTTGAATTAACATTTGGGGTATCTGGAATGAACAAGAACAGAATTAGAAGAATTCATCAACATCCTCAATAATCAACTTTCCTAAAGTTGTGCCTAAAGCCACAATGCACAAGGAAAGCACTAATTTAAATTGGTCTAACACTGCAGGTAACAAGGCAAGTTTTCTTCAATATGACTCACTTCTAGATTCAAAAAGCCCTAAACCTATCTTCTACATACTGATGAGTTCATAGCTTAAGCACTTGCTGATGCATAAAGTTGAAAATTCTGAACCAGATAGTCACATTCTTATTACTGCATTCAAATCTCAGTCTCAGATTCTTATTGAACAATTAGGCAGAGTTTGTTGTAACACTCAAATGTGACAACTGCACATGCTCACTAATCTGAAAACGTGCTTGTGCACAGTTCCAGATGCAATATATCATCGCGTAGAATATACATGTGATATCACATGCAAAAATTGCACTGTATGTGCAGAGAAGAGTGCATGCACTTTTGAAACGAAGATCAGCATTGGAGAGTGAGGTCTTGGGATCCCAGCTACAAGAACATCCATGGCAACCTTCTCCATTTTGCATACGACTGTGCAGCCATCTCTGATTAGTCAGTCCTGCTGTTGGGATATAAAATCCTAAGGATGACGATGGATGAAATGGACAAGTTTAGGACATTATACCTTGCAGCCAATTCAGTGTGCACGACTATGTCAGGCTGTTACTTGACACCTGTGAAGCAGCTTTCCCACTTCTGGCATAGGTCCCCAGATATAGGAGAGAAGATCCTTTAAGGGTCGATTGGGTTGGGTGTTACTGGAAAAATACAAATTTATGGATTATGAGAATTGGAAAATGAAAGATTTGGACAATTCCTGAATTGCAAAGGATCTACCATGTACCATTTTGGAACTCAAAAGGCTGACTACAAAAAGCCAAGTGACTTTAGGAGAAAAAAAATTGAGATATTGCTTGAAGGCCTATAAGTATCTAGGCGAATAAATTGGATTTTAGGAGTGCCTTTTTTGGGGGATGCCTACCAACAGCCTCCGAACTTAGGTTACTGAGTCTTCCAGTAAACCGTATAATTCAGTTTGAAGAAGTTTTCCAAGGTGGAAATTAGCCAGTCTGTCTCTTCTGAGATGTGGCAGATAGAAGAAAGCAGTAGAAAGGAAAAAAAATCTTTCCCTCTGTCAGAAAAGGAATTTTTTGATTTACAGCATAACCAATTTAAAAATGGGTTTTGTCTCAATGAAGTATCTTTTAAAAAAACAAGGTTTCAGATATTAGGACTCCTAACTGTTTTTCTGAAATCTAGTCCGAGGTGCTTCTGTTAATCTGCTGGTGATCACCCTGGAGCAATGAGAAGTCAACTCTTTCTACCTTTTTCATTAGGATTCTTCATCCACAAGGACAACTTTTCTCTTTTTTTTGAAACCATAAAATAGTCTATAGAGCTGCATCATGTCCACCTGCCTGTGCACATGTTTGGATAGAGAAGGATATAGTTTAAGTTTGTACAGTATAGCGGTTAATAAGTACTTTTTCTACTTGTTTAAAGAATAAGCTTATCCTTAGTGAGCAAGTCACTTCTGAGTATTTGAAGAAAGCTGGTGAAAGTCCATTTTGTTCTCAATAGCAGTCATACAGACAAACACGTCAACTATACTGATGTTAAAGGAAGACATTTACACTTTTGGTATGGCTCAGAGTAGTGGGGTCTGATTTACAGCACATTCCTCCTGTCAGAATTCCTGCTGTGTTCAAAATTGATGTTTATTATAATGTCAGTTTATTTTGTCCAGTCTTGTTCTTGTAATTTGTTGTAAGTTTAATTCATCTAAGTGGTTTGCAGAGCCATTTCAGAAGCAGTTAGGAGTCAATAACATTGCTGAGAGTCTGGAACGACACCACAGAAGTCAGTTCTTTATTCCAGATTTTTACTTAATTAACTGCATTTAAATTACTGCAGCATGTTAAAAGCAGGTGAGGAGGGGTAAAATGGTTTCCTTCTCCTTTACTTGCAAGGAAGAGGTTTTGAATTTTTTTAAGAGAAAGTTTTTGACAACTTAGTGTATACTTCTTATCTGTTTATTCCAGTAAACAGCTAGCCAGATAGGTTTTCTCAAGTTGAATAGGTATAATTAGTTTTATTGTGCTAAAATTCACCCAGGTAAAAAGATTAAAAACATACTTCCTGAATTCCATTAACTGAGTCCAAACACAAGACACTCTAACCAAAAATGTAAATGTGAATTAGAGATGAAAGGTCAACTTTGGCTAAGATAAATAACAACAGACTGATTGTTGTTCCAGAAGCTTTGGGTTTTAGCTAAGGCAGTTTTTATAATTGTCGTTGGTATGCCCCTCTTACTTGACCGATGCTGCTGTACAATCTCTCTGTGGAATTCTGTGTTTAGGAAGAGCAAGAGCATGGTTGATTACATGTCTGCACTAACTGCCAACAGAGGTTCAAAATTTCATAGGATATTCATGAAGGTAGCTTTGATTAGGTGAAATCTGCTCAGTCATCTCAAGAAAATCAAGGTCTTTGTCCAAGCAAATAACTTCTGCATTGTTCATTCTACAATGCATACTGTTACTATCTATTTTTGCTAAGGAAGGAACGAAACTGTTTACACCTCTCCAGGAGTTTTATTATCTTTGCTGGGATCTTTATAGACCCTGGTCCTCCATTCCCGTGAAGTAGAATGTTGATTACATAGTAATGCAAATTGGCAGCCATTTTATTGGTTTAGTTAATGTCCTTATTTTGTTTGAAAACTGCCTGTTTAAAAAGGGCCAATGTCTATATCTGGTGAATTAAAAATTAATAAAGGCATTAAAAAACCTCTTTTCGGTTCTAAAGAACTGCCGTATTTTGCTTTCAGTTAAAAATTAGGATGACATAAACATGGGCTAGCAGCACAGTCTGGACTAACAATCCACATGTCAGCTGGGGAGTTTAAATATACATAATTAAAAGCTGGCATCAGTCATGGTGACCACGAACAACCAGATTGTTGCAAAACTGACTGGTTCACGAATACTCTTTGGGAAAGGAAATCTGCTGGCTTTAGCTGGTCTGGCATAATTATAAATATGACAGCAAAACTCTCCACTGGATGGAGCAACACTTAACACAAAACAGTTCCAGGACATAGCTCCAGGAGGTCCTCAGGGTGGATATTTTCTAATCAGCCTGTTCAGAGATGTCACAACTCACCACTGGTGCAGATGGGACTTGAACCCAGGCCTCCTTGTTCAGTGGCAGGGATACTACCAGCGTGTCACAAGAACCCTAATTCCTCAGGATAGTGTCGCAGGCGCAATCATGTTTAGTTGCTTCATCAATGACTTTCTCTCCATCATAAGGAAAAATGATTGTACAATGTTCAGCACCACTCTTGCAAGTCCTCAGACACTGGAGCAATCCACATCCATTTGCAGTAACACCTGGATAACATTCAGGCTTGAGCCGATAAAGTGATAATAATACACATAACTACAACACATGATTTATAACCATCAACCAAGGAATTAACCATCTCCCACAAGAGAGAAGCCCACTATTTTTCCATGACAGTTAATGGCATTACCATCTCCGAATTCCCTATCAACGTCTTTCAGTTGGTCCCTGTGTAGCACTATATGGTGCCCTTGAAGTGGCTACGTTTGGTGGGTGGGGTGGGAAGAGACTGTCACTTATCTCCTTTTGTAATGTACTTTTGCAAAAGGAGGTTCTTCGAGCTTCATCATGAGCAGTTCTGAGACACAGGACTCTGTTCTCTATGGTCTATTCTCGGGACACACACCAAATATCAATTGTGCTTGGAAGACCATCAACTCAGCTAAAGACATTCTTTAGTCTGCCCAAAACCTGTTGGTCTTCCAGAACAAGGAGTGACCTTAATCAAGTGTTTCAGACTTGGCACATTCCAAAATCCAGGACTACATGCTGAGAGATGCGTTAAAGCTTGGGGCAGCTGCTACCAAGGCGAAGTGCGGAAAGACAACCATATAGGGTCTTTCTGACAAAGTATAATGATGGTCCATTCAATTTTTACACCCACTTGATGCTCAAAGTGAACAAAAGTAGTTACCTGTTTAATAGAAAATGCCTTTGTTTTTGCAAATGTAAAGAAGCGCTGAGAAATGTCAAAATTCCAAAGTTTGGATTTTTTGCCCTGCAAAGACTGTACAGATATGATTTAGTACCTTTGTGTATATTGAGAGATGATTTTTATGAATAAAAGAATATTTTTGAAATTAAAACTAATTAATTAGAAACTGAACTAGAGCAGTCACAAAAATATTGTAGCACAAGGGCAATAGAATCACATAAATGTCTATAGTGTGGAAGCAGGCCATTCGGCCCATTGAATCCTAATCAACACACAAGAGTGCATGCCACCCAGACTCAGCATTCACATGCCCATCCTATCTCTCTAACCCTGCATTTCAGATGGCCAACCCACCTAGCCTGCACATCCCTGAGCGTTACAGGTAATTTAGCATGGCCAATCCACCCAACCTGTATATCTTTGGACTGTGGGAGGAAACCTGAGCACCTGGATGAAACCCAGGCAGACACAGGGAGAATGTGCAAACAATCGCCCAAGGGTGGAATCAAACTTGGGTCTCTAAGGTTGTCAGCCAGCAGTGCTTCCTGAGAGCAGGTCAGAGGCTGGGAAATTTGAACTGAGTTACTCACAGCATGACTCCCCAACTACTATCAGTCTGTCCCAGATTGATGGAATAATCACCTCTTGCCAGGATAAGTGCAGTTCCAACAATAAATTTCACACCATCCAGGACATAGCAGCTTTGGCTGGAACCCAACCCCACTCCTTCAACATTCAGTCCCTCCACCACTGCTAATGACAGCAATATATACCATCTACAAAATGTACTGCAGTAACTCAAGGCTTCTTTGATAGCACCTTTCAAACTTGTGATGTCTATCACACAGAAAGACACAGGCAGCCAGTGCATGAGAACACCAACACCCACAAGTTCCTCATCAAGCCACGCACCAACACAAATTGAATGCTGTTGAACCAAAAATCCTGGAACATCTTTCCAAAAAAACAGTGATTGTACTGATCTGCCATGGACTGCAGTAGGTAGCTCACTGTTAGTTTTTCAAGGATGATTATGGGTGGGTCACAAATGCTGGCCTTGCCAATGATATCTACATCCCTTGAAAATAATTTTAAATATGAATGCATCTGAAAATTGCAGGTGTCATAAGGCCAATACAAAAAATGATAATCTGTATAGACTGTAACAGTTCAAAGCCTCATCATTATTATTCTCAGGAGAAATTAGTTACGGGCAATAAAGACTGGCCTGATTAGTGACACCCAGAACCCATGAGTGCATAAACCAATACCGATGAGATTTTGAAGTCGTGTCTCTAGATCAATGGTCCAGTTCTTTGGATTACTGGGTCTTTAACACAACCAAAATCTAAACCAGAGTTCAGCCACTGATCTTAATAATTATTTTCTCTCTTTAAACTATTGACAGAGCTGATTATTTCTTGAATTTTCAGTATTTATACATTAGCACTATGCTAACATTCTATTGTTAGCTTAGTCTTCAACATTTAGAAACAAATGCAATTTTTTATATTTCCTTGGCTTAGCTCTTTGCCGCTATTTACTTGTATCTTCACTTTTTACTTATTTTCTAAATGAATCGACGTAGAATTGTTATTCATGTGAAAGCTTGTACTATTTCAGTGACTGACCTTTTCTGAGTCATTAATCTGATCAGCCTGATAGTCTTGGCTTTTATTGCCAGCTGTAATAAGAGGAAAGGGTTTTATTGTTCACAGGGGAACAGCTAGGTCATTGATCCTCACTTGGTATGCATTGTGCAGCAAAGCATCCTGATTATTATATAACTAAATACATAAATTATTAGTTTCTATACCAAGTTAATTCATTTATTAATATAGTCAATATTATTTCACATTTTAAATTAATTTAAACCAGCTAAATTTATTAATTTAAAGAATTAAAAACAACTGAATGAATTAGTTACCTTAAATTTGAGCAAATTAAATGTAGGCATGTAAGGAACCATAGTTCACTAAGGGCTACAGGACTAATCTCTCTGCATTAGAGACACAAAATTGATTGTGAGAGACATGAGGGTAAGTATTCCACAAGCATGGAGTAAAGTCAGGACACAGGCCTCCATGAAGCACCACAGTTGATACAGATTGAACTTGCACTGATGACTAAATTAAATGTAAAATACTAGGCTAAATCCACTTGAATAAAAAAAGATACAAAAACATATAAGACACCATTAGGCTTTGAAGTGCAGTGGAGGCCTGGGTTCAAGACCTACCTGCTCCAGAATTGGCGCAACAGCATCTCTGAAAAGGTTAATGAGAAAATATCCACATATTTCAAAAACATATAATAAAACATCGTGCACTGTGCAGTGTAGCAGTAGTATCCTAACTCTAAGCCAGAAGGTTCGGGTTTAAGTCCCACCAGTCCTGGAGGTGTATAATTGCCTGCCTGAACATGTTGATTAAAATAACTAAAAACAGAGACAACTGCACAATTTAATCACTATTTGGGTGCAAATGGTCTTGTGGCTCAATGGTAGTGTCCGGACTATTGTTCCCTCTAAACTATACAGCTACCCAGAGGGTCCGCACACACTGTTGGCATGCCTATACCATTCTCAGCACTGGCTTCCAGCTTTGAAAATTATTGCCACATACATACTTCAGAAGCCCATGTGGAACAAGAAAAATAAAACTTAAGAGGAAATGTAGATCCCTGCTTCTAGACCAGAAAACCTGGGCTCAAATCCACCAGCTCCAGAGATGTGTCGGAATACGCAGGACAGGTTGACTAAGAAAATCTACTTGGATGTGCAATTTAGGTGTAATTGTGGTGTCCCGAGCTCTGAGCCAGGAGGTCTGGGTCCATGTCCCACCTGATCCAGAGATGTATCATCGCATATCTGAACAGAATGATTAAAAATATGTACAAAGTTGTTTCTTACAAGCAACTTACATGTATCTCAGATGATTAAATGTCATTATTTAAAAGGAGCAGTGGCAGTGTCCCCTACCTGTCAGACAGAATTAGTAGGAACTGCAGATGCTGGAGAATCTGCGAAAACAAGGTGTGGACCTGGATGAACAGCCAAGCAGCATCAGAGGAGCAGGAAAGCTGACTTTTTGACCTAGACTCTTCTTCAGAAACGTTCCTGCTCCTGTGATGTTGCTTGGTCTGCTGTGTTCTGTCAGACAGAATGTCTGGCTTCAAGTCCCACCTGCTCTATACTTATGTCATAGTACATATATCCATAATGAGACACTTACTGAATCTATGATGCAGATGACATATGCGTATAATGTTTCACTTTGACTCTAGTATCACCTATCACCAATGGCTATCTGTAACGGAACCAGAACAGGTGTGCTGTATCTGTAGTATGTGCACGTTCGTTGGGTACAAGTTTGCGCCATTATTGGATGACCTTACCGAATGGCAGAACAGAATCATGGGCCAATACTGTCTATTCATATTGCAACGCAGCACTAAGTTATATAACTTACCAGTAGGAGATTGATAATATTGTGTACAGAAGCTGAATAGTAAGATGTACCATAGGACTAATTCAGTAGTAGCTCTCTCAATTCTAGCTGCAATCCGGAACTTGAGCAGCTAATCTTAGCAACCCAAAATGTGAAATAGAAACAGGGGAAGACCACAAGGCCTGTCGAGTCAGTTTAATCATGGTTGATCTTGGACTTCAGCTCCACATTTCTGCCTGGTCCCTATATCCCTTGATTTCAAGAGTCCAAAAATCTGTACGTTTCAGTCTTAAATGTATTCAGTGATTGCGTGTCCACAACACTCTGGAACTGAGAATTCCAACGATTCACAATCCTTTGAGAGAAAAGAATTCTTACTTCAGTTATCCTGAAGCTTTGCCCCTTTGTTCTAAATTCCCCAGCTAGAGTAAACAACATTTCAGTATCTAATCCACCAATTCCCCACATAATTTGCAATGTTTCAGTGAGATTATTCTCATTCTTCTAAACTTCAGGAAAATATATAGGTTTAATTTACTCAACCTCTCACGGTAAGCCAATCCTCTCATTCCAGAGACCAATCTAGTAAACCTTCAATGTCTTGCTTCCAAAATAAGTATATCCTTCCTTGGAAACCAGAATTGTACAGTAATTCAGGTGAAATCTCACCAAAAGCCCTGTAACCACAGCAAGACATTTTTTATTCTTAATACCCAAGCCCCTGCAAATAAATATCTATTTTCCTAATTTCTAGCTTTACCACATCACAACTGCGTTCCAAGATTTCCAAAATATACAAGTTTCATGTCTTTTAAAATGTTTCTGTTTCTCTGTTCTTGGAACCAAATTGGATAATGTCACACTTCTTCCAATTCCTGTCTGTTAACCAGTCCTCTATCTATGCTAATACATCACTCTAACTCCATGAGCCCACATCTTGTGTTTTATTTGTGTGTGGGACCTTATCAAATGCCATTTGGAAATCCAAGTTTATACATCTACTGGATCCACTTAATCAATCCTGCCAGTTACATTTTTTTAAAAAATCTTAACAAAATTGTCAAAGAAGATTTACCTTGAGTGAAATCATGGCGTCTTACTCTAATCATAGAATGCTTTTCTAGGTGCATTTGAGAGATTTTATTCTCAGATTCCAACACTTTTCAAATAACTGATGTCAGGCTAACTGACTTGTTATTCCCTAACTTTCATCTGTCCTTTTCTGACTAGTGGTGGCATTCAATTGCAACACTGGAAGCATGTTGATAGCTATTTTTGAGAGGAGATTTTAAACAGGAGTGCTGCTTGACATTAAGTATAAGCAAGGAGAGGATCAATTTTTAGGTTCACCCTGGATTATCTGTTGAGTGCAGCTGAACTTGATCAAGATGCTTTCTCTTGCACTGGTTGAGGGAGACCAGATGGTTTTTCTGATGTCCGACCAGCATTCCTTCCTTGTGAATGGTGTACACTTTTGCCCTGGCCCGTATCACTCCAAACCTTTCCTATTCATATATACTTCCAAGATGTCTTTTGAACATTGTAATTGTACCTTTACCCACCACTTCATCAGGAAGTTCATTCTACATGCTAGCCACCCTCTGCAAAAAAATTTCCATCTGGCTTTTTTAAATCTCTCTCTTCTCACCTTAAAAATGTGTCCCCTGGTCTTGAATCTCAACCTCCTATGCTCCAGTGAAAAAAAGTCCCAGCCTATCCAGCCTTTACTTATAACTCAAACCTTCCATTCCCAGCAACATCGTGGTAAATCTTTTCTGAAACCTCTTCAGCTTGATTATATTCTTTCTATAAACTGCGCAACCAGAACTGGACACAGTATTCCAGAAGGGGCCTTACCAATGCCTTGTACAACCTCAACATAACGTCTCAACTCCTACACTCAAAAGACTAAGCAATGAAGGTAAGCATGCCAACACTGTTTTAACCGTCCTGTCTATGTGATGCAATCTTTAAAGAATCATGTACCTGCATCCTGGGTCCCATTGTTCTACAACACCACTCAAGACCCTGCCATTAATTGTATAATCCCACATTTTGTTTGTTGGACCAAAATAAAATACCTTGCATTTATACAGAAGTAATTCCATCTGCCATTATTTTGCCCATTGGCCCATTTTTTAAACACCATTTGATATAGCAGGAATTGCAGATGCTGGAGAATCTGAGATAACAAGGTGTAGAGCTGAATGAACACAGCAGGCCAAGCACATCTGAGGAGCAGGAAGGCTGACGTTTTGGGCCTAGACCCTAAAGGGCCTAGGCTCGAAATGTCAGCCTTCCTGCTCCTCTGATGCTGTGTTCACCCAGCTCTACACCTTGTTATCTTAATTCCATCTACCTGCTTTGGTTCTATATCCCTTAATATCCTTGCTTAAAAATCAAGCTCAGCTTTGAAATTTTCAGTTGTCTCCTGGCAATGTTTTTGAGGGGGGTGGGGGGGAAGGAACTCCAGATATTCAATACCCTTGTCATGTATCCTGACATCATCCCTGAATGGCCTAAGTCTAATTTTAATGTTATCCCTTTATACTGGATTCCACGCTACAGGAAATTGCTTTTTGTTCAACCTGTATCCATACTATAACTCTTTTAGCCCAGTTTCATGGATATAATGCATAAAGAAAGACAGTCTTATATTTATACAGCACTTTTCATGATCAACCATCAGAAAGTGTTTTATAGCCAATGAAGCATTTTTGAAGAGTAATTATGCAGTCTTGTAGGAACTGTGACAGCCAAGTTGTGAACATCTCGCTCCCACAAACAACACATGATAATAACTAGGTAATTTGTTTGTGTAACATTTACAGGAAGACAAATATTAACCAGGACGTCACCTGTTCTGTGATTCATAGAAGCCTTTTGATCTCCTTTGTCCATCTGACAGGGCAGCCAGGGCCTTAATTTGACATCACATGCAACAGACGGCCCTCTTGCAATGTAGTACCCCCTCAGTACTGCTCCTCCCACACTGCAAAAGTCCTCAATACTGTGCTGAATTGTCAGCTGGATAAAATGTTCAAGTGATTTTCTGCAGTTGGAACTGAACTCACAATCTTGTGACTCAGAGCTATATGTACACTGAGACACGTCTGCCATCGTAAGATGCATTCAGTGTTTAAAGAGGATTACAGGGCTGAGCTTTTCCAGTAATGGATTTTTAGAAAGTTCTAGAGAACCAAAAATCAGCATTAAAATAGGAGGTTAAAGGAGAAGTCATTTTATAGGGATTTGCTGGATATTGAGCTAACAATTCTTTATCAGCCATGCTTTGAAAAGCTAAAAGACAGAAACAGACCATTCAGCCCATATAGGCCTTGGCCAGATGTTAAGTTCTATTTGAACCTCCTGCCATAAATAAATTAGAATTCCCCATCTCCTTCTCCATCATATGCTTGCCCAGATTCCCCTTAAATGCATCTTTAGTTTTTTGCTTCAATCGCTCCTTGCGATAATGAATTCCACATTCTCACTACTTTATGTGTAACACAGTTTCTTCTGGAATTCCTATGACTTTCTTGGTGACTACATTTTATTGATAACCTCTAGCTACGCTCTTCCCCACAAGAAGAAACTTACTGTATCCGCACCGTCAAAACCACCCACTATTTTGAAGGTCTCTATTAGGTTGCTTTTGTTCTACGAAAGAAAAGATACTTAGGGGGAGGTGATGGTCTAATGGTAATACCATGAGACAATTGTTAAAAGCTAATGTTCTGGAGACCTGGATTTGAATCCTGCCATGGCAGATGGTGGAAGCTGAAATGAATTTTTTAAAAATCCAGTAAATTGAGAATCTACTGATGACCATGAAATCATTGTTGACCATCAGAAAAACCCATCTGGTTCACTAATATCCTTCAGGGAAGGCAATCTGCATGGTCAGGCCTGCAAGTGACTCCAGGCCCACAGCAATGTGGCTAACACAATATATGGTGCAGGAATGAAATGAATGTTACTGGAATAGGGCTAGATGATATAGGACCGGAGAAGGTTTACATGGAGCCTAAACACCCATATGGACTGGTTTATTTTAGATGAGATACAGCTTCCTGAGTAGCAAAAAGGACATCATACAAACATAAAATGTGTTCATCTGCTCTCTGAAATGGCCTAGCAAGCTATTCAGTTGTACCAACCGCTACAAAGTCTCAAAGAAATGAAACCGGAAGGATCACCTGGCATCAACTTAGGCACAGAAAAGACAATGGCAGAAACAGCCCTGTCGCCCCTGCAAAGTCCTCCTTATTAATATCTGGGGGCTAATGACAAAATTGGGAGAGCTGTCTCATAGACTAGTCAAGGGACAGCCTGAATGTACGAGATGCACTGCAGAAATTCACCAAAGATCCTCAAATTGCGTCTTCCAAACACAGGACCACGTCCATCGAGGAGGAAAAGAGCAGCAGATATATGGGAATACCACCACCTTTAGTTTCCTTTAAGCCACTCATCATCCTGACTTGGAAATTTATCACTGTTCCTTCACTGTCACCTGGAATTCCTTCCATGAAGGCATTGTGGGTCAACCAACAGCTACGGAACTGCAGCAGTTCCTGAAGGCAACTCACCATCACTTTCTCAATGGCAATTAAGGGAAGGTAATAAATGCTGGCCAGTCAGCGATGCCCACATCCATCAAATGAGTAAAATAAAACCTGAAACAATAGAAAATACACATCTGCAGCATCATAAGCCGATTTTCTAGTATAGCAAGTAAAACAAAGTAATAAAAGTTTCAGATTAGAAGTGATGACACCTACATATTATGAAATGAGTGATTAATCCCTCAGTCTCCACACAGGTTATTTGAGATATGTGATAGCTATAGGGTACTTTGTGGATTGCCTGCTTAAATCAGAATTGATTTAGTGATACAAACACAGAATGCTGAAGAAACTCAGTAGGTCTTGCAGCATCTACGAACAGAGAACAGGAGTTAATATTGAGTCTGGTATGATTTTTCTGCAGAACTGAAAAGGTGTTGGAAAAATGGCTTTTTACATACTTTTAGCAGAGGCCCAGTGTATAAGACAAAGTGGTTGTTAATGGTGGAGATGGAGAAAAACCAATTGGTGTGAATGGGTCCTTATAACAAGAGCAAAGTAAAAGGATATATAAACAAGACTTTTGGAGGTGGGGATAATGGGGGTGGAAGACAGACAAAATGTCAGAAAATACACAACAGACGTAATGTCATTCGTTTCTGAATCTATTGAATTCAATATTGAGACCTTGAGGCTGTAATATGTCTAAATTTAAAAAACAGTTGTTCCTCAAGCTTGCATTGCACTTTGTTGGAACATTGCAGCATTCCTAGGACATAAGTGCTAGCAAGGGATCTTTGAAATCAGAACTATTGACTAAAGCTCTCCACTAAAATAATACCCATACTTGCTGGAAGCCAATCATTAAACAGCTGTTAGTGTAGAAAGCATTGAACACGTGCCTTCTTTGACCACTTTGCAACGAAGGACGGGCAATATAAACTGGCTGCAAGATGGCAGTCTCTAGTCAGTGACTCCTGGTAGAGGTCACATGTTAATAGTAAGCCAGGAGGCATATTAGTACAAATTGCATTCTATTCCAAACAATCACTGTATCACCCTTTCAAAGGGCCACTTGCATAATTTTCATTTGCTCAAGTAAGTTGGGTTCAAGTAGTGACAGTTCTACATTAATCAAGATTGCCTCCTCGTGGATTGGTTTGATAAATATAGTTAAAAAGGTACCTAGGAGATGTCTGCAAGCTAAAATGCCCTCTTCATGTGGACAGAAAGAAGAGAACAAATAGGAAACATAGCAACGTGGTGACTGATTAGGATTGATCAAGAAGCTAAAATTAGCCTTGAAGATTAAAATAAGATTAAAGCAAGAAGAAAATAAACTTCTTTCTTTGCCTTGAATTTGCTTAAAATGTACTAATGAATTGCTTCATTAGTTTTCTTCCAATATAGGTTGCTCACATCTTTATTCAATTAAAAAGTATATTGATGACCATATTGGCTGAAAATGAGGCATCCAAGAAATATGCTACTTATTCAAGCACAGTTATGATGTAAGTAGAAACAAGATGAGATTGACATAATGTCAGCTGTAGCAGACAGCAACATTACAGCATGAGGGATAACCCTGAAATCACACCTACGCTACAAGAAGTACAGTACTGACTATCCAAAGAGCTTACCCTGTGCAATTTCTTATGTCATAACTGAGCTCATACAAAACTCTGCTGCCTACATTCTTACTCACACAAAATTCCATTCATCTATCAACCCTAAGCTCGTTGGCCTACACTGGCTCCCAGATCAGTAATATCTTAATTTTAAAACCCTCACCCCAGTTGTCAAATTCCGACATGGCTTCATATCTCACTATCTACGTAATCTCCTCCAGCACAGCAACCCTGAGATGTAGGCGCTTCTCCAATTCTGACCTCAGGAGAATCCTGACTTTGATTGTTCCACCTTTGACAGCTGTGAACAAGTGAAACATATTTTCTCTTTCATGTATCTATCCAGCACATGCGATTGTTTTTAAAAGAACTATTCCCATTAATTATTAAGATATCTTGTTTAGTAGTACAGGTAAGAAAGAATCTAGTTCAATATAGATACAAATTAAGTCCACAAAATGTCTCAAGGTCATCACATTCAAAGAATAAACTTTTGGAGGGCAAACAGACTTCAGACCAGTAAACAGTAAGATCACAAAAATGCATATGAGATGAAAAGTCTGTTTATTGCTTTGTATGGTGATGATTGAGTGAGAAATGCTGGCTAAGACACTAGGAAAATTCTCCTACTGTTCCTCGAGTAGCAGCACAGAATTTCAAATCAAACTTATGCTCAGGCTGCAATGTACGGGTATTTCGGGATAATTTCAGAACTGTTCCTCCTTTTCATTATTTTAATACCTAACAAATAGAAAGTCTTATCTTAAAAACAGCAGTTTGACACCCCTCTGGTGAGGCAATGGAATTGCATTCAAAATTTGGTGCTCAAATCAGACTGTGGCCAGGATTGGGAGAACTACTAGCTGAGTCAGATCAACATTGCATCTTAATATTTAACCTCTGTATGCAATATTGCCTCTCTGTGCAATTTAGATACAATCTATTGCTATGCTGAAAGTGGAACGGAAGTCAACCTTATTGACACTACTGAGCTTCTTCTGCCATTGAGAAAGTTGGTCCACATTTGCTGCAAATATGGTTGTCTGGGATTATATTGTTCTCCAGCTGCAGATAGAGCACACCTTTATTTTATACATCTAATAAGTTACTTAAAGTCAATAAATAAACCAAATGAATTTTACTTAAAACAAGTCTAACTAATCTAAATTATTATCTTAAATGTATAAATTAACATGGTTATACCCAGTACAAGAATGAAGAAATCACAAACTTTAAAGCTATGTTTTTAAAATGAACATATCAGCTTTTAAAATAGTAGACAACACATCACGTGACTTTGTCAATATCGGCTCCAGACAGATATTAAACTCAAATCAAATACCTAATTAAAATATGAACATTCACAGTTACTCTGGTTGTACAACTATTGTCTGACTGTCACTGCAGGCACATTATGATATATGTGCCACTTCTTCAACTGTGTGGTTCAGAGTAAGACTTATTTAAGGTTGTTTGCTGCCATCAATCCTCTTATTGAAAAACTTTGTTTGTGGCCTGACTAATGATCAGTGGCAGAGTCTATACCATCATCGAGGCCTTACAGAATTAGTATTCTTGTTAACAAGGTGATTTATTACATATTAATAGCAATAAATACAACTACATCACCAGTCAGGCATAATCTGTAATGCTGCACAGGATGCATCTGTTCCCTGCCAAGTGTAGTGTAGAATTTACTGTCTCCATCCAATGACGTCAACGGAATGGGTGGGGCTCAATGCAACACAAAACTGAACACATAACCCTTTCAGAAATGGCACATATTTTGTACAACAACAGCTACTTGTGAAATTCATAAGGCCCTTTGTTAAGGATGAACTGTTAACAGAACAAAAAGACCACTCAATCGTGTCAATCATTCTACTTCACTCTGGGCCATAGAACCATCAAAACAGTACCCTTTCTGAAAGGTGTTCAAAGAAACATTTCAATTGAATGGTTCACTCTACTACAAAGAACTTCACTGGTAAAACAGGATATGTGAGCCCAATTCACTCCCATGCTTTGGAAAAATGATGTCATATGGTTAAAACAACCATATTTACAATCTGAGATAACAAGGTGTAGAGCTGGATGACCACAGCAAGCCAAGCTGTTGTTTTTTAATTCTTTAAAACTTGTTGCTGAAAATATACAAGTCAGGACATTAAACTGGGTGGATAAGAAAACACACTAATGATGCCGCTTGACCTGCTGTGTTCATCCAGCTCCACACTTTGTTATGTCACACATGAAAAGTCTTTGATCATGAATAAGAAGGAAACATAGAAATTCTGTCCGAGATGGTATTCATCAAAATTTTGCATTAATGTATTTATTAGCTTAACATATAAATCAATTTATATATAAAGCAACTAGATTTTTTCTGCTACATACTCCACATCAAGTGAAGATCAGTAACTTCATATCTAACTACTATCTAATTTCTTTTATCCAATAAGATAATTTCCTGCTTATTACAGCTGGCAAAAAAGTGAAGGCTATCAGTACAGTCTGATTAATATCTCAGAAAAGGTCAGTCACTGAAAGAGTACCAACATTCATGTGAATAAAAATTCTACATCAATTTATTTATAAGAAAATTCAGAAAGATGAGACAGATGTAGCAATTCTCAAACAAACAATCAAGGCAGGAAAATAATACACCTCAATTTTTTGAAATTTTTCAACTAAACTGGTCATTGCCAAATCATCAAGTTGCATATCAGAGTGCATGGGGAATGCTACTGAACCAATAATCCAAATATGCAAATTTAAATCGCACCAAGACAGCTAGAAAAACTATTTCCTTTAATAAATTTGAGAACTAAGTAAAAACTAGTAGCAATAGGGGTGATCATGAAAGATTGCCAAAATCCTATTTTATTTACTCGTTCCCTTTAGGGAACGAATCCTTACTTGGTCCAGGTTGTCCATGTGATTTCAGACTCACATCAAAATGGTTAACTCATCATAGCTTCATACTGAATGGCTGTTCAGTTGTCCTAAACTCACAACAAAATACAATAAAAGCCAAAAACTGACCAGCCACATTAACTGAGGCATCAGTTGATGACATCACAAGGCAAAAGCAGCATTTGACCTGCAAAGTCCACCCCATTGATGTCTAGGAACATGTGGCAAAATTTGGACCAGCTGTCCTACAGACTGATCCAGCAACAACCCGGTATAGTGTTACTCACAACCATATCTTTTTGATGACTTTCCAGACTCCATCACTAAAATCAACATATCGTATCAAAGTTCTACAGTTGTCCTTTCCATATTTCAAACCCAGTTTTTCTAGGACACCTGGCATCTACTTGGCACAGTGGAAAAGTGGCTAGCTATCTCTGACCCACTGAAATCAGAACAAATGTATTCCAACCAACTACCATGAAATCAGTCAACTTTCAGTCACAATAAAGTGATGTTGGAGATCATAAACAGTCCCGTTAAGAGCTATATTCAAGAATAATCTGGTCACCAGCTCAGCGAGCAAACTCACATCCAGAACCTCAACCTGAGCTACAAATCGTCTCAAAACTCACTGGTCACCAGTGTTCAATCAGGACTCCTAACAGCCTTGGTAAATATATGGACAAAACAAATGAATTCCAGAGATGAATCGAGTTATTGCTCTTAACCTGAGCAGCATTTGGCTGATTGTGACTTCAAAGAGCCCTACTAGAATTGAAGTATGTATAGATTTGGAGAAATCTTTGCAATGTTTGGAGTTTAGCATAAAGAAAGATAGATGTCATAATTGGAGGGCAATCATCTTAGCCAGAGACCATTGCTGCACATGTTCCTCAGGGTAACCATCTTCAGTTGCATAATTAATTAACTTCTAACAAAAATTTAGTAGTCACGTTTGCTGACATTTTTTTTTTCTGTTCAAGGGACATGATCATCAGTGGTATTGAATGAGAGAACAAGTTTGAGGAGTTAAATGATTTACAATTGCTCCTATGTCTCCTGTTCATACACAACACCACTCATTGTAGCTGCAATATGTACCACTGTAGCCGCTCACCAAGGCTTCCTCAATTGCATTTCCCAAGCCTCCTAAGAAAACAAAAACAAGAGATGACTGGGAAATTGCCACTTCCAAGTTTCCCTCCAGGTCACATACGGAAAACTATTCATAAAAGGAATTATGAGCCCTTGTGCATATAGTCACAAAAAGATGGCACTCACATTCAGCAGGTAATAGGGAAGGAAAATGGAATATTGGCCTTTATTTCAAAGGGAATGGAGTATTAAAATTGGGAGATCTTGCTAAAACTATAAAGTCAGACCAGAGCTGGAATAGAACGAACAGTTTTGGTCCTCGTACATATCCACTGGAAATGTCCAGAGAAGGTTCACGAGGTTGATTCCAGACATGGAGGGACCATTGGATGAAAAAAGGTCGACTAGGTTCATCTTGCACTCATTGCTGTTTAGAATAAGAGAAGCCCTGATTTAAAAGTACAAAATTCTTAGGGACTTGACAGAATAGGTACAAAAGCATTGTTTCCCTTCTCGGACCAAATGGCACGATCTTAGAATAAGGGGTTACTCATTTAAGACAGATGAGGAGGAATTTCCTCTCAGAAATTTCTTCTGTGGAACTCTTTAGTGCAGAGGGCTGGACAAATTGAGCCATTCAGTGCATTTGAGGCTAAGATAGACAGATTTTTAAGATGTAAAAGGAAGCATAGAAGATAGAAGCAGGAATTGATCATTCATCCCCTCAAGCTTCAGCCATTCATTATGGCCATAGCTGATAATTGAACTCATATTCTCCAATATCCTTGATCCCTTCAGCCACAAGAGCAATATCTACCTCCTTCTTGAAAACACACTGTTGTTGTGGCCTCAATCACTTCCTTTGGTAGCAAACTCTACAAGTCTCTGGGTGAAGATATTCTTCCTCATCTCAGTCTTAGATTATCTTTAAACTATGGCCCCTTGTTCTGGACTCCCCTTACCATCGGAAACATCCTTCCTGCATCTAACCTGTCTAGGTCCATCATTCTTCTAAACTCCAGAGAATACAATCCTAACCAATTCAATGTTTCCAAATACATCAGTTTTATCATCCCAAAAATCAATTAGATCAAATCTTTGCTGCACTCTCTATACAGCAAAAACATCCTTTCTCAGATAAAGGAGAATAAAATTGAAAACAATACTCCAGGTATGGCCTCAGCAAAGTTCTGTACAATTGCTGAAAGACATCTTTGTTCTTGTACTCAAATCCTCTTGCTCTGAAGGCTACCATATAGTTTGCTTTCTTTACTGACTGCTGCACCTGCTTGCTTATTTTCAGCAACTGGTGCATGACCTCACCCAGTTCTTGAACATTCCCTCCTCTTAATTTACAGCCATTCAAATAATAATCAGCTTCCCTATTTTCGCCACAAAAATGGATAACCTCATTTTTATCCACATTATACTGCAACTGCCGTGCATTTGCCCACTCACTCAACCTATCCAAATCACCTGGCATCCTCCTCACAGCTCACCCTCGCATGTGGCTTTGAGTCACCTACAAATTTTGAGATATTACATTTAGTTCCCACATCTAAATCATTAACATATATTGTCAATATTTGGGATCCTAGTGCTGACCATTGCAGCACCCCACTAGTCACTGCCTGCCATTCAGAAAAACACCCATTTATTCCTGGTAGAGATAGCAAAGTATTGAGCTGGATGAACACAGCAGGCCAAGCAGCATCTCAAGAGCACAACAGCTGACATTTCCAGCCTAGACACTTCATCAGAAATGGGGGAGGGGGAGAGGGTTCTGAAATAAATAGGGAGACAGATGCTGCTTGGCGTGCTGTGTTCATCCAGCTCTACACTATGTTATCTTGGAATCTCCAGCATCTGCAGATCCTATTATCTCTCACACAATTTTAACCTCACTGCGAAGCCTTTTCTCGGGATGACTAACCTGAAGAAGTTATCCTCCTCCCTCTGGACAAATCTCAGGGGTTCTCTCTTCCACTGCAACTTTCCTGTATCCATCTACGATCATCCTCCCCTTCTCTCCCTATTAATTTCGGAACCATCTCCCCCTCCCCCATTTCTGATGAAGGGTCTAGGCCCGAAACGTCATCCTTCCTGCTCCTCTGATGCTGCTTGGCCTGCTGTGTTCATCCAGCTCCACAAGTCGTTATCTCGGATTCTCCAGCATCTGCAGTTCCCATTATCTCTGACACATTTATTCCTACTGTTTGTTTCCTGTCTACTAACCAGTTTTCTATCCGTCTCAAATACATTACCTCCAATCCAGATGCTTTAATTTTACATACTAATCTCTTGTGTGGGACTTTGTTGAATGCCTTCCTAAAGACCAAATAAGCACATACACTGGCTTCCCCTGATCAACTCTACTAATTATATTCTTGAAAAACTTCAATAGATATATTAAGCATGATTTCCCCTTTGTAAATCAATGACAACTATATCTGTTTCGACCAGATTTTCCTAAGTGCTCTGCTATAAAATCCTTGGGAACGACTTTCCCAGTCTCAACATCAGATTCACTGGTCTATAATTCCCTGTTTTCTCTCTACTTCTCTGTAGGAACTGTTCCAGAGTCTAAAGACTCTTGGAAGATGACCGCCAATGCATCTACTATTTCTAGGGCCAATTCTAGGAATCAAGGGTTATTGGGGAAAAGCCAGAAAGTGGAGTTGAGGCTGATCAAATTCGCCATGATCTCACTGAATCACATGGCAGACTCCATGAATGGATGGATTACAATCCATGAATGGATTAGCACTCTGATGAAGGGTCTAGGCCCGAAATGTCAGCTTTTGTTCTCCTGAGATGCTACTTGGCCTGCTGTGTTCATCCAGCTTCACACTTTGTTATCTTGGATTCTCCAGCATCTGCAGTTCCCATTATCTCAGACTCCAGGAATGGCCTCCTTCTGCTTCTATACCTTATGGTCTTACAGCAAGACATGCAGTTATACTTATCTTTCAAGTGAAGGAACACAAACTGGAAATGTGCCCAAACCAAGATTAATTAAATAAACTAAGGATAATTTTAGATCCAAGAAAAATTGTGCAAAATTGCTCAAAAAAAAGGAGCAAGCCAGAGGACAGGGAGCTGTTTAGAATTCAACAAAGGAGAACTGAGATGATTAAGAGGAGAAAAATAGAGTAGGAAAGTAAACTGACATAACAGTTGATTGTAAGAGTATCTAGAAATATGTAAAACAAAGTGTTAGTGAAGACAAATGTAGGACCTTTACAGTCTGAAATGGGAGAATTGATAGTGGAGGAAAAGGAAATGACAGAGTAATTAAATAACTGTTTTAATTCTGTTTTCACAGAAAAAGACAACAAATTCCCCAGACATTCTAGGGAAGCAAGGGTCTTTTCAAAAGGAGAAATTGAAAGAAATTATTATGATTAAAAAAATAAATAGGACTGAAAGCTGACAAATCCTCAGGGACGAATAGCCTACCTCCCAGGGTAATAACGGTGGTGGCCATAGAAATAGCGGACAGTTGTAATTTTCCAAAATTCTGTAGAATAGTTCTGTCAAATTGAAGAGTGGCAAATGTTTAAATATGGCTACTGTTTAAAAAGGAAAGGAGGGGGGAAAACCACAAATTACAGACCAGTTGGTCGAACATCAGCAGTAAAGAAAATGCGGAATTTATTATAAAAGGTGATAACAGAACATTGAAAAACAAACAACGGTATTACAGAAAATATTCATAAAACAGAAATTGTGTTTAACAAAACGTACTTGAGTTGTTTTGAGTTTTGTTTTAGATTAGATTAGATTCCCTACAGTGTGGAAACAGCCCCTTCGGCCCAACAAGTCCACACCACCCCTTGGAGCATCCCACCCAGACCCATCCCCCTTTAACCCAAACACCCCTGATTACTAAGGGCAACTTAGCATGGCCAATCCACCTAGCCTACACATGCTTGGACTGTGGGAGGAAACCAGAGCACCGGGAGAAAACCCACACAGACGTGGGAAGAATGTGCAAACTCCACACAGACAGTTGCCTGAGGCTGGAATTGATTCTGGGTTCCTGGCGCTGTGAGGCTGCAGTGCTAACCACTGAGCCACCGTGCCACCCCTAAACTGGGATAAAACTAGTAGAATAGATAAGGGAGAACCAATGGATGTGTGTATTTGGATTTTCAGACAGCTTTTGATAAAGTCCACTTAGGAGGTAGGTGTGCAAAATAAAAGCACATAAAATAAGTAATAACGGCAACAGATTGGGAATTGGTTAGTAAACAAGAAACAGTGTAGAAATAAATAAATAAATTTGTTATCTCGGATTCTCCAGCATCTGCAGTTCCCATTATCTCGAGGAATAAATGGGTTGTCTTGCAAGTGGAAGACAGTGACAAGTGGGGTACTGCAGGAGTTAGTGTTGGGCCCCAGATATTCACAATATATCAACAATTGCATGCTGGAATTGAGTGTAATATTTGCAAGTTTGCTGATGACACAATCATATCATTCATGGGGAGAGTGTGGGAGT
Organism: Stegostoma tigrinum; assembly: GCF_030684315.1. Lineage (NCBI taxonomy): Eukaryota > Metazoa > Chordata > Chondrichthyes > Orectolobiformes > Stegostomatidae > Stegostoma > Stegostoma tigrinum. The sequence goes on from NC_081370.1 coordinate 35,853,493, forward strand.
ATGGTTTTAAAATATAGGACTAGCCTACATCTTAATCATGATGATTAATTATGATCATGATGAATGGTGGAGTAGGCTGGATGTGGTAAATTGCCTACTCCTGTTCCTATTTTGTAAGTCGTCACCTGGCTAAAATTCTGGAACTGCCTACATGGGTGCATCCTTACCGCAATAGATTACAGAAGTTCAATCATTTGCTCACTACCATCTTCTCAAGAAGAATTAGGGAGAGACAATAAATGTCAGCCTTACAACCTCCACATCTCACAGGCGAATAAAGATGGTGAATTCCCTGATCTTCAGCTGTCTTCAGTTCCACTTAGCTGGTGTCCTATTCAATAGAACTTGGCCTTTTTCCAATGACAGAAATAAAGTATTGTATTCAAAAAAATGTTAGCTCTAGTGAAACAGACCAAACTATGACAGTCAATCTGCTGCACTTGGTTAGAAAACAGCTTTCAATCAGCCATTTATGCTGAACACTGACATTCAAAAAAAAACACCAGAGATACATACTCTGCAAGGGTCACATAAACTGCATTAGATGTAAGTGTAATCAAAGGGAATAAACTGTGAGATGATATATCTACCTGCACCAAAAGGAATAATCTTAAGTGATCAGAGAGGTCTTACTGGCTTTTTCTCTGAAGATATTCAAACATTACTGACAATACAAAGAAAGAGCAAATTAACGCCTAATTTACATGTAATAACCATTATATTCCTTTCACTGACCAAAACTTGTCTAGATTCTTCTTAAATCCTGTTAATGTATCTTATGCCACAACCTGAATGCAAGAAATCATGTCAAAGAACAGGTAGTTTAGCAGCAGAGTAAATGGGAAAAATAAAAAAGGGAGAGAAAAAAAACAAAATACTGAAATTAGCCTTGGTCTATATAGAGAGTGAGGCCTGAACTTGAATGCGATTAAAACACATTTGCTGAAGCCAGGGGAGTGTTTCTGGTAAACTAGGCACCATTCATCCCTCAATCAGCGTCACACAAAACTGTTAACTGGTCATTCATTTGTTTTGCTCTTTCAGAGACCATGCAGTCAGAGTGATTTACAGTATAGAAGGAGGGCATTTATCCCATTGATTCAATGTTGACTTTCTGTAAAGCAAACCAGTTTTTCCCATTTCCCAGCTCTATGCCTGTGGCCCTGCAAGTTTATTTCCTTCAATATCTCATCAGTGTATCTTCAGAAATCATTGACTTTCTCCAGTTCTATCATCCTCATGTACAGTCAGTTTCAGGTCATTAAAAAATGTTAAAAACATATTAAAAATTAAAAAATTAAAACAGTTCCTTCTCTTATGCCTTTGTTAACTCTTGTCCCTTAGTTCTCATAATGGTTGGTTAATGCGAATAGCGTTCCCTTCTTTACATTGTCTAAACCTGCCATCAAATGTACTTCTTCATCAAATTTTCTCTCAATCTCAATTGCTCAAAGGCAAACAACTCCAGCTTTTACAATTTGGATTGAGTTCTGACATTTGATGAGCAAGGGAATCTTAATTCCTTTGTAAAAGTCTAGCTGTTTTCTTTTGTTTAACATTTATCTGGAACCCACTGTTTTGATTCCAAATTTCACAGCCCTAAGCAAGAATTTTACAAGGTGTCCACCAAGGATGCAATTCAAGCCAGCAGAATAAGAATCCAGATGAATCTGATTTTTTTCTGTAATTGGAATCAGTCAGTTCTTTTTGTTTAGAAACTGAAAGCTAGGCATCTCTGTGCAACTTAGCACAAAAAGCTGGGAGTTTGATAATTAGGGGAGTTTGGAATGGAAGTAGGTGCCTTTTTTCTTGTGGTGTTTCTAATGTTTTCAGCCTATAGGAATTGGCTCCTAGCTAATGATGAACATCTCATAAATGACGATGGCTGATTCTATTGCCAAGATTTGAAATAATACAGGAACTCATGGTAGGTTAATGAAGATAAATAAAAAGGAAAATAAATCATTGAATAAAATAATAAAGTAGTTAGTTCATTTTAATTAAGGTTGGCAGAACAGGTGATGAGTCAAGGCTGCAGAATGAGTGGGCCCTTGGATGCCAGCATGATCTAGAGAAATCATTTGCAGTTACTGTTTTCAGCTACAGGAGCTTTGGCTAAGTTTATAAGCTGGAGACCAAGCTGCAGATAGGGTCACACATCAGGGTGAGAGCAAGTTACCTGGATGCTTTGTGTCAGAAGGCAGGTCACCCCCTAGAGGAGTGTCCTTTCATGTGATAAGTAGTCAGGGCCAGCTGAATAACACTGCTAGTGAGGTGAGTAAGGGAATCTGGAAGGCAGAAGTACAGAAGTCTCAACCTTTGCAATCAGCCAATAAGTTGGAGATTTTTTTTCAACCTTTTTTAATGACAGTGAAAGTAACATGAGCTAAGTGACCATCACTATGGTGCTGGAAACCATTCTAGTGGGGGTAACAAAATATACCAATATGTAATCTATGAGGTGTTTTGCGAGTGGCTTGTGGTATAGCCCACTTGGGAACAGGCAATTCTGGATTTGGTAATGTGTAATGAAGGAGACTTGATTTGGGAGCTTAAGGTGAAAGAATGCCTCGGGGGCAGTGATTATAATATGATACAATTCACCATGTGGTTTGAGAGCGAGAAGCTTGATCAAGTGCAACGAAATTACAATTAAGTAAAAGGTAATTGCAAAGACACGAGGGGGGAAAGGTGGTGTAGCAGTAATGGCAGGAGTTTTTGGGGGTAATTTGGGAGGCACAGCAGAAATTCATCCCAAAGAAGCAACATATTAAGGGGAGTTCGAGGCAATCATGGCTGACAAAGAAATTCAGGGCCAAGCAAAAGAAGAAGTATACAATGTGGTAAAGATTAGTGGGAAGCCAGAGGATTGGGAAGCCTTCAGGAACCTGCAGAGTGCAACTAACAAACAATAAGGCAGGAGAAGATGTAATAGGAAGGTGAGTTAGCTAGTAATATGGACTGGCAGTTAAACATCCAAGGATTCACAACATATTGAAAAGACAGGGAGGTAGGCAGAGGGGGTGGGGTTGCCTTGTTAGTTAAGAATGAAATTAAATCTACGGCACTGAATGACATAGGGTCAGAAGATACGGAGTCTGTGTGGGTGGAATTGAGGAACCACAAAGGCAAAAAAATTATAATGGGAGTTATGTATAGTCCTCCTAACAGTGATCAGGACCAAGGGCGTAAGATGCACTGAGAAATAGATAGGGCATGTCAGAAAGGCAAGGTCACGGTGATCATGGGGGACTTCAGTATGCAGGTGGATTGGGTGAATTATGTTGCTGGTGGATCCAAAGAGAATTCATGGAATGTTTGCAGGATGGCTTTTTGGAACAGCTTGCGATGGAGCCCACAAGGGAGCAGGCTATTCTGGACTTAGTGCTATGTAATGAGCCAAACTTTATAAAAGACCTTAAAGTAAGGGTGTTATTTCGGAGGCAGCGATCATCATGTGGTAGAGGTCAGTCTGCAGTTTGAAAGAGAGAAGGCAAAATTGGATGTAATGGTGTTACAGTTAAATAAAGGTAATTACGGGGGCATGAGAGAGGAATTGACGAAAATCGACTGGAAGCAGAGCCTAGCGGGGAAGACAGTAGACCAACAATGGCAGGTGTTTCTGGGTGTAATTGAGGACACAGTACAGAGGTTCATCCCAAAGAAAAGAAAGATTATCCGGGGTGAGATTAGACAGCCATGGCTGACAAAGGAAGTCAGGAAATATATCAAAGAAAAAGAGACAGCCTATAAAGTGGCCAAGAGCACTGGGAAATCAGAAGATTGGGAAGGCTACAAAAACAGAGGATAACAAAGAGAGCAATAAGGAAGGAGAAGATCAAATATGAAGGTAGGCTAGCTAGTAATATTAGAAATGATAGTAAAAACTTCTTTCAATACATAAGAAACAAACGAGAGGCAAAAGTAGATATTGGGCTGCTCCAAATTGATGCTGGAAGGCTAGTGATGGGAGATAAGGAAATAGCTGAAGAACTTAATAAGTACTTTGTGTCAGTCTTCACTGTGGAAGACATGAGTAGTATGCCAACAATTAGGGAGAGCCAGGGGGCAGAGTTGAGTACGGTAGGCATTACAAAAGAGATAGTGCTAGCCTGATGGGCTACATCCTAGAGTTCTGAGGGAGGTGGCTGAGGAAATAGCGGAGGCTTTGGTCGTGATCTTTCAAAAGTCACTGGAGTCAGGGAAAGTCCCAGATGATTGGAAAATTGCTGTTGTAACTCCCTTGTTTAAAAAAGGATCAAGGCAAAAGATGGAAAATTATAGGCCGATTAGCCTAACCTCGGTAGTTGGTAAAATTCTTGAATTCATTGTCAAGGATGAGATTTCTAAATTCCTGGAAGTGCAGGGTCAGATTAGAACAAGTCAGCATGGATTTAGTAAGGGGAGGTCGTGCCTGAGAAACCTGTTAGAATTCTTTGAAGAGGTAACAAGTATTTTAGACCAGGGAAACCCAGTGGATGTTATCTATCTAGACTTCCAAAAGGCCTTTGATACAGTGCCTCACGGGAGGCTGCTGAGTAAGGTGAGGGCCCTTGGTGTTCGAGGTGAGCTACTGGCTTGGATTGAGGATTGGCTGTCTGACAGAAGGCAGAGAGTTGGGATAAAAGGCTCTTTCTCGGAATGACAAACGGTGACGAGTGGTGTCCCGCAGGGTTCAGTGTTGGGGCCACAGCTGTTCACCTTATATATTAATGATCTGGATGAAGGGACTGGGGGCATTCTGGCGAAGTTTGCCAATAATACGAAGTTAGGTGGACAGGCAGATAGTACTGAGGAGGTGGGGAAGCTGCAGAAAGATTTAGACAGTTTAGAAGTGTGGTCCAGGAAATGGCTGATGAAATTCAATGTGAGTAAATGTGAGGTTTTGCACTTTGGATAAAAAGAATACAGGCATGGACTATTTTCTAAATGGTGAGAAAATTCGCAAATCAGAAGTGCAAAGGGATCTGGGAGTGTTGGTCCAGGATTCTCTAAAGGTTAACTTGCAGGTAGAGTCCGTAATTAAGAAAGCGAATGTAATGTTGTCGTTTATCTCAAGAGGGTTGGAATATAAAAGCAGCGCTGTGCTTCTGAGGCTTTATAAGGCTCTAGTTAGGCCCCATTTAGAATACTGTGTCCAATTTTGGGCCCCGCACCTCAGGAAGGACATACTAGCCCTGCAGAGTGTCCAGCGGAGTTTCACACAGATGATTCCTGGAATGGTAGGTTTAATGTATGATGAACAGCTAAGGATCCTGGGATTGTACTCATTAGAGTTTAGAAGGTTGAGGGGAGATCTAATAGAAACTTACAAGATAATGTATGGTTTAGAAGGGGTAGACGCTAGGAAGTTGTTTCCGTTAGGCGGGGAGACCAAGACCCGTGGGCACAGCCTTAAAATTAGAGGGGGTAAATTTAAAACTGAATTGAGACGACATTTCTTCAGCCAGAGAGTAATGGGCTTGTGGAATTCATTGCCGCAGAGTGCAGTGGAGGCCGGGACGTTGGATGCCTTCAAGGCAGAGATCGACAAATTCTTGATCTCAGAAGGAATCAAGGGCTACGGGGAGAGTGCAGGGAAGTGGTGTGGAAATGCCCATCAGCCATGATTCAAATGGTGGAGTGGACCTGATGGGCCGAATGGCCTTACTTCCACTCCTATGTCTTATGGTCTAATATAAAAGTCAGGGATAGCACAAAAGCAAAAGAGAAGGCATATAATGTGGCAAAGGGCAGTGGGAAACCAGAGGACTGGGAAGCATACAAAGACCAACAGAAGGGCAACAAAAAAAGAAATAAAGAGGGAGAAGATTAAACATGAGGGTGAGCTCAAAGAGTGTAAGAGTTTCTTTCAGATATATATAAAGTTCCTAGGTATGTAAAGGGCAGAAGAGAGGCTAAAGTAGACATTGGACCACTGGAAAATGACAGTGGAGAGATAGTAGTGGGGAACAAGGAAATGGCTGAGGAACTGAATCATTACTTTGCGTCAGTCTTCATAGTGGAAGACACGCGTAATCTCCCAAGAATTCAAGAGAGTCGGGGCAGAGGTGAGTATGGTGGCCATCACCAAGAAAAAGGTGCTAGTAAAACCGATTGGCCTGAAGGTCGATAAATCACCTGGACCAGGTGGACTACACCCCAGAGTTCTAAACGAGATAGCTGAAGAGATAGTGGAAGCATTAATGGTAATCTTTCAGGAATAACTAGAGTCAGGGAGGGTCCTACAGGACTGGAAAATCGCTAATGTGACACCACTGTTTAAAAAGGGAATAAGGCAAAAGATGGAAAATTACAAGCCAAATATCCTGAATTCAGTCGTGGGTACGATTTTGGAATCCACTGTAAAGGATGAGATTTCTGAATATTTGGAAGTATATGGTAAATTTTTTGAGGATGTATCTATGAAGATAGACAAGGGAGAACCAGTGGATGTAGTGTACCTGGACTTTTTCTGAAAGCCTTTGATAAAGTTCTGCATAAGAGATTGGTGAACAAAATTAGGGCACATGGTATTAGGGGCAAAATACTGACTTGGGTTGAAAACTGGCTGGCTGACAGGAAGCAAAGAGTAGTCATAAACAGGTCCCTTTCGGAACGGCAGGCGGTGACCAGTGGGGTACCACAAGGTTCGGTGCTGGGACCGCAGCTATTTACGATATACAATAATGATATAGATGAAGGCATTAAAAGTAATATTAGCAAATTTGCTGATGGCACAAAGTTGGGTGGCAGTGTGAAATGTGAGGAGGATGTTATGAGAATACAGGGTGACTTGGACAGGCTAGGTGAGCGAACAGACGCAGGGCAGATGCAGTTTAATGTGGATAAATGTGTGGTTATCCACTTTGGTGGCAAGAACAGGAAGGCAGATTACTATCTCAATGGAGTCAAGTGAGGTAAAGGGGAAGTGCAACGAGATCTAGGTGTTCTTGTACATCAGTCAATGAAAGCAAGCATGCAGGTACAGCAGGCAGTGAAGAAAACTAATAGCATGCTGGCCTTCGTAACAAGAGGAATTGAGTATAGGAGCAAAGAGGTCCTTCTGCAACTGTACAGGGCCCTGGTGAGACCGCACCTGGAGTACTGTATCCAGTTTTGGTCTCAAATTTGAGGAAGGACATTTTTGATATTGAGGGAGTGCAGCGTATGTTCATGAGGTCAATTCCCGGAATGGCGGGACGATCATATGTTGAAAGATTGGAGCGACTGGGCTTGTATACACGTGGGTTTAGAAGGATGAGAGGGGATCTGATTGAGACATATAAGATTATTAAGGGATTGGGCACTCTGGAGGCAGGAAGCATGTTTCTGCTGATGGGGGAGTCCAGAACCAGAGGACACAGTTTAAAAATAAGGGGTAGGCCATTTAGAACAGAGTTGAGGAAAAACTTCTTCACCCAGAGAGTGGTGGATATATGGAATGCTCTACGCCAGAAGGCAGTGGAGGCCAACTCTCTGGATACTTTCAAGAAAGAGATGGATAGAGCTCTTAAAGATAGTGGAATCAAGGGTTATGGGGATAAGGCAGGAACAGGATACTGATTGTGGATGATCAGCCATGATCATAATGAATGGTGGTTCTGGCTCGAAGGGCCAAATGGCCTACTCCAGCACCTATTGTCTATTGTCTATTGTAAAATAGGGAAAAGTCAGCATGACTTCATCAAGGGGTGGTCATGCCTGACTAACCTGCTGGAACTCTTTGAAGAAGTAACGAGCAGGGTAGACCAAGGAGAACCAATGTATATTATCTACCTGGACTTCAAGAAGGCCTTTGACAATGTGCTGCACAGAGGCTGCTGAGTAAGACAAGGGCCCATGGTGTTAGAGGCAAGGTGCCAGCATGGAGAGAAGATTGGGTGTCTGGCAGAAAGCAGAGAATAAGGATAAAAGGGTCTTTCTCAGGATGGCAGCCGGTGACAAGTGGTGTTCCGCAAGGGTATGTGTTGGGACCGCAACTTTTCACTTTGTACATTAATGATCTTGATGAAGGAACTGTGGGCATTCTGGCTAAGTTTGCAACGATACAAAGATAGGTGGAGGGATAGGTAGTATTGAGGAGGTGGCAAGGATGCAGAAGGATTTGGACAGGTTAGGAGAGCAGGCAAAGAAGTGGCAAATGGTGTACAACCATTTGGGGAATTGTGAGACCATGCACTTTGATAAGAAGAATAAAAGCATGGACAATTTTCTAAGTGGGGAGAAAATTCAGAAGTCTGAAGTGCAAAGAGACTTGGAAGTTCTAGTTCAGGATTCTCTCAAGTAAACTTGCAGGTTGAGTCATTAGTCAGGAAGGCAAATGCAATGTTGGCATTTATTTTGAGAGGACTTCAATATAAAAGCAGGGATGTACTACTGAGGCTTTATAAGCTCTAATCAGGCCACATTTGGAGTATTATGTGCAGTTTTGAGCCCCATATCTCAGGAAGGATGTACTGGCCCTAGAGCAGGTTCAGAGGAGGTTTACAAGAATGGTCCCAGGAATGGAAAACTTAACATATGAGGAATTTTTGAGGACTCTGGGACTATACTCATTAGAGTTTAGTAGGATCGGGGGGATCTAATTGAAACTTACAGAATACTGAATGGCCTGGACAGAGTGGATGTTGGGAAGATGTTTTCATTTGTAGGAGAGACCAGGACCCAAGGACATAGTCTTGGAGCAAAGGGAAGACCTTTTAGAACAGAGATAAGGAGAAATATCTTCAACTAGAGTGGTGAATCTATGGAATTCACTGCCACAGAAGGCTGTGGAGGCCAGGTCATTGAGTACATTTAAGAGTGAGATAGGTAGATTCTTGATTATCAAGTGGATCATGGGTTACGGGGAGAAAGTGAGAGAATGGGGTTGAGGAACTTATCAGCCATGATTGAATGGCGGAGCAGACTCGATGGGCCGAATGGCCTATTTTCTGCTCCTATGTTTTATGGTCTAATATGTCGTTCAGATTGACGAGACGTAACAAGTGGGGGAACCTCAAAGGACAATCCTAGAGCCTCAATTATTTAGTATCCATATTAATCACTTAAAGGAGGAGGCAGAGTCTAATGTACCCAAATGCTTTGATAATCCAAAGATACGTGGAAAGCATGTTGTGATGAAGCATAAAGGAATGTGCAAAGGGATACAGATAGTTTGCACAAAAACTTGGCTGATAGGAGCTTAATGCAGGAAAATGCAAGATCAAATGATGTCTTACGGCTGGAAGATCAGAATATTATTTAAAAGGAGAGAGACTAATAACATTTAGCAAAATCTGCGGTATTCCTGTGCATAAAACACAAAGTTAACAATCAGGTAGAGTAAGTAATTAAAAAGATAAATGGAATTTTGACAATTAATAATTTGAGGTTAGAGTTTAAAATTAGGAAATTCTTGTTAAAACTGTACAGGCTGCCAGTGAGGTGATACTTGGAACATTGTGGACAGTTTTAGTCCCTGTATTTAGGAAAGGATATACTGCCATTGGAGGCAGTTGAAAAGTTTTATTGGGCTAACCCTTGGGATAAAGGGTTTGGCTTATTAGGAATAACCATACAGGTTAGGCGATTTATTCATTAGTGTTCAGACAAATGCAGGGTGATCTTAACGAATTATGCAAGATTCTGAAAGGGCTTGAAGAGACAGATATTGAGAAGATTTTTCCATTACTGCAAGAAACTCAAATTAAGGAACATAGTTATAGAATAGGAGAATATTAATTTAAAATGAAGATACGAAGGCAATTCTTCTGTCAAAGGTAGTGAGCATCTGGAATTCTCTACCAAAGAAAGTTGTGAAGGTATGACCACGGAATATATTTAAAGAAGAGGTAAATAGTCTTTAACTCCTTGATATGAGGAGCTGGAATGAAGAGGAATTGAGGCCTGGGGCAGATCATCCATTACCATATAAAATGTTGGGCAGGCTTGAGGGGCTGAGGGGCCTACTCCTGCTCCTATTTCTTAGGTGCTTGCTGTTTCTCACAAGAGCATGTCTCTCAAAACACTATTAATGGTAGTGATACTTTGTTCTAAACAAAACTTTAGCAGACTTTTTGGAAAACTGAACACTGATCACAGAGATTACGATACATTCAAGACATTGCAGAGAATTAATATGATCTGAAGTAACCTTGTCAAAACATTTGATCCATAACTGTGTAAATACTCTACTGTACAAGTCAGCTGCATTATAACTCACAACAATGAAGCTGCAAGTGAATTATGGCTTTCCCCAGGAGGGTTGTATTCCATTTCTCATCATGCTGGAGCAAATTCCAATTATAAAGATGGATAGCTGGCATAATGAATCACAAGCAGGTTCTGGTTTCTCAGTGAGAAATTACTAGCTTTTAGTTGGAGGCCAGAATCTCCTTCTGTGATTTCCAGATAAACTGGATAAACATCAAAAATCTATTCTCCAAGACACACGTTAACACTAATTCTGGCACAACTTCAAGGTGAAGTGCACAAGTTGAAATAACTCCACAGAGGATGGCCTCCTGTCACCGAGTCACCCTTTGTTTACACATGGAGCGTCCTTAACACTGATCCAACGTCCATCATAACCAGCTCTCAGAGTGAACAGGACGTCTGAAACAATAAAGTGTGAAGCCGGATCCGTAACGTCAGGTTTTGTGCTCCTGAGACGCTGCTTGGCCTGCTGTGTTCATCCAGCTTCACACTTTATTATCTTGGATTCTCCAGCATCTGCAGTTCCCAATATCTCAGGATGTCTGAAACTCCTGTTTTTATCCGTCTGCCAGGGCTCACTGATTGGATCAGATTAACAGCCCCATTCAAGGAATTTATATTCCAGGAGGTCACATGGCTGACCCCCTTACAGCCATTAAATCCCTCCCCCTTAGTCTGAGGACATAGGCTTTTTTATGTAGCACCTCCTGGGGCGCTTTTAAACACCAGGTCAGGTTCCTCCAACCCCGCCTCTGATTCGGGTGGCGTGCAACGCACAATAACTCACCCTTGTGACCAGAATCTCAGAAGAAAATCATTTTCTTCGGGCGGCAAAGGCCTCAAGGCAGCAACATCTGCCACGTCCATCTAAGATTCAGGGATATCTTCAATGCTTCACGGAAAGGGAGAACCCACAGGTTCCAGAACAGTCGGAAAGGTTGTTGAGAAGCCAAGCATATTGCTTCTGCACCATTTGCAAGTCTGCAGCTTTTGTATGGTCCATATGCTTGTTTAGGACTATCACATCCGTCCAAAAACTTTAAAATGTCACTGGACCTGACCTCATGTTAACCATGCCTCTTACCCATGCAGGGCCATTTCTGTGATTTCTACATCAAACTTCATCCACTGAACTAAACTGTCTCTGTCTTGTGTCTGGCATTGGAGTTCCTGATGTCGTTTCACCCTCTCCTCACCCAAGGCCCGGGGGGAAAAAAAAAATCACATTTAACCTTGTGGAGTCTTCTCCCCATTAGCAACTCTGCTAGAGCTATCCCTGTAGTTGCATTGATGGGTGATTCTAAAATTTACATATGATATGGAGGTACCGGTATTGGAGAGGGGTGGGCAATGTCAGAAGTCAGATGACACCAGGAAATAGTCCAACAGGTTTATTTGAAATCACACACTTTCATAGCACTGCCCCTTCATCAGGTGAAGTGACTTCACCTGACAAAGGGGCAATGCTTTGAAAGTGTGCGATTTCAAATAAACCTGTTGGACTCTAACCTGGTGTCACCTGGCTTCTAACACTCTAATTACATAGAAATTGAGATAGTTTGGTATCTAGTGAAGCTGTAGGCTGTTCCTTTAAGCCTGCCTTCAAAGTTTGGTCCGGCAGAAAGACCAGTCCATTCGATGATGGATGGTATAGAGCTGTCCTTATATGTTGAATACCATTTGACTTTACCGTGCTGATTGGCAGCACGGTGGATCAGTGGTTAGCACTGCGGCCTCACAGAACCAGGGACCCAGGTTCGATTCCAACTGCAGGCGACTGTCTGTGTGGAGTTTGCACATTTTCCCCATGTCTGTGTGGGTTTCCTCCAGGTGCTCCGGTTTCCTCCCACAGTCCAAAGATGTGCAGGCTAGGTGGACTGGCCATGTTAAATTGCCTGTAGTGTTCAGGGGTGTGTGGGTTAAATGGGGATGGGTCTGTGTGGGATGCTTCAAGGGGCAGTGTGGACTGGTTGGGCCAAAGGGCCTGTTTCCACACTGTAGGGAATCTAATCTAATCTAAAAATCTTGGCCTGTTATGTGACCAACACTTTTAGGAGTCCAATGCAAAAGAAGCACACAGTTTTTCTATTATCACCTCCATGTTTGATGAATAAACTCTACACATGATCAGCCACTTTGTGTGGGCGCTGACAATGACGAAGAACATTGTAGACTACACAGGTCTTCTCATATGCTCAATGTAACCAAGTCCAGGATTTACCTGGCCATTCTTATGAATGCGGGGAAGCTGTTGGTGCCAAGTTTTGTCCTTGTTGTCACTCTGGGACCTGCCCCACCACCGCAGCTGTATCTGCATCCACTCCTGGCCATCAAATATAGCTTCTCGCCAGCATCTTCATTTTGGAAATCTTGGATGACCCTGGTGGAGTTTGGTCAGTATGTGGAGCAGACATTTGCTCAGCTCCCCATAATAATGTTATTCTTTCCTGTGATCTGGTCTTTCTGGGTCCATAAAGGTTTCAACGCTTGTTGTGCTGGCCCTTTGATTTCCCCAAACACCAGCTACTTTGGTTTTGTCAGGACGGGATCTTTCTTTGCCCAATGTCTAATTTTGTCAGCTTTGACTATGAGACTGTTCCAAAGGCTAGCTCTTTAAGAGTTGATGCAAAAGTGCCAGGATGGAGGCCAGGTTATGTATAAACTGTGAATTTTCTATAATAATGCACCAGTCCAAGGAAAGGCCTAAGCTGCAGTAAAGAAGTGTAAGCTAAGGCACCTTTGATTGCCTTACTTTATCTTCCAATGGATGTAACCTGGTCTTGTCAACTCTGTAACCCAAGGTGGTCACTTGGGATGCTTGGAACACACATTTTTCTCCACTAAGACGTGCATCCTGGGCGAAACATCTAAGACTATATCCAAGTTCTAAGTGCTCCTTATTAGTCTTCCCTGTTACTAGCACATCATCTAGATAAATGGCGACCTGGGGTAGACCTTGTAAAGTGTTCTCTGTTATCTGCTGAAAAATTACACAAGCTGATGATACCTCAAATATCAGCCAAATATTGGTACAAAGGTATTGATGATAGCATAATTCTGGGAATCTTCATCTAACTGCAATGGCAAGTATGCATTGTTCATGTCCAGCTTTGTGAAGGACAAACCCCCAACCCTAACCCCAATCCCAGCCAGCTTTGATAGGAATCCTCGACATGAGAGACGGGGTATTTATCGAGCTGCAAAAAGCAGTTTACGATTGTTTAAAATCCCCACAAATGTGGGCTGACTCCTCGGGTTTCACAATTGGGTAGGATTAGAGCTGCCCTTTCTACCAACTGGACAGGTTTGAGGATTCTTTCACTTTACCACCTTCTTATTTCTGCCTCAACTTTTGCCTGCAAGGCAAATGGCACTGGACGGATATTGCTAAATCATGGAATTGCTTCCTGGTCTTGGCTCCTTTGATAGTTCCTAAACCTTCTTGAAAAACTTTCAGGTATTTAATTCACTCGGGCAGCCATTTCCTAATCAAAAATGTTGAGCCAATCTTGGTGAATCTTTCTCAACCAATTTCGCCCCATCAAGCTTGGGCCTGAGCATTTTACTACTATCAGTGGGAATTGAATCAGTTGCTTCTCATAAGAGACCAGAACCAGAGTGAATTTTGTTAAAGACTGTTTCCGCAATCACTGAAACAGCCGTGTTGGTATTAGAACTGGGTGACCATTTCACTCGACGCTTATCTGGATTGGTTCTGATTTGAATATGGCTAAACAATTTAACTGTTCCAACCCAGGGTGTGCACTCTCCTGGATACAGGTCTGTAAGTTTTCTTACTCAATTAAGTCTACTGGGACTCATTTGCTATCGAGTCCACATTACTGGCAGTGACTACAATGGTTGCCGCTCCAGATCTGGAAGAAAATTTTAGTCAGTTTGGCCAAGGCTTGTCTTTGTTTTGGAATTTTGCTGTGGGCTAACCTATAGTCTATTTGTTCAGGATATGTCCTGACCGATGCTATGCAATTGCCTTCACTCAAGTGATATTCCCCAAGCTCAGTCAGACTGGTGGGCATATCCACTTCCACTGGAATACCCTACAACCTTGGTGTACCGCTTGCCGCATTCTCCGATAATAAAGCCAGTTGTACTGCCTGTTTGAAGTCCAGTTGGACTTCAGCTTTCGCATGGTTACATCATTAATTCCACAAACCAAACCAAAAGTCTCTCAGTATCTCATTAAGGGCTGAACAAAAGTTACATGTCTCTGACAATTGTCTTAATCTAGTCATCCAGATACGGATTCCCCTAGTTCTCAAGATGCAAAGTAAAACCAATAGCACCTCAGAATTAGAGGACGCTTGAGGTCATAATATTCTATAACTAAATCCATCGAGTCTTGGAAGGTTTCACTATCTGATGCCTCAGGGAAAGTTAGGCTCCTAATAGCCAAAAAAGCTGCAGGTCCACAAGCTATCAGAAAAATTACCCATTGCTTTTCATCTGCCTCAACGTCATTTGTTCAGAAAAAGTAATGTAATCCTCCCACACATTTGATCCAGCCGTTGAAGGCTGGGCCCAATGAGTCAAGTTTCACAAATAATGGCACAATGCCAGATATGGTTATCTGTTGCGTGTGAACTTTTTCAGGAGGTTGCTTTTCTCTCATTATCACTGAAATAACTCCAGAGGCCGGTATCTTGTCACCAAGTCATCCTTTATTTATATGTAGGGACTTCTTGACACTGATCCAGCTCCCTCAAGGCCAGCTCTTAGAATGAACAGGATATCTGTTACTCCAATTCTTATTTGTCAGCCAGGGCTCTTGATTGGATGAGATTAACAACCCTAATCAGGACATTTATTTTCTATGAGATCCACTGGGCTGACCCCTTTACAATGACAACACAAGTGATAAGACAGTCCCTCAATCCTGTTACACATGCAGCTATTTTAAACAGAAGACCTGGATGGAATGGATGTTTGTTATGTCACACAACTGAATGATCTCCTCCAGTGTTATTCAAAGAGTAGTTCAAAGCAGGATTTCTATCAATAAGGTGGAACCCCTTCAGACCATCACTGCTTTTCTTGAAATTCTCTCATTTTTGGCATGTAAGTGTGAGTTGAAGTTGAAAATTGAACTTTGAGTAGCAGATTTTTTCCTTTTAAACAAATGAAGGAGAGATAAATGACAGATTTGTGCTATTGGAAACTGGCCTGGAAAGATAATGCAAGTTAATTACTGATCTAAGGACACTGTAGATGTTTTGACATTGAGATGTTATTATGCTCAGTGAATGGCAGCTGGTTCCATGTTGAATTGCTCAATCAAGGGAAGGCCAGTGTTGTCCAGCTAACCATACAGAACATTGAAAACAAAGAGAAAATAATGACAGAACTGGTGCTGACTAGGTTGTCAACAGGGGCGAGTTTTGTTTTGGAAGCTTCCAGACTGTTTTTTGCTTTTACTGTCTGTGGAATTTGTGCAGAGATATCATGGAGGTGAGATGACCGACCTGCAACAATCACAAGCATCCTCCCCTGTGTTAGAACAAGTCTACTGATTCCTATTGACTCCGGTTTTGCTAAGTTTCCTTGACACCGTACTGGATCAAATGTAACCTTGCTGTCAATGGGAATCGCTCTCAGCTCAACTCTGGAATTCAGCTCATTTGTCCTTGTTTTAAACGATTTTCTGTTGAGGTCATGAACTGAATGGTGCTAGTGGAACTTGAACTCAGCCTCAGCAAACAGATGTTGCTAAGCTAATATGGCAGTGTTGATGACTCCTTCCATCACTTTATTAATGATCATGAGTGGAATGATGGTGCAGTAACTGCCCAGATTGGATCGTCCTAGTTTGTAAATACAGAACATACATGGGAAACAGATCCAAGGAGTCTCTCCTCACGGGGCAACCCCATTATTTCAGGCATCAGCCTAGCAAACTATCTTTGAACTGCCTCCAATGAAAGTACTTTCCTTATTAAATATAAAAGCCAAAACTATACAACTTACTCTAGATGCAATTTACCAACAACCTTTTGAGTTCTAACATGATTTCCTACTTTAATATTTCATCTCCCTCTCAATAATGGCCAACGTTCCATCCGGTTTCCTAATCATTTGCTGTACTTGCACTCGAACCTTCTGTGACTCATGAATATCCAAGTCTCTCACTGTCACAGCATTTTGCAGTCTCATTTCTGCTTTCATATTTTTCTTGCAAAAGTGGACAATCTCAAATTTGAATAGATTATATGCCGTCTGCTAAATTGTTGGCCACTCACTAAACCCATCTATATCCCAATCCAAAGTTCTCTGTTCTCCTTGCAGCATGCTTTCCTACTTTTGTATCAGCTAGTGTGGCTACAATGCATTTAGCCCCACGACTCATCCTTAATATAGACTGCAAATGGTTCAGACCCAGCACCACTCCCTGTGACATCCCACTAGTTACAGTTTGCCAACGTGAAAGTGACCCTTTTATCTCAAATTCCTGTTGCCTGTTAGTTATCACTCCTCTCTCTATGCTAGTAGATTACCTCTGACACCATCAACTCTTTATAGAGTAAAAGAGCACAGAAACAGACCCTTCAGTCCAATTCGCCTGCGCCAACCAGACATCCCAATCCTACCTAGACCCATTTGCCAGCATTTGGCCTATATCCCTCTGAACCCTTCCTCCTCATATACCCATCAGCTGCCTTTCTAAATTTTGTAATTGTACCAGCACCTACCATTTCTTCTGACAGGTCATTCCATACATGAAAAAGTTACTCCTCGGGTCCTTTTTAAATCTTTCTTCTCTCACCTAAAAACTATGCACTCTAGGTTTGGACTCCCCCACCTTAGGAAAATAAACCTTGGCTATTCGCCCTATCCATGCCCCTCAAGATTTTATAAACCTCTAATAAGGTCATCCCTGATCCTCTGAAGCTCTAAGGGAAAAAAGCTTCAGCCTATTCAGCCTCTCCCTATAACCCAAACTCTCCAGTCCCAGGAACATCTTTGTTACTCTTTTCTGAGCCTTCACAAGTTTAATACTTCTCCGATGGAAGGACGACCAGAATTTTACACGGTATGCTAAAAGTGGCCTTACTGATGTCCCGCAGAGCCACAACATGACATCCCAACTCCTATGCTTGATGTTCTGACCATTGAAGGCAAGTGTGTCAAATGACTTCTTCACCACCCTCTCTTTCTGTGACCCTGCTTTCAAGGAAATATGCACCCCGCACCTCTAGGATTCTTTAACTCTCCACAGGGCCCTACCATTAACTGTCTATGTCCTGCGCTGATTTGCCTGACCAAAATGCGACGCCTCACATTTATCAAAGTTCAGCTCCATCTGCCACTCCTCAATCCACTGGCCAATCTGATCAATGTCCTGAGACAAAAAAAAATGCAGATGCTGGAATCCAAGTTGGACAAACAGGAGGCTGGAAGAACACAGCAAGCCACGCCGCATCTGGAGGAAAGGAGCAGTCAACTTATTGGGTATTACCTGGCTTGCTGTGATCAAGGTCCTATTGCACTCTGAGATAATCTTTTTCACTGTCCACTACACTACCTGTTTAGGTGTCATCTGCAAACTTAGTAACCAAACCTCCTATATTCACATCCAAATCATTTATTTAATATTTCTTATGCAACAATCTTATGTGATGTATTATTGAAGGTCTTTTGGAAATCCAAATGTGCTACATCTATTGCTTTCAAATAAACATACTTCAAGTGTTGATAACAAGTAACATAATGCATCACAGATATTTTCTTTACTGATGAAGGGTCTAGGCCTGAAAAGTCAGCTTTTGTGCTCCTAAGATGCTGCTTGGCCTGCTGTGTTCATCCAGCTTCACACTTTGTTATCACGTAATGCACCACAGTTGCCCACTCCCATGAAATCTTATAGAAGAAGGTTACTTTAAAATAGTGCGCTAAAATAATCTCTCAATATGCATAAATTATCAAAGAGTCGTGAGTCTTTGGACCTCATCCTCCTAGTGGAAGCACAGTCCTTCAACATTTTCAGAACAAGGTTGAAAATATTCTTTATAAGCAAGAGGCTGAGAGGTTTTTGGGATAGGCGAGAATGTGGAGTATTCATACAGATCATGATCTTATTGAATGGTGAAGTGGGCTGAGTGATCTATTTCTGCTTCTAACTGATATGTTCCCTTTATCAATTCGATTCATAATGTCCTTAAAGAACTCTAATAACTTTGTCAAGTAAGCCTTCTTTTTGATACAGATATGCTAACTCAGATAATTTTATGATTTTCTCAGTGTCTTGCTACCATACTCGTAATAATAAATTCCAGTATTTTCATAATGATATCTGTTAGGCAAGTTACCTATAGCTTTATGCTTTATTGTCGTTTTCATTTCTAGAATGGGAGCATTACATTTGCCGTTTTACAATTTGCCAAAACCTTTCCAAAATCCATGTAACTTTCAAAGATCACAATGAATATGTTCACTATCACTATAGCCAATTTTGCTTTTTAGGTCCTAGGATGTGCAGCTGGTCCTTCAGCAAGAATGCATTCATCTTAAAAGAAGCCAACATTTAAATGCCTTAAAGAAGAAAATTACCACAAAAGTGCAGTAACAAACTAGTTTCAGAAATTGTCCAAACTCTGCCTCCCATTTTTCCACCTTACCTTAAAAACCTTGCTAAGACGTGATTTTTTTTTCAATATAACACTGCAAGTTCCTTGAACTTTTCCCGAAGAGCGAAACCTACCTGACAAAATGAAGATCTTTCCCATCAAAATCATCTTCATATATTACATGAACCAGACAACCTTTTAATTTGAATGAAACCTGATATGATAACTAGAATCTTTCATATGGAACTTATCTTTTTATTTTAATAGGCAATTCATGAATCGGGATGTGATATTGTTATGAGATGTAAAACAATGCAGATAGGGGGAGGGATAATCATAATCATTATCACATTTTTTTTGTACACAGCTTTTAGAATTGAGTGTTTAGCAGTAATAACAATGACTATAGCAGACAATAATAACAGGAGAAACAGATAACAATAAAAACAGCAATAGATGACATGGCAGCACTGCATAGCTTAAAGCTTCTCAGAAAATAATTCTAACAAGAGGATTGGACGAACTGCAATGGAATAATGAAGTTGAAAACCAGCACTGAAACAGTAACTTTTCAAAAGCCTCAATTCAAGGGTGAACAGCCTGAGTGCAATTTAGAACTTAGGGAAACACTGTTTGAGAACATGACACTTACCTAAATTGTGAGCAGGTACTGTCATTTGTATGTTTACGGCTGTTACAGTGCTGTATTAAAAAGAGTTGAGAATATTGGTCGTTTTCTGTTAGATTTGGGCCAAATCTTCAGTTAGGAGTTTAGGAGTATGAATTCACAATAACCTGCCCAGCTCCAAGATCCTCACCAGCCCAGGAACATGTCTTCAACCTTGGTACAATAGACAACAGTCCATGCTTGCAAAGCTCACAGCAGAGGGTCCAATATTAGATCCAATTTCGTGATTGCACAGCATTTGTTAAACAATCCTGAGTGTGCAAAGATTTATGTTGACTACTAATTTATGATTGTCAGTTAGACTCACAATGTGTCACATTTGCTTAGACTGGACAGTAAATATATTAATACATGGGATCCTGTTAATTTTATGCAGAAGAACACATACACATGCTGTATCTATCCCTACTCAACAACATAGGTAACAGCCATTTGTTCTTCTCTCATTGCAGTGCCCTGGCTAATCACAGTAAACCTGCTTGGTTTAAAATTTAAACAAAATTTGGCAGTTAATCATCAGTCATCATTAACTGGTCCATGCTCTGTGGCAAGGCCTCTAACAATCCACTTGCAACCAGTCAGCACTCTCCTCTTGTACAATATAACTGTTGTTTCCCTTTACTTTGGTATTTTTGTGAATTGTTCTGGTGAGCGCAAGATGAAAAGCTTTGACAAAATGTCCTCTTTCAGCAATGCTCAAGCTCTACATCACCAAATGACTAGATATGACCTTGTTTTCAAGATCTGAAACAAAAATAGAAATTGCTGGAAAGTCTCCGCAGGTCTGGCAGCATCTGAGGGGAGAAAGCAGAGTTAACATTTTGAGTCCAGTGACTGTTCATCAGATCCAAAGAAAGGTGACTAGATTCGAATGTTAACTCTGGATTCTCACCACAGATGCTGCATGACTTTCTGAGTTTTTCTAACAACTTCTGTTTTTGTTTCAGATCTCCAGCAACTCCAGTTCTTTGTTTTATCTTATTTTTTGCAAGATTATTTTTGTTGTTGTTTTGCAAATAATGCAAAATGGATACCACAATGGCAAGCATACAGCAAAACATCAATTTACTCTTTTTACCTCTGGGATCCCTGGGTTTTGTCGCAAGCAAAAAGGGTTCCCCTCCAGTGTGAGTGTGTTCAGCTTGCTGCACAGAGCTACATAGTGGATCTGCACAATATCATCAATGTTGTTTCCTTCCAGGTCTAGTATTTCCAGGTGTTCCAACATGCTCACGGGGCTGACATCTGAAATACTGTTATATGCCACATATAGTTCCTGCAGCAAAATAAGAAAATGTAATTCGTAGAACAAAAGTAGGCCATCCAACTCCTCAAACTTTTGCCTACATCTAACGATATAATAGGTGATCTCTGTCTCAACCCCACTTACCCACATCATCAGTAATTTGCAAATGGAACCTCTTCGTACCAGAAGCCCATCTCTCAGTAAAAATAGTTTCTCTCTGTCCATTAACCAATTACTATCATCAACATTCAGACCTGGGCTAATAAATGGCAAGTAATAGTCACACCACACAAGTATTAGAACATCTCCAAAAAGAGAAACTCTTACTATCTCTCCTTGACATTCAATTATCATTGGCTCACAAACAAGATCCTTCAGAACAGGGCATTACCATTGACCAGAAAACTAACAGGACAAACCATATAAATACTGTGCCCTGAAGAGCAGAGGCTGAGAGTTCTATGGCAAGTACCAGGCCCCTCATCTCCCAAAACATGCCCACCATCTACAAGTCAAGAGCTGATGGGATATTTTCAATTTACCTGGATGGGTGCAGAATCAACAATCGAGAAGCTTTACAGCACCTGAGGCAAAGCAGCTTGCTCAATCGGTAACCCATCCACCATCTTATATATCCTCTCTCTGACAGTGGCAAGCAGTGTGAACCATCTGAAGGTTTCACAGCAGCAAACATATCAAAGCCCTTTTGACCGCAGATTCCAATTCCCCTACCTCCATCACCTGAAAAAAAAGGGCAACAGTTGCAATGTATAACACCAACTACTCATCACCTTCACACCATCCTGACTAAGCGTTATTCTGCCACATTTGCAAAGGAATTTGGTTAAAAATCGTAAAACTCTCTTCTTAGCAGCACGTTGGGTATACCTACATCACTTGATTTTAGAGGGTTCATAAAAGGCAATTCAGCAACACCTTCTTGATGGCTATTAAAAGTGGGAATAAATGTGTGCGTTGCCAATGATGCTCACATCCCATGAATAAATGACATTTTAAAAAAAATTTTCTTCGATAGCTGAAGCATATCACTCCTCATTCTTCTACATTACTGTTCAGGAAAGCACTGCCTGAAAAAAAATTGTGGAAGCAGATTCCATAGCAACTTTCAAAAGGGCATTAGATAAATATCTTGAAAAGGAAAATTGTGCAAAGCTGTAGGGAAGGGATAAGGGGAAGTGTATTAGTGGAATAACTCTTTCAAGGATCCATCAGAGATATCATAGGCCGAATGGTCACCTCTGTCCCATACAATTAAGTTATTCTATGAACTCACTTGTTATGCTGAAATAGCCTTCCCCCAAAGATTTTATTTCCCTTTCTCTCACTTGGTCACTTCATTTTATTAATGGTGCTAACTTAGTAATAAAACCCAGTGAAACTGCCCATTCCTCTACAAGATTGTAGAGAGTAACAGACAGAATAAAACTCAGCAATTACAGCAGCCAGGAAAGAAAACCTTCAGAAGTGGTGACAAAATACAGAGTTCATTTAGCAGCAAAGCATCTGGAAAAGTTCACAGATGAAAAGTTCAGAACTTTTATTGTTAAACAGAGATAGTGTTTGAAGTCAGAGTGAACTGGGTATTATCTCAGGCTTGTAAACAATTTAGATTTTTGGTCACATAATTCAGCATATATTCCAGTGTTTGTAACAGAATCAGAGACGCTTGTTATTCTTTGCACAACAAACTTGACAAACTACAATGTCTAGCCACATTGATTCAAAATGCCAGTTCAAATGCTTTTCATTATTGCAGTTAGACATTCCAAAATTATAACAAAATATATAGCAGTAAATATGTACACAACATATTTAAAACAACAAATGTTAGAAATGATTTGCTGTTCATGATCATCTGTGGATCTTTCATATGAACTCTGGGTATCAACCTCAAACATTAACTCTGTTTCACTCCAAACACAATATTACCTGATCTTCCCAAACCTGCCACCAAACCTGCCGAGTTTCTCTAGCAATTTCTGTTTTTGTTTCTGATCTGCAATATGCACAGTTTTTCATTTTATTTACATAAGCTGCCTGATCTATTGACTATCTCCAGCATTTTCTGTATTTTACTATTTCAGATATCTAGTATCTGCAGTATTTTATTTCGGGGTAATAATGTCTTAGTTTTAATGTGTGACAAATCACTAAGTTATGAAAGTGGCTTCACAAATCCCAAAGCCCACTAATCAAATGGCACAGTCTGCTGGATATCTAAACATCCCTGTCCCTTGTTATATCCAACTAGGTGACCACTTACATCAAGGGAATGGGAAAAGATTGAGTATTGCCAGAAAAAGACACAGTTTGTCAAAGTTTGTCACAGAATCATACAGCACAGAAACAGACCCTTTGGTCCAACTCATTAAGTCAACCAAGTTTCTTAAACTGATGTAGTTCCATTTGCCAGCTTTTGGCCCATATCCCTCTGAAACCTTCCTAGTAATATACACATCCAGATGCTTTTTAAATATTGTAACTGTAACTGCCTCTATCACTTTCTCTGGCAGCTTGTTCCATACATGAACTACCCTCTGCATGAAAAAGTTGTGCCTCAGGTCCTTTTTAAATCTTTCCCCTCTCACCTTAAACCTGTGCCCTCTAGTTTTGGACATCCCTACTCTGGGAAAAAAGACCATGGCTATTCACCCTATCCATGCCCCCCCATGGTTTTATAAACCTGTATAAGTTTGCCCCTCAAACTCCAATATTCCACTGAAAAAAAGCCCCAGCATATTCAGCCTCTCCCTGTGGCTCAAACCCTCCAATTCCAGCAACATCCTTGTAAATGTTTTCTGAACCCTTTCAAGTCAAACAACATCTTCCCTATAGCAGGGAGACCAGAATTGAAAATAGTATTCTAAAAGTGGCCGAACCAATATCCTGTGCAGTACAACATGACATGCCAACTCCTACACTCGACGTACTGACCAATGAGGCAAGCATATCCAATGCCTTCATCACCACCTTGTCTACCTGCGACTCCACATTCAAAGAACCATGCACCTTCACTGCTAGGTCTCTTTGTTTGGCTTCGGGTCCTACTATTAACTGTATAAGTCCTGTGCTGAGTTGCCTTACCAAAATGCAACACCTCACATTTATCTAAATGAAACTCCATCTGCCACTTCTCAGCCCATTGGCCCATCTGATCATGATCCATTGTACTCGGAGATAACCTTCTTCATTGTCCACGACACCAGTAATTCTGGTGACGTCTGCAATACTACTAACCTTGTTTTCATTATTCACATCCAAATCAGTTATAGAAATGATGCAAAGCAATGGACCCTGCACCTATCCTTGTGGCACACCACTGGTCATAAGTCTCTAGTCTGAAAAACAACCCTCCAACACCATCCTCTGTCTCCTATCTTAAAGCTAATTCTGTATCAAAGTGGTTAGCTCCTACTGCATCCCATATGATCTAACCTTACTAAGCACTTTACCATGCGCAACTTTGTTGAGTGGCATGCTGACGTCCATATCGACAACGTCTTCCAAACTGCCTTCATCAATGATCTTTGTCATTCCTTCAAAAAAACTCAATCAAGTTAATGAAAAACAAATTTCCCAAGCACAAAGCCATGTTGACTCTCCTTAATCAGTCCTTACCTTTCCAAATGCATTTAAATCCTGTCTCTCAGGATCCGCTCCTATAACTTAGCCACCATTGACTTATCAGGACAACTTTTAAGAAAGTCAATTCCAGCGAAAAACCAACGTTTATCCTGCATGAGAGGGAAGTGCTGATTGTTTGGCAAGTGGGCTTTTATTGGTAGAGGTATTGCCATGGAGAATGCGCCAATTAGTGATGACCGATAGTTAACTACAAGGCTTTGCTTAAATTTAAACTAGGCAGGTTGAGTGTTCAGTCAAGGCATTTCCCTGAGAAATGAACCAACAGTTGTCACTTTTTGTTTTGAGTTGAAACAGGAAAATAGATGAATATGTTCTTTCTACCTCTAAAAAACAGGGCTGAGTATTATTATGTACAGCTTTCATTACACATGTGTTTCGTTCTGTGAGCCTGAACAACAATCCTAAATTTGTTATCGGTGTAATTCTTTGGACACTAAGATTATTCAGCAAATGTTGTGCAATTGCAGAATTATGTCCAATGTTGGACACTCTCTCGTGAGTTTTGCAAGCACTGACTAGTTGGGTTCAGTCAGTACCTTATTTATTACAAACAGCTGAATGGATATGCTGCTTGGTACAATCCGTCAGTCTTTGTGGCGTACAAGCTACGTACTTGGCATCACACTAGCGCTGAAATTCTCACCTTTACAGCTGTTGGTATTTAAGGCTTGGACTAAGTGCATGCATCTGTTGGGTAAGAAAGTAAGTATCTCAAACTTTAATTCGTGCAAGTATGCAACTTTGAAATTCTGAGACTTTTCAACGGATTTATTTCAAGGGGACCATTAAAAGGGTAGCATCATTAAGAACTGGCCGAAAGTGGATCCTAATTAGCTGACTTAGATTAAATAATCGATTATTCTATTACATTTTCCATTAAAGTTAGATCAATTCTCCTTTCTTTTGTTTGTATTTTAACCATAGGGTAAGAATAAAACATGTTTTGCTTAAAGGTGAGTAGTGTAACCAATCAAATTACATCTGCAACACAGCACCTTACATTTTGCTTAAAATAAGATGAAATTTAGGGTCTAGGCTATCTCCTTGATATGTTTCAGTTCCATAACATGTCTTACTAGCAGCATTTAGAGAGTTAGGATATAAATTACAAAAAGGACCACAACGGTTGTAATCTCAGGATCCCTACCAGTGCCATGTGCTAGAGAGAGTAGAAATAACAGTGAGTAGCAGATGAATATGTCGCTGGAGAAATGGTGTAGGAAGAAGGGATTCAGATTGCTAGGACAGTGGACTAGTTCTGAGAAGGTGGGCCTAGTACAAGCAGGACAGATTGCATCTGGACAGGACCAGGATCAATGTCCTTGAGTTGTGTTGTTGCTACAAACCAGAGAGGGTTTAAAGGGAAGCAGGGAGATAGATGACAGAGAAACAAGGATAAAAAGGATAAGACAAAAAGATAAGAAGCAAAAATAGAAAGCTAAAAAATGATTAAGAGAAGCAAATGGAACCATAGTGCAAAATAAAGCTAAAATGACTAACACTGTTAAAAAGACAAGCTTAAATGTTTTGTGTCTTAATGCGCATTTGTAATAAGGTAAATGAATTATTTGCAGAGATGGATATAAATTGTTGATATAGTTACGATCAGAGACGTGACTGTAGGGTAACCAAAAATGTGTACTGAAAATCCAGGATTATTCAATATTTAGGAAGGACAAACAAAAAGGGATTAGAAGTGGATTAATGTTGTTAGTAAAGTAATAAATCTATTGAAGAAGAATATTGGCTCAGAAAATCATGATGTTGAATCTGTATGGATGGAGGTAAAATGCTCTGAAGGTCAAAACACATTGTTGAGTGTTGTCTAAATGCCCCTGAACAGTA
This sequence comes from Stegostoma tigrinum, assembly GCF_030684315.1. Taxonomy (NCBI): domain Eukaryota; kingdom Metazoa; phylum Chordata; class Chondrichthyes; order Orectolobiformes; family Stegostomatidae; genus Stegostoma; species Stegostoma tigrinum. Next base: position 35,879,696 of record NC_081370.1, read on the forward strand.
GAGGAAACATTAGGGAAAGGCAATAAACAAGAAATCAGAGATGCAGATATGCAATTTACAACAGTAATCGATGACTTTAACTTGTTTATAGATTAGACAAGCCAAAATAACAATGATATTGTGAAGGAAGATTTCCTGGAGTGTATTGTTATGGAATTTTACACCAATACGTTTATGGGCTATGAGAAAACAGGGTGCTCTAGACTGGGTACTGTGCAAAAAGAAAAGCTTCCAAAACAAAAATTTGTGCTTGATTTAGGGAACAGTGACCATAATAAGATACAATTCTTCTTAAGGTGGAGAGTGAAATAGTCAAATCTGAAACTAGAGTGTTGAATCTCAATGAAGGGAATTATGAGGCAACAAGGCAGAATTGGCTAGATTGGATTGAGGAAACTTACTAAAGATTTTGATGGTAGAAAGGCAATGGTTCAAGAATACGTGCTTAAATTATAACAATTATTCTTCCTATCTGGTGCAAAAATAAAAGAGAAAGGTAGCACAGCCATAGCTTACAAAAAGAATTAGTATGGTACAGGATGCAAAGAAGAGAAAAAAAATTGCCAGAAAAAGCAGCAAGATTGAAGATTGGGGGTATTTTAGAATTCAACAAAATAGGGCAAAAGTTTGATTCAGAGGAGGAAAATAGCGTATGAGAATAAAATTATAAGAAATATAAAAACTAACCATAAAAGCTTCTATAAATATGTGAAGAGAAAAAGATTAGTAAAGACAAATGTAGGTCTCTTACAGTCAGGAGCCAAGGAAAATTTGCCGGAGATCAAAAGTTGCAGAATAATTAAACACATACTTTGGTTCTACTTTCACAAAAAATGGCACAAATAGCCTCTCAGAAATTTCAGGGTACCAAGGTCTACTGAGAGGACAGAACCGAAGGAAATCTATGTTAATAAGAAAATGGTACTGAGGTTAAAGGCTGACAAAGCATGAAGGCCTGATAACCCATATTTCAGAATACTAAAGGAAGTAGGCCTGGAAATACTGGATATACTGGTCCCCACCTTCCAAAATTTTATAAACTATCCGTCAGTTCTGACAAATTAGAGGCTGGCAAAGCTAACCTCACTATTAAAAAAGGAAGCAAGAGAAAAGGCAGAGAAGCACAGGCTAGTAAATCTGACATCAGTAGTGGGGAATATGCTCAAGTCTATTATAAAAGGCATGATAATTGAACTTTTGGACAGCATTAACAGGATCGGGCAAAGCCAGCACAGGTTTAGTATTGAAGTTTTTTTAAGGATTTATCTAGTAGAATGGATAAGGGAGAATCAGTGGATGTTCACATAATCACTAGTGTGGAAGCAGGCCATTCAGTCCACCAAGTCCACAGCGACCCTCTGAAGAGCATCCCACCCACACTCACCCCCCTACTCTATCTCTGTATTTCCCACCCTAGACACTATAGGCTATTTAGCATAACCAATCCACCTAGCCTGCACATCTTTGGACTCTGGGAGGAAACCGGAGCAGCTGGAGGAAGCCTGTGCAGACACGGGGAGAATGTGAAAACTCCACACAGACAGTCGCCCGAAGCTGAAAGTGAATCCAGGTCCCTGGTGCAGTGAGACAACAGTGCTAACCACTGAGACGCCATGCCGCCCTCTGATGTATATGAATTATAAGAAGGCTTTGAATAAGAGATTATTGGGCAATGTAAAAGCTTATCAGATGGAGATAATATTTTAGCATGGATTGTAACTTGGGTGACAGACAAGAAACAAAAAGAGTGAAAATAATTTTTTTTCCTCTGAGTGGCTGGCAGTGACTAGTGGAGTACAGCAAGGATCAGTACGTGGGCCCCAGCCTCCACGGCAATGAATTGCACAGGCCCACCACTCTCTGGCTGAAGAAATGTCTCCTCATTTCCATTTTAAATTTACCCCCTCTAATTTTAAGGCTGTGCCCAGGGGTCCTAGTCTCCGCGCCTAACGTAAACAACTTTCCAGCATCCACCCTTTCTAAGCCATATATTATCTTGTAAGTTTCTATTAAATCTCCCCTCAACCTTCTAAAATCTAATGAGTACAATTCCAGGATCCTCAGCCGTTTATCGTACCTTAAACCTCACATTCCAGGGATCATCTGTGTGAATCTCTGCTGGACACGCTCCAGCGCCAGTATGTCCTTCCTGAGGTGTGGGGCCCAAAATTGGACACAGTATTCTAAATGGGGCCTAACTAGAGCTTTATAAAGTCTCAGAAGCACATCACTGCTTTTAATCACAGACTCTACCTGCAAGTTAACCTTTAGAGAATCCTGGGCCAACACTCCCAGGTACCTTTGTACTTCTGTTTTATGAATTTTCTCACCGTTTAGAAAATAGTCCATGCCTGTATTCTTTTTCCCAAAGTGCAAAACCTCACATTTGCTCAAGTTGAATTTTATCAGCCATTTCCTGGACCACTCTCCTAACCTGTCTAAATCTTTCTGCAGCTTCCCCACCTCCTCAGTACTCTCCGCCTGTCCACCTATCTTCGTATCATCGGCAAACTTCGCCAGAATGCCCCCGGTCTCTTCATCCAGATCATTAATATATAAAGTGAACAGCTGCAGCCCCAACACTGAACCCTGTGGGACACCACGTCACCGGTTGCCATTCCGAAAAAGAGCCTTTTATCCCAACTGTCTGCCTTCTGTCAGACAGCCAATCCTCAATCCAAGCCAGAAGCTCACCTCGAACACCAAGGGCCCTCACCTTACTCAGCAGCCTCCTGTGAGGCACCTTATCAAAGGCCTTTTGGAAGCCGAGATAGATAACATCCACTGGGTTTCCCTGGTCTAACCTACTTGCTACCTCTTCAAAGAATTCTAACAGGTTTGTAGGGCATGACCTCCCCTTACTAAGAGATAGAATAAGTATGATAGCAAGAAATGGTTCAGAATCTATATCAGTAGAGGTAAGAAACAGCAAGGGGAGGTAGTATTTAGGCCCGCTAGAAGTAGCAGTTCTGCAGGGCATAGAACAAACCATTAGACAATGACGGCTTATAAAAATGTAGCATCCCAATCATGGGTGACTTTAATTTTTAAGTAGGTTAGGAAAGTCAAATTGGGAAAGGTGGCCATGAGGAAGAATACATAACTGTATTCAATACAGTTTTCTGGAACCAAACATTATAGATCCAACCAGGATTCAGGTCATTTTCAATCTGGTAATGAGCACTGAGACAGCTTTAAAAAACAATGATCATTACACAGTAGAGTTTAGTATTCAATTGGAGAATGTGATTCTTGGGTTGGAAGCAACTAGGTTAAATCTGAGTTAGTGAAATTACATAGGATGAGGGCCAAGTTGGTTGGACTGCACTAGAAAAGAAGTTAACAGGAAAGATTGTTGATGAACATTTCAGAACCAGTTCATGACTCAGAGCAAAGATGTACTGAGTGAGGAAGGTGGATTCTAGGAAGGGGCCTATGGTTAACCGACTATGGTTAACAAAAGAACTTAAGGCTATTATCAAATTGAAATTAGAAAATACAATGTGGTAATATTAGTGCTAAACCAGATGATTAAGAAAGTTTTTAAAGCCAACAAAACAAGACTAAAGTATAATAAAAGGGATAAAATAAACTATGAGGGCAAACTAGTAAGTAATATAAAATCAGACTGTAGGAGCTTTATTAAATAGAGAGAAGCTAAAGTGAACAAAGGATCCTTAGGGAACAAGGCTGGGGAAATAATGATAGGGAACCAGGAAATGGCAAAGGATTTTAAAAAATTACTTGGCTTCAATCTTCATGGTAGAGAACATTAATAACATTCCAAAAATACTAAATAATGGAGAGACTAACAGGAGGGGAGAGTAAACGGATTGGAAAACTGCTAATATTTCAATTACTAACAACTGCTTATTCAAAAAGGGAGACAAGTATCAGCTACCTATCAACCAGTTAGCCTAACATCTGTCATTGGAACAAAAACAGAAATTGCTGGAAAATCTCAGCAGGTCTGGCAGCATCTGTGGAGAGAAATCAGAGTTAACATTTTGGAGTTCTGGAGAAAGGTCATTGGACCTGAAATGTTAACTCTGATTTCTCTCCACAGATGCTGCCAGACCTGCTGAGATTTTCCAGCAATTTGTTTTTGTTTCAGATTTCCAGCATCTGCAGTCTTTTAGTTTTCTGTCATTGGCAAACTGCTACAGTCTACTATAAAGGATTTAATTGTAGGGCATTTAGAAATACATGGTATAAATTCCTTCATGATGAGGAAATTTATTAGAATTCTTTGAAGTGGTAACAAGCAGGATAAAACAAAAGAGAAACAGTAGATATAATATATTTTGACTTCCAGAAAGTACTGCACGTGGGGCTACTTATAAGATCCCACGGTTTGCAGATACTACATTATCATGGATACAGACTTTGCTAACTAATACAAGGCAGAGAGTTGGGATTGTGGAAGCATTTGTGGGATGACAACTTGTAACTGGTGGAGTGCCACATAGATCAGTGCTGGGGCCACAATTATTTACACTATATATATTAATGGTTTGGATGAAGGAACTGAATGTGCCATCACCAAGTTTGCAGAAGACACAAAAGTAGGCAGAAAAGAGTGAGAATGACACACAGTCTGCAGAAGGATATGGACCAGTTAGGTGGGCAAAAAGTTGGCAGATAGAACATAATGTGGGAAAATGTGAGGTTATGTACTTTTTCTGGGAGACTAGAAGAGCTCAATATTATTTAAATTGAGAAAAATTGCAAAAGTTGCAGCACAGAGACATTTGGGATCGTCATACACTAATCACAAAAGGCTAGCAGATTAGATCAGCAGCTAATAGGGAAAGCAAATAATCTGTTGACCTTTATTTATGGAGAATGGAGTATGAAATAGGGAAACCTTGCTAAAACTAGGCAAAGCATTCGTCACGCCACAGCTGGAATATTGCAAATAGCTTTGGACGCCTCATCTAAAGGAATATATACTGGCAATGGTGGCAATTAGAAAACAGTTACTGAATGATTCCAGATAAGGAACAATTTTCTTCAAAGGTAAGGTTGAGTCTGTTAGAATGTACTCATTGCAGTTAAAAGAATGAAAGAAGAACTTATTGATTCCTAGGAGACCTGACAGAGCAGATGCAGAGAAGCTGTTTCCCCTTGTGGGACAGTCAAGGGCTTAATCTCAGAGAAAGCAGGTTGCCTATTACAGGCAGAAGTAAGGATGAATTGTTTCTCTCAGAGGGGAGTCAATATTGGAATTTCTAACCACAGGGAACTGTTCAGGATGGGTCATTAATTATATTCAAGGCAGAGATAGACAGATTTGTGTTAAATAAAGAAATGAAGGGTTATGAGGATAAGTGGATTTGAGGATTATCAGATCAGCCATTATCCCAATGAATGGAGGGCAGGACTCAATGAGTTGAATAGTCTACTTCTATTCCTACATCTTATTGTTTAATGGAAATTCATTAAAACAACAATAATAATGGGCCCTGTCCTTTGCAGGCAGAACAAATGCGTACACACACTATACCTGGTTAAACTCAATAAAATAGGTGACAGTCAATTGCTGCCTCATTTCTCATTGGTCAGGGCAATGCAATCGGTCATCCCATCTAGTTCAAAATTTAATCAAAGCCCCACAGATAACTGACAGTTGCCATTAATTGATGCATTCTCCATTGGAATGCCTCTACTAATCAGAGTCCACTTGTCAACTAATCAGCATTCTCCCTCATGCTGTATTGGAAATATCCCTTGAAATGTTATTCTTGCGAAGGTCTTGATTAGTGCAAGACAAAAAGGTTGAATAGATGGCTTTTCCCCCCCAGCAATAGTCAAGTTCTGTATTACTGAACAGCTATTATTTCTTTTGGATTGACAAAATGTTTTAGATTTAAAATTGTCACCAAGAAAGTGAGAACAAAATGTGGAGGATTTATTTCACACACAGGATTGAGGAACACAAATTGTTTTGCTATGACAGAAGCTGAAGAACAATCATTGTGTGCAGCAGTCAAAATATGTGAGAGCAGTGGGTGGAATCATAACCTGGAAAGCCCAGATCACCGTGGAAAATGTGTTCAGGAGAGCCACTAGAGAGTAGTCACCCACGTAAACATAATGCGAAGAAATTCAAGAAGCTGCTCTTTCAATCACAGGAAAGAACCAACCTGTGTTTGGAGCGACAGTTATTGGCAGCTGTCAGCAGGATAAAGGGGAGCAGGGCACAAATAGTGAATAAAGTCATTAGAAAAGGCAGCAAGATTGAGGGTTTGAAGCTGAGGAATGAGGCCTGCAGCCTGAGGAGAGAGGCCAGAAGTAAGGCTCCAAAAGTGGGGTATGGTGGGGTGAGGAGGCAGTCGGACAGAGAAGGTTAGGAGACACTGGAAAAGGGATAGGGGAGAGAGATGATGCCGGAAAGGTGTGGCAGTGGTAGAGGAAAGTGCTGGAAAGAGGGAGGGATGGGGGGGGGGGGGGGGGGGAAGAAAGAGAAGCACTGAAAAGAACAGGGAACAGAGGCTACAAAGAGGAATAAGGGGCTGCAGTGTGGGAACTAAGGGAATGTAAAATAGAGAAGAGTTTGTAGAAGGTGGAAAGGGGCTGCAAGCAGGATAAACCAGTTTTAAACTTTTGCCCAGAGAAGTATTCACCTAACTGGGAATGAAAAACTGAAGTAATGAAAGCTCCAGCAAATGAAACTGCACTTCGCTTGGACTACTTTTTGAGGGAAGAGATAATGTTGCAATTGTAACAAATGTCAATTATATGATTTAATATTGAACAGTATTATTTAATAAATATTTATGACCTCACTGATGCAAGATAAACATGGTGGTTTTTCCTGGCTCGAAAATGTGCTAAGTTTCTAAAATAAAAAGCATTTGTTGCAACTCCTGCCTCTTTGACTACCACGATGCCTGGTAAATTAATGGCATACAAACACCACGCCCCCAGAAGCAAAGTTGTTCACAAGCAGATGGACCAGAAATAAGCTCGTCTTTAATGCACTACCAGAAGACAGAAGTACTGGACTAGTGGCCCTCACTGAGCAGGAATTTCCAGCCTCAGGAGTGGTTGGCCAACCCTGCCAGCAACCACAGCCTAATAATGGCTGCTGCTAGAAATACAGGCAGACTCACAAAGGTCAAATGAAGTGAGGGAAGTCAAGGCATTGGGTGAGGAGCTTTTGCCCACAATAGGGAAGGGTTTTGATGTACAGGTAGGTAGAAAGGAAATGGGGTACTATTTCTCAAGGGGTGCCCCTGTTGGGCAAAGTGCACCCTCCAAGAAGAAAATATTACCCTTTTCTTTCCACCATTTTAAAACCATTTTTTCTGAAAAACTGGGATGCCCACTCCAAACCAGCTCCAAGATCTACTGTTTTATGACACGTGAAAGATAACAGCAGGGTTAATTGAGTTTTTTAATTGACCCTGATTATTCATTCATATACAGTAGGCAGGATGCTAATTTTAGTATCCACCTATTCTCCATATTATGGAAGTACATTAGCTAGAGAGTGGGTGGTAAAATAGTGGAAAAGTCACCTGACCTACTTTATGTGGTCCGCAGTTTCATATACACTCAGTGGAGGCATGTAATATCAAGCTCGTAGAGAGAGCATGAGGATTGGTTGAAATTGATATTTGACTAAACAGAGAACAAAGGGTGGGTGTAACTGGGGATTGGTATAGGGTTATGCAGAGAGCATAGGGCCATGAATATAGTTTGGAATCGATACAAGGCTGTGTGAGGAAAGAATCAGGATACAGGTCTGTTCAGGACTGATACAGGTCAATGTTGGGGGAGTGAGTGGAAGTACAGGATTTGTTTAGGATTGATACAGGACTACAAAGGGATTGAGATAGTAGGATTAGTTTGGAGGGGAAATAGGACAGTGCATGATGGCAGGATTTGAACTGATACACTGTCATGGGGAGAAAGCACAGACAGTAGAGTTAGTTTCTGATTGTCTCAGCTAACAAATGGTGAGCTACAAAAGTAAGCTTGGTGAGCTGTTGTACAATCTGAATTTTGTTTATCAAATCTGATTTTTAACAGAGCAGAATCCAAAGTTGTTAATATTTCCTCATTGCTCAATGTCCTTAGTTTGTTATCTTAAAAATTGACAGAATTAATTTGTGGTCTTAAGTAATTAAATCCTCGTAACCTCATACCATTCCCATGATTACAGTCTTAAGATTCACTTCATAAATCAATTACCTTTAATGAACAGAAGGAAGGAATTCCATCCAAGTCTTTGAGGCCACAGCGAGCCATCCAGAGCACCTGCAGTTTTGTTAATGATGTACCAAGATCCCTGGACATTCAATTGGAGAAAATTAAAATGCAATTATTTCTATCAGGCTGTTTCCAAGCCATTGAATCTTAAATATTATCTTCAGAACTGGCCAAAAAGTTGCAGAATACATTCTGATGGAGTAATTATTGGAAACAATCCAAGAGTTCATACTAAAGTATTACCTTACTTAGGGCCAATAAAGAATCAAGAAATGGAAATTTATGTAGAACCTGTTACACCTTCATGTAAGCCCAAATTGTTTTACTGCCAACATACTTGAAATGCCAAAAACAACTTTCACCCACATAAGTTCTTTAATAAAAATACATTTCACAACTAGAGATCAAGTTCAAAAAGAGAATCTCAGATGTAAACAAAAGCCTGTGAAAGGAATGTCTTGAAATGGTTTCAACTGGGGAAAGAAAAAGGTGGAAAGATGCAAAGTTATTGCTGTCTCGTTGGTAAACATGTCAGCTAACTTGCACACAGCAAAATTCTACAGCAGTAAATGGACAACTGAGATACTAAAGTGTGGAGCTGGATGAACACAGCAGGCCAAGCAGCATCTTAGGAACACAAAAGCTGACGTTTTAGGCGTAGACCCTTCATCAGAAAAGGATGCCATGCTAATTTACTGCTCTTAACATAGTATAATGGAATTGTTCAACTTTACCTGAAACAAGTAGATGGGGATTTCAGTTTAAAGTTACAACTAGAAAATATTGATTCTGATGATACAACATTCCCTCAGTACTGCATGGAAATGTCATTGTAGGTTTTGTAGGCTCTGGAAGGAGGTTTGAATCCATAAGCTCTTGAAATTAATAGCTCATCTCAGAAGAAAGTTAAAGTACAGTTTGAGGATAATAAAAGCTAGGTGAGCCCAGCAGTAACATTTAAATATGGTATGAAATTAAATACTCAAGAACTTATGATTTCAGTTCTGAATTCTAGATTTTGGGCTTTGTTTTGATGTATACCATCTAGAAGGGCAGCCAAACGGGAAAAAGTAAACTTATTCTCTTTTTTTCCTCCCAAATCCCCAAACTATGCACAGAAAGATATGGTGGACTATCATTAATTAATAAAAGAATTCTGCCAAATTGGAAATCACTTCCGACAATTTCAACATGGACAATAGGAATATTTTTTTAAAAATTATGCAATTTGACTACAGAAAGATATAGCCAGAAGTAAAAGAGTTGCAGCTCATTAAAAATAATGTCAGAGACTGTGGGAGATAGCTTAAACAAGTTCTCAAAATCCCACGGATACTGAAACTTATTCTCAGCTAATTGAGGTCTACCAAAACATACCATGAGATTGATAACTATTAAACGGCTGTCACATTTCCTGCAGGCATAGAGAGTTCCAGTTATTGTTAGACTTAACAATGGCAGAGAAAAGTAAGGTAAAAAAATTATGAAAAAAAAATCAGTGACATGGCCAGTGAAACAAAACTGGTGAGTTCTGCATCTGTATTTACCTCCTTTACTTCTCTCACACATATGAACACTTACAAATTTATATTGGCAGTTTCAGTGTAAAACGGACGTAAATAGTTGATCATGATGTGACAGTTGTTGACTCTGGCAGGTAGTTAACTATAAATTTCTGAAACCTTTCTCCCAGCTTCATGTGTTCAAGTTGGGGGAATCAAATGGGAGAAACTATACCTACATTTAACTTTTGTCAAGGTGGCCATGGGTAGCATAGCTGACGTAGATATTCAAAATGTTGCAAAAAGCTATTAAGCACAGTACTGAAGAAACAGAGAAATACTCGGTGTTGCAATATTCCATGTAAATGACTTTCACTGTCACCTAGAAATTATGGTTTTTCTGGTTCTCTGGTAATCTCAGCAGCATAAGTAGAATGCATTATCTTCAAGGTCACAAAATATCAAGAATGTTCCTAAAAGTAGAGGGCTACTGCACAAGAATGATAGTGAAGTCACCAAGTCTGGTATTTAAAGAAGTTTCTGAATCAAAGTAATTAAATATTAAAAAGTGGTATATTAGTGTGTAGCATTGCATTTATTACCAAGGTCTTCCAGATAAAAATGTAGAAACAATTATTAACACTGTTACCCACTTGAAATGCACAGCCTCAAATGACAGTGCAAGCAAATTTAATAGTAACTTTTAAGGCGTGTTGGATAAATACTTGAAGGGGTAAAATTTAGAGTTCTGGTGAAGGAGTAGGTGAATGATAAAATATAGATAGCTCTTACAAAAGGAACCAATTCAAGGTTTCACCTGAGTAAGAGAAAGGGGAATTTTATTATTTACTGAAATCAAGAAAATTAATAAAATGCAATACCAAAAACACACACAAATACAGTTATAAAGTTTAAAATGGAGAGAATGCATGCTACAGACAAGAATAAAGATTACACAGTTTAAAAGTCCTTGGAGTCCTTCACGTGTTAGGTTTTGACTTGAGATTTGTTATTTAACTGGTGACTGGTATCAGTTGAGACCAGTTATTGAACTGGTGAATGCAGTCTCAAAACTTGAAGGTATTCCTGAGTTTCAGTAATTGATTGCGCGTTGTTTTGCTTTTTCCACTATTTGCCATTTGAGATGAAGGGGAAATAGAGAGTCAGGGGCTTCTCGTCCTGAACATTGCCAATTCTCACTTGTTTTTCTGAGCTCTGTTGCTCAAAATCAGCTGCGGAAATAGTGTTAATTTACATATTCCCAAATTTGGTTTCATTGGCTCTTTTAATTATTCCAAGGACAACTTATCAAGACCAATGTATGACACCTATCAAGCATGAGCAAACTGAATCAGGAAATGCTAGTTTATTGATCCTAGCTCAGTTGACTCATCTTAATATCACCAGATAAGCTGGTCATTTCAATTTGCTCATGTCATTATTTTCTTTAGCCAGTATATTCAACAAATGAGGGAAAAGTTCTGGACTTAACATTTGGAGATGAGCCCAGACAGGTGCAAGGCATTTAGTAGAAGAGCATTTTGCAGATAATGACCATAACTCACTTACGTTTAGAATTATTGTGGAAAAAAAAGTTAGGATGGGCTAGAATAAAAATTCTAAACCAGAGAAATGTTAATTGTATTAAGATACTATTCAGCACAATGGCCGAGGAGAAGCTACTCGCAGATAAAGCAGTGGAAGACAATCGAGGAATAGCAAAAACATAAAGTAACTATTTTCTGGTAAAGACAAAGGGTATGATCGAGGCCAGAAAACCTTGGATGTCAAAGAAAGTAAAGGGTAGGGTTTTAAAAATAATAGATGTTTATTGCAGATATCAAGCATTCAATATGGCAGAGTCCTTACACGAGTACAAAAAGTGTGGTGGGATCTCAAAAAGGAAATTACGAAAGCAGAGTACATGAGAATGTATTGGAGGGTAGAATCAAGGAAAACCCGAATATATAAAGAGCAACAGAATGACGAGAGCTTATTTGGGACGACAGAGGTAATGTATGTGTTGATACAGAATACGTGGGCTTAGTCTTCTAAAAATACTTTGCGTTGCTCTTTTCAATTGAAAATGATGGTGCAGATAGATATCAGAATGGAGGACTGTGAAATGTTAGGAAAAATAAATAGAGAGAGGGTGTAGTACTGGGTTTAGCAGCCTTAAAAGTGAATAAATCTGGGAGCTTAGAAATGTTGTATCCCAGGCTGTCGAGGGAGGCAAAGGAAGAGATATCAGGTATACCGGCAGTAATTTCCAAAATTTCTCTGACCACAAGTGAGGTGTCAGGGGACTGATGCCATTATCCCATTATAATAAAAGGGAGGAATGGATAGAGCAGTAAATTATGATCCAGTCCAGTCAGTCAGCGGGTTTTATTAGAAACAATTCTGAGAGAAGAGATATTATTGCATTTGACGAGACATGGGTAGTCAGCATGGGTTTGTTAAAGGAAAGTACGGTCTGACAAATTTGATCAAACATATGAGGAAGTAATGAGGAGTGTGAATGATGGTAATGCATTTGATATGGACCATATGGACTTTAGCCATACTTTTGAGAAATCCCTCATGGTAAACTGATCAAGAAACCCTCCATGGAATCCAAGGCAAAGTGGCACTTTAGATCTAAACTTGGCTGAGGGGTAGAAAGCAGAATATAATGGAAGAGCGAACTTTCTGTGAAAGTAAGTCTGTTTCGAAGAATTGGTGTTTGGGCCCTTGCTGTTTGTGGTGCACCTTAATGATTTGGACTTAAATGTAGGGATCAAAGCTGACATGGACATATTTTTGACAAGCAAGGGAATCAAGGCTTATGTGAAAATGACAAGAAAGTAGAGTTGTGGGTTATAGAAGCCTTACAGAGTGGAAGCAGACCATTCAACCCACACCAAAGAGGACCGTACCCAAACCCATTCCCCTACCCTGTCCCTCTAACACCGCAATTCCCATGGCTAGTCCACCTGGCCTGTACAGCCCTGGGCACTGTGGGCAATCTGGCATGGCCATTCCACTAACCTGCACATTTCTTGACTGTGGCAGGAAACCAGAGGAAACACATGCAGATACAGGAAGAATGTGGAAACTCCACACAGACAATTGCTTGAAGGTGGAATGGAACCCAGGTCCTTGGTGCTGGGAGGCAGCCATGCTAACCACTGAACCACTGTGCCAATTAATAGATCAGTCTTCCCCTAGTTAGGGGGATGAATAGCCAGCAGGCAGAAGTTTAAGGTAGGAGATAGAAAGCTAAGAGGCGACTTGAAGAGAAATCTTTTCCACTCAGAGGACGCTGGGAGCCTTAAAAGGGTAGTTGAGTCGGAAACTGTCATAAAATTTAAATACTATTTAAATTTTGTGTTGCCACAGTCTCCAGGCTCAGGCCAAAAGCCTGAAAATGGGATGAGTGTCATCAAATCTTTATTGAGCAGCACAGGCATGCACGGTCACCCTCAGTGCTATAAAGACCTATTAATCTCCACCTCCTCCAGGACTTCCAATTCCCTGGCCCCCAACACCTCATTTTCACCATGGATGTCCAGTCCCTATACACCTGTATTCCGCATGGAGATGGCCTCAAGGCCCTCCGCTTCTTCCTGTCCCGCAGGCCCGACCAGTCCCCCTCCACCGACACTCTCATCCGCCTAGCCAAACTCGTCCTCACCCTCAACAACTTCTCTTTCGATTCCTCCCACTTCCTACAGACTAAGGGGGTGGAAACTGTTTGTAGGTTACGTGGAACAGTCCCTCTTCTGCACCTACACAGGCCCCAAACCCCACCTCTTCCTCCGTTACATTGATGACTGTATCGGCGCCGCCTCTTGCTCCCCAGAGGAGCTCGAACAGTTCATCCACTTCACCAACATCTTCCACCCTAACCTTCAGTTCACCTGGGCCATCTCCAGCACATCCCTCACCTTTCTGGACCTCTCAGTCTCCATCTCAGGCAACCAGCTTGTAACTGATGTCCATTTCAAGCCCACTGACTCCCACAGCTACCTAGAATACACTTCCTCCCACCCACCCTCCTGCAATAATTCCATCCCCTATTCCCAATTCCTCCGCCTCCGCCGCATCTGCTCCTACGATGAGGCATTCCACTCCCACACATCCCAGATGTCCAAGTTCTTCAAGGACCGCAACTTTTCCCCCCACAGTGGTCGAGAACGCCCTTGACCGCGTCTCCTGCATTTCCCGCAACACATACCTCACACCCCGCCCCTGCCACAACCACCCAAAGAGGAACCCCTCGTTCTCACACACCACTCCACCAATGTCCGGATACAACGCATCATCCTCCGACACTTCCGCCATCTACAATCCGACCCCACCACCCAAGACATTTTTCCATCCCCACCCCTGTCTGCTTTCCGGAGAGACCACTCTCTCCGTGACTCCCTTGTTCGCTCCACACTGCCCTCCAACCCCACCACACCCGGCACCTTCCCCTGCAACCGCAGAAATGCTACACTTGCCCCCACACCTCCTCCCTCACCCCTATCCCAGGCCCCAAGAATGACTTTCCACATTAAGCAGAGGTTCACCTGCACATCTGCCAATGTGGTATACTGCATCCATTGTATCCGGTGTGGCTTCCTCTACATTGGGGAAACCAAGCGGAGGCTTGGGGACCGCTTTGCAGAACACCTCCGCTCGGTTCGCAATAAACAACTGCACCTCCCAGTCGCAAACCATTTCCACTCCCCCACCCATTCTTTAGATGACATGTCCATCATGGGCCTCCTGCAGTGCCACAATGATGCCACCTGAAGGTTGCAGGAACAGCAACTCATATTCCGCTTGGGAACCCTGCAGCCTAATGGTATCAATGTGGACTTCACCAGCTTCAAAATCTCCCCATCCCCCACCGCATCCCAAAACCAGTCCAACCTGTCTCTGCCTCCCTAACCTGTTCTTCCTCTCACCCATCCCTTCCTCCCACCCCAAGCCGCACCTCCATCTCCTACCTACTAACCTCATCCCACCTCCTTGACCTGTCCGTCTTCCCTAGACTGACCTATCCCCTCCCTACCTATACTCTCCTCTCCACCTGTCTTCTTTTCTCTCCATCTTCAGTCTGTCTCCCCCTCTCTTCCTATTTATTCCAGAACCCTCACCCCATCCCCCTCTCTGATGAAGGGTCTTGGCCCGAAACGTCAGCTTTTGTGCTCCCGAGATGCTGCTGGGCCTGCTGTGTTCATCCAGCCTCACATTTCATTATCTTAATCTATTTCACATTGGTCCCCGAACTTGCCTCAATCTATGGTCAGATGATCCCTCAGCCATTTTAAGTCAGTGCTGGTCCTTTCAAAAATTGAAAACTGATGCTTCATACTATACTGTTATCCTGACACAATTTCGGAAAGCAAAAAAGCAAGATATAAATTGATTGCATGCAGTGACCTGCTTCCTAAAGAAGACCACTAATAACTTTAAAATAATGAGTTTTCCAGAACTACAGGCTGATTTGCATTTCACACATACAAAAAAATTAATTCCTTCCTCTCACAATGTGCAAAATTATTAAGGTATCCAAGCAACTCATTTTGAATGTTTGTGGAAGAAAGCTGTCTAATTTAAGATCTATTATTTTTCATGTTATATGACAGATGCCAATTCTGAGAGAAGAAACAGTTTCCATTATCAATATCAAGCATTGTTTGCACGCAGAAAATATTCTGCTCAAAGCTGCGTCCAAGGCAGTAAATGATCCTAAGCCGAAATGACATCACTACAAACAACAGCTCAACTGTATATTCTGAAAGCTGCTCAGAATAGACCATAAATATATGAAGGTGGCACGATGGCTAGCACTACTACTTTACAACGCTAGGAACGTGGGTTCGATTCCCGTCTTGGGAAGCTGTCCATGTAGAATTTGCTCATTTGCATCTGGGTTTCCTCCTTGCAAGATACGGGTTAGGTGGATTATCCATGCTAAATTCCCCATAATGTTCAGGCAAGTGTAGATTAGTCATCGGAAATGCAGGAATAGGGTAGGGCAGTGAGTCCGGGTGGGGTTCTCTTCAGAGAGTTGGTGTGGACTTGTTGGGCCAAATGGTCTGTTTCCACATTTTAGGGATCCTTGATGAAGCCATCTTTCTCCCAGAATGTATTAATAGTAAGTATTTCTTATTTACAGTAGGATATTACTTTTTGCATTTAAAAGAAAAAGCAGTGAAGCCTAGGATAGTGAATAAAGTGAAGGCTGAGTGACTGATTTTTGATCTAGAAGGGAACTGAAGATTTGGCAGGCAAGAAAGTGGAGTTAAGGCCTCAATCCTTAAGTTCTCATTTTAAAAAACCCTGTTTAACATCATTAAAATGAAACAATCAGCAAGTTAATGAGGCCTGACTGAACCTAGTGGGATTCCTGTTAAGTGTTTAAGTGATCCAATGGCACATGGCCTACTCCAGACCTCTGGGTTCCGGCTTCTTCCCCATGTCTGACCTCTGGATTGTGGCCACTTCGCCTTCCCTACCTCAGAGCTGAGTTTCAAAGCTGGCCCTGCATTGCCACTCTGATCTTAAAGTCCTTACTGTGAGCAAGAGTTCAGGAGAGGATAACAGGAGAATAGGACATGGTTTGTAAAGGTTGCAGAACTTCTGAATCACCAGAATTACTGCTTCCATAATTTTGGCATTCCAGCTTCAGGCTCAATCTGGATCATGAACAGGAATTCCAGAAGGAAACAGCAAAACAGTAAACCACTGTATCACTTAAAGTGGTCATGATTTTCTGGAATGCAGCCACTATCTTAAGTGCAGAATTATTTTATTTCTTACGATTTTATACTACATAACGCTAGAAATCCACTGTGGAATCTTAAATTGCATTGATTACCACGGAGTAAAGTGTCAGAATTTGCTCGGAAAACAACATCAAGATTAATGTACTGCATTATTAATACCCAATTCATCTATCAATCTACAAACCACAAATCATTAGAGTATTGGGATGAGTTACATCTCTGTTTGCTATTTTCCCATTGTCCACTGCCCAAGCATCTAAGTGAATTGCCTTGTTCCACTGCTCTATGTTTCACTGAATTTAGGACATATTTGATGGCCTTGTCAATCTTTACCTGTCAGTCATTCTCATACATTGATATTATGTTCACTCTGAGTTAGGTGGCACCTGGGAAGCAGGTGCAGTTCCACACACATTGTGGAGGATCTCTTGAGACAGCTGATGTCACCATCTCATTGATGATTACTGCCAGATATTTGCTAATTTTCACAGACAGTGCTGCGCTGTTTCCAGAGGTACTCAGGATATGAACAGTATAACTGTATCACATCATCTCAGATTTGTTGTTGGAGTGTTTGATTGGAAATACAACTGACATTTGCAAGGGGGAATGTAGTGTTCCATTCAGCTATGTATTCCAGCCTGTTTGACAACTCTGGTGAAGGTGGCAATTCAATGCTATCCTATTCCCCACATTGTATACAGAATACACCTGCTTCTGTACTTAAGCAAAATTTGTTGGCATCAGCCTGATGATTTAAAGTGGGAAGAAACCATTCTCCTCGCGCATATCAGGCCAGAACAGAATCGAAAAGAATTTTCTCTTCTTTGCCCAGTTCAAAGGCAGGAGTTAAAAGCACATCCATTTATAACACATCTTTCCAATTCTCAGGACTGCCCAAATACTTTAAAGACAATGAAGCACTTTTGAAATATAGTTACTATTACAGTGTATGATGTGCATCTCAACTGAATTGCCACTTTAGCCCAAAAATGTACATTCAGGACAAGCATGTCTGATTTTTTTTATTGTTGGTTAGAGGTGTCAGACAGCTGCACTTAGAAATACCAGGACAGTTTTGTAATCTGAAAAATCAAACACTGCATTACAAAGCTCAAAAAAAATGTAATTTTGTTTACTTTATCTATGTTCTTCTTCCACCAATACTATATGTGTTACACTTTGCCTTGATCGTGATTGAGAGAAAAGGTGTATTTTGGGTTTCTGAAGGGGTATAGTTTGAATTGCATAATAGCAGATTAGCAACCTTTTCTTCCCCCTGTTTTTGCAACACACTTAACTTTAACAAAAAGACAAAGTTAGTTTCTGTAAAAATAAAGAAACCTGGTGTGGATTACTATCTGCCAGGCAAACTTTTAATTTTGGTGGTCTCACAGCGATTTTATACATTTATACATTTTGTGGTAGCATGTGGAAGGGAACGGCATGATTACTGGCATATTCTTCCCAGTTATATCATGATAATATATTTAAACATGAACAAGCAACACAGCATGACTTACATTGGAATTTAGAATGATAGAAATAGTGAGATTATAATTCACAAATTATATATTTATATTTAAATATCCATTTTAAATGGTGTAATTAGGGTTGAAACTAAAAAAAACTAGAATGAACCTGTTTGGAACTTTGATTCCTAAACAGTGGATCAAGTAAAATCTTGATCAGGTTATGTTTTGTTGAATCATAATAAATTAGATACTAATATCAGAGTCACTTAGGAAAATATGAAATATTTCAATAATTATAAAGCTGGGAGACACTGGCCCTACTTGGATTGTCAACATCCATGGAAGTAAAGTCTTGAAAAGAAAACTGTTAAACCTAAAACAAATTGCTTCAAAAATTACACATCTTGTACTTATGCAAAGGTCTCCTACAACAAAGCCATATAAAAGGCAATTGCAATCTGTAGGAACCTGCCAATTGCCATCAATTATAAATGATAATTTGCTCAAAGGGCTAAACTTCTGGGATAGCAAAAAATGTTGAAAAAAGGCAGTAAAACATAATACTTATTCTATACAAGGTAAAACAAAACCTGCAGAATCTGGCATAGAGTTAGTACACTCACAGCATGCAAAAACATTAGCTCTTAAAAGGCAAAAAAGGTAAATATTTCAAACCACTTTAAAAACACAGGAATCCCTATTGCTGAAACAGGCATTTGGTTATACACATTTGAGTCTGATAGACTCATAACCAGAATGCTGCAAGACCCATCTTTCACTCAAACAAAATTTCATTTCAACTGGATTATTTTATATTTGAACACAGGATACAAACATCACTGGATAAACTTGCAATTGCTGCCCATCCCTCATTGCCCAGAGAGTAGTTCAGCGTCAACTGTATTTTCTGTAGGTTGGAGCCTAGGCCACACCATGTAAGGATGGCAGATTCCTTCCTTAAAAGGACATTAGTAAGCCTGACGGGTTTTTAAAACAATGGTCACCATTAAGTCAGGTCTTTATTCCAGATTTTTGCTGAATTCAAATTTTAACATCAGCCTTGATGGGATTCAAACGTATGCCCTCAGACATTGGCTTGGTGTTCTGGATTGTTAGTCTAATGACTTCAACACTTCATCATCAACACCTCCTCATTGGGTTTAGTCAGTTGTTGAGCCACATTTCAAACTGGAGTAATCAAATGTGCAATCTAAAAACAAGACCATTTCCAGCACCTTTCTTTCAGTGGTGATGGTGTGAAGGGTTGGGTGAGGGCATTGTGGACAGAAGAAGGGTTGTATGCATGAAGGGAATTCAAACAGAATGGAAAAAAAATCTGATAGATAGGACCTTTCTTTCTTGAACTGAACCAGTAGCATGGAGCATTATCCACAGGAGGGGGTCAAAGAACCTCACAGTCCAATTATTCCAGCCTTACAGCTGCGCAGTAGCACTTTGATGATAGTTCATGCTGTTTCCAAAAATAAAAGGGAATTTATTCACTCAACCTGGTTCACAGTGGAGTCTTTTTATTCTTCTACATTTTATATTGCTAGGTCATGCCCCAATGCATTTCAACATATATAAAAACAATAAAATAAAAACCCAACAGTTAGGTCAAGATAGAATTTCAAACTTAAGAATTCGTTCCTTGTAGGACAAATTATGAATGCAGTAAGTGGATGTTTTCTGCCAGCAAGACAGTATGGTCCAAGTAACTAGCCCTCAGAGAGGCACCAGTCTAGACCACATGTCAAGCAAAGTGTTTGAGATATTACACAGAACTATTACAAACTAACAAAACAGACTTGAAACAGTGCACAAAGTGATCAAATCAGATTATATTGAATGAATTGACTGAACCAATGCAAGTTACTTTCTTTCTTCATTCCTTGCAAATTAAAATTGGTCATTGGATATAATAACTTCTTTGGCTCCAGTTTGTTGAAATACTGATCAGCATTGCTTCTTGACAACAAAGTGTGGAGTTGGATGAACATGGCAGGCCAAGCAACATCTTAGGAGGACAAAAACTGACGTTTCGGGCTTAGACCGTACAGCTTGGAGGTTTGTATATCTGTCCTAGGATTGTTTTTTTGACTAGTCTGGGGCGGAGGGACAAGAAAGGAAGTAGGAGAAAAAGTCCTGTGGGTGTCTCCCTCATCAGTGAAGCATGTTTTCCAGTAATTAATCAGCGGTAGTACAAATTAAGGACAAGTGAGAAGGATAAAGAAAAATCTGTTTTCATCTAGAAGCAAGAGCAGGGTTATGAGGTAAGGCCTGGAGATAAGATCTGGGAATGTTTGTATATTTCTCATTCACCACATTCCTCCATTCATTGGCAGTTAAAACAACAATATCTATACCAAAAACAAGAAAATACTTGTATGAAGCTGAAAAGCACAACCACAGATGCAAAACTTAATGTCTAAACCAGTCTTTCACTATTCAAACAGTAAGGTAGCTGTCAGGGAGAACATTGTATACTGTTGAAAATGAGAGAACAGTACACAGTTGACATGCTTCTAGTTCCAAGGGAGTGCTACATTTTTGAAGGTGCTTTCAAATGAGATGTTGAAGGCAACCCTACCCACTTGCTCAAGTGAGCAGAAAAGATTGTGTGGCACTAGTTGAAGAACATCCTAGTCAACATTCTAAATATGATGTGGAGGTACCAGCGTTGGACTGGGGTGAACGTGGTCAGAAATCACATGGGTTATAGTCCAACAGGTTTATTTGAAAATTCTAAACAGGTTAAGAGGCTTGTAAAGAAAAGAACCACACTCTTGTATACTTAAAACAAAGAAGCAGATGTTCTTATGGCTATTTTGTCAGAGTCCAAGAACACTGGAAAAGTTCCAGCAGATATTTTCCAACAGGGAAATGTCGTTCTCGAATTCAAGATTGGCACCTGGCATAAACAGTATCCAAGAGAGAGAATAGATACAAGTAAATTAGCAGGACAAATACGGTAACCAGAGATCCATTAAGCCAACATTAGAAAAAAATCCATAATCAGAAACAAATTGCAAAGAATATTTGGATGATAATAACCTATAGGTTTCAGAAAAAGATGATTTTTTTTCCAGTTAACCTCAGACTTGTTTGAGGCAGCCAAATTTCAAATTGATGCATCGAAGGAAAGCTGTTGGATATACACAGTATGTAGATTTTCAAAAGCCTTTTAACAATCTAAGCTTTGATGCACCTTTAAATGGGAAAGTAAGTGATACAAGAGATGAACAGATGCCAGAAATATTTATTTTCAAAGGCTGTTGAACAACTGGATTGGTTGTCAGGGCTGAGGCATGGATACTGGATTCATTTAAGAAACAGCTGGACGATCTATTGGAAAGATTGTAAAGCTTGGATTGTGGGAGGGTATGATTAAAACTTGACCCAGTAGCCTTTTACTCTGATGCCAGCTTGAGTTTTTGTAAATCTGCATAGGAAATGACAAGAACACAAAATATGAAAATCAAAGGTGAAAAACATGCATTCAGTTCTCTGGTAAATAAGAATGCTTTATAGTGCAAGTCAAACAAATTGAAGGTCAACAAGTAGGACAGAGAAAATATGCTAATTATGGATATCAGCATGAACAAGGTCTACTACTAGTTATGGTACATTCAGAGGCACAACAAGGAGCAGCTTGAATTTTCATTGCTTCATGGCAAAGTTGATAACTTACCTTACCGATGCAATAAAACTGCTATTCAGCTTCAGTTGAACCAAACTGGGTAAATGAGTACCTGCAGTAGACAAAGATTTTGTCGTAATTTATAATGAGAAAAATAAAAATAAATCAAGTTTAAAATGGTGAAATCCATGGCATTCTTTGAACATCAACATGGCTTGATCGGCAGCTACTAAACTGAGCTGTTTCGAAGGTCTTCTCTTAAAGTCCATTAAATCAGTCAGCTTTACATATAGAGCCTGCATATAATTTCAACAACAAACAATGTATTCAGAAAGCCTTTGGTATCAATTTCCTTATTAATGCTGATCTCACAGCTCAGTCTGCTAAACTATGCAGTTCATGGCAAGTTTTCATATGGTGTTGTCACTACACTACTGAGTGAAATGTAGAGTTCAAACAAAAGGATAAAACATACTTATTCCAAACAAAGCGAAAGCCCCAGAGATAAATCTTCACACAGACGACACAAATAAACCCAAAAAATATATTTTAAAAACTGTACTACTGACAGTACAGAATCAGAACTAAAATCTTTGCTTCAGTTCAGAGATGGCAAAGTAATTTTATTTGGAAAAACAAACTGAAATTGTTTTAACAGAGCGTAGACCTGGATGAACACAGCAAATGTCAAGCAGCATCTTAGGAGCAGAAAAGCTGATGTTTCGGGCCTAGACCCTCCAACAGAAAGGGTCCAGGCCCGAAACGTCAGCTTTTCTGCTCCTCAGATGCTGCTTGGCCTGCTGCATTCATCCAGCTCTACACTTTCTTATCTCGGATTCTCCAGCAGCTGCAGTTCCTATTATCATTGAAATTAGTTTACTTTACTTGCTTAATGTACCCAGTTTCCTTACATGCTCAACTATTTTACACCTAATTTCAGTCTTAATTTCAATAAGGTTCTCAGAGCACTGCCTTACTGTTGGAATATTGTAAGAAATTTTTTTGACATTAAGTTTTGCAACTATGGCAGTGTTGCTTTTTCAGCTTTGTATGGTACTGTAATTTTCTCTTTTTGATATAGATATTGCTTTTTATCTGCCAATGAACAGAAAAATGTGGTAACTATATGTACCGTAATATCAATACTATTTGCAATAAGCAGGCTTCTTCACCTCCATTACATTTGCAGCTTGATCCATGAATTCCTGAACACAATACAACTCTAAACATGTTTTCCGTTTGGTCATGATGGAAAAGGAAAGCAAGTGATGGAAAAGAAAGGCTGAATTATGCAGCATCCATGCTGATTGATGAACTATGATTCTGGTTTTTAATTCATTCCCACCTTTAAATTTCTTTTCAATTTTCAAAATAAGAGGCTTTTACTTGGCCCTGGTTACTGTTGTTCTATCACTGAACAAGAGCACTTCAATGTGGCTCGACTGTGAACTTTTCTTCTCACTGCAAAACATAAAAGCAAAGCACTAACCTCCTGCCTTCTTGTAGCAGCAATTTTCAGGTTTTGAATTTACTGCTGTGCTAAATTGTAGCCATGTTAGTATGCTACAACATGCAGGATGGAGGTCCAATACACTGGAGGAAAGAAAATTCACACCAAAAAAAAAAGACGGAACTACACCTAGGAAAAATAAAGGAATATGTACTTCTTTAACCAGGCGAAATTCAGTATAATTTTAGATTGTAAAAATAACAAATCTCATCTTTGCTTTGAAACAGAATGAAGGAGAAACCCATAGGGACTTAAACTAGTCTCAGTTGTTTTGAGTTTCATATTAAATAAGAATTTTAAAATTTGGGACTAACTTTGTGCAGCGAAGGGGTGTCTGAAGGAACCACAACACAATGACACCGATTATCTGACCCTGTGAAAATGGTTCTCTGGTGGAAGAGTGGAAATGGATATCTAGTTTTCACAGCTACAACATACAACGGCTGGATAACCATCTATGAACTATAAAGCATGTCTGGCACACAGCAGACAATGCTGGAACTATAGTGTTTTATGTATAGTGGTTTTGCTTAAATACAAAGAAAAACCATAAAAATGACAACATTTGAATTATAAACCAAACAGGATGGATATGAATAAGAAACAGGTAAAATATGAAGTAAAAAACAAAAAACAGGTCAAGCATAAGCCAGTTGTTGGCTTGGGTATGGATTCCTCTTTGGAACAACGTAATATTTCAGATAGACAGCCGAAGGAAAAAAAACACAAGGAATTGGGTAGGGATAAAATGCACATAATAACCAGACAAACAGAGGAAAGGAACATGAACATCATATACAGTGCCTTAACAATGAGTAGGAAATTGTCAAATGCCAGGAATGATAGAGGCAGGAGATAAGTCACAAGGGAAGTAGTCAAAAAATCAGAAACAGATACATGATACAGAATGTGAGAAGAGCTGAAGAGACAGGAAGTAAAATAGGAAGCCTGGGAAACAGGCAAAACAGAATACGGTCTGGGGTACAGCTGAAACATTAATGCAGGTCAACACCAAGGATTCAGACTATACTGTTACTCAGCATTCTGACAGTGGAAGCTCTGCCCCCAAAGCTCCAATGACCTCACTTCCCTCAATTCTGAAAGGTGATACCCTACTTACAAAGAGAATGAGAGCTTTCATTCTGGTCTGAATTTATTCAAGTCTACATTCCAGTGGAGACTAAGTGCTGGTCAAATAGTTGGGCTTTAAGAGTTTTGTTAAAGGAAGAGAAAGGAAGTCATATCCAGGGAAACAATTACAACCTAAACAACAGAAGGAATTGCCGCCAATCATAAAGGAGGCACAAATCAGAAATGAATAAGAAGCCAAAATTAGAGGCTTATGGAGGGGTTTTCAGTTGTGGGTGGTTACAAAGATAGAGAGTGATAAACACTACAGTGAGAACTTAAAATTTAAGGCAATGCTGGAATGGAAGTTATTATAGGTAAGTGAGTAGAGGAGTGAAGTGTGAACAGTTGTCACAAGAGAAGATGAGCTCATCCAGAGCTTGCTGCTCAAGTTTACAAAAGGGTAGAAGATGGGAAGTTGACCAGGAGGACTTTGGAATAGATAAATCTTAAGGTAACAAACAATAGAGGATATTTTGAGAGAATTGGGTGTAAAACGGTTTTATTCAGTTCACCATGTCACTGCAGTCCTCACTTAGATTTAATAAAGGAATTAATTTCGTAAAGAAGTGGATGCAGATTTAAACAGTTACATGAACCAGTAAATTCGTTACGAATTTTAGAAATGTGAAGGATGTATTTATCTCTAAGCAACAGTAACTCACACGTTAATATATAACAAAAACAAGATATTAAGCAAGAAGACCTTTAGAATAAAAGAGCTATGATGAAATATTTTGCTCCAATAAACAGAATTCCTACCGAAATTTCCAAGAGTGTTATCCTGTGTGTCCACACACATCTCCAGAACTTTCACTTGCTGTAGGTCCTCTGTTTTGGTCAGGGCTCGCTGCAAGGATTAAAAAAAAGTATAACCTACTTGTATTTATATAGCATCCTGAAGAAAATAACATTTCTAGATACTTCATAGAGCCATTCTAAACTAAATGACACCAAGCCAAACAATGAAATATTAGCAGAGATGATTAAAGATTTGGGTAAGAGGTAGATTTGAAGGGGTGTCTTAAAGAAAGCAAATGAGATAGAGAGGCGGATACATTTAGGACATGAATTCCAATGCTTAGGAGCCATGTGTTTGAATGCAATGCCACCAATGGTGGAACGATTAAAAATCAGAGATACTCAAGAGGATAGAAATAGAGGATTTACCAAGCTGCGAACTTGGAAGAAAAGTACAGACACGGGGAATGGCCACGCTAGTGTGGCACTTGAAATCAAGAGAATTTTTTACATTGAGGCTTTGTTTAATTGGGAACTAGTGAGTATAGAAAATGGATCATTGGCGTTTGGTGCTAGTCAAGTCATAGGCAGACAGCCTGAAATATAGGCAACATGGAAGACCACCAGGGTTATGTTAGAACAGTCATGTCTGGAGGTAGCAAAGACATAGAGGAGGGCTGCTGCAATAGAACGGATGAGGCAAGGGCAGTATTTGGCAATATTATCGGGGTTAAAGTAGGAGTCTTAATGACAGATAGGTGGTTTAAAGCCATTAAGGTCAAGCATGACACAGATCATGAACAATGTGGTTCAGTCTCACATTGTTCCAAGGGAAAGGGAACAGAATCAGTAAAATGGAAGTGGAGTTTGTGGCAGTATCGGAGACAATGGCTTTTGTTCCTTTAGTTTTATCAATATTTAATTGGAAGAAATTTATGTTTATCAAGTACTGGATAAGCAGTTTAGAGACACACTGGAGATGTTGAGAAAGTTGAAGGCAATGTAGTACAGAGTCTCAGTATACACCCGTAAACTGGGACTGTGTTTATGGATGAAGTCTCTGAAGGTCAGGACGTAGACGAGATCCAAAAATAGGTTCTTGGTGGACACCAGAGGTAATTTCGTAGAAATAGGAACTTAAGCCATTGATGGCAATTCTCTGGCTACAATTAGGGCTGCACGGTGACAGTGGTTAGCACTGCTGCCTCACTACGCCAGGGACTCAGGTTTGATCCCACCCTCAGATGACTGTCTGTGTGGAGTCAGCACGTTTTCCCCGTGTCTGTGTGGGTTTCCTCCAGGTGTTCTGGTTTCCTCCCACAGTCCTAAAGATGCGCAGGCTAGGTGGACTGGCCATGGAAAATTTCCTGTAGTGTTGAGGGATATGTAGATTAGGTGAGTTATGGGGGAATAGTTCTGGGAGGGATGCTCGGAGGATCAGTGTCGACTTGTGGGGCTGAAAGGCCTGTTTCCACACTGTTGGGATTCTATGTATTAAAAAATAGATAATCAACAATGGAATCAGGTCAGAACAGTGTGACCCAGCTGGATGGCAAGGAAGAATCACCAGAGGAGAACAGTGAGGTCAACTGTGTCAAAGATTGCAAGCAGATCACGAAGGTAAGGGCTAGTTTGTCTCTGGCACAGTTACATAGCAAAGTCACAAATGACATCCTAAGAACCACTTTAAAACTAGAAATCTAACAGCAGGGATTTAAACATGGGAGCTCTGGGAAAGTTGGGGCACCAATTTAGGAGAGTGGGATACAATCCAAAGACTCTGGAGAGGATGGAGATTTTGTTAATGAGGTTGTAGTTTGCAAAGCTTAAGAGGTCAAAGCCTGATTTTTGAGGAGAGCGGTGACGCTGGCAGATTTGAAGAAAAGGACAGAACCTAAAGAGAGAGAAAACATTAATAATATCAGCCAATATGTGGATCAGGAAGGGAGACTGGGTGGTCAGTAGTTTCACAGGAATGGGATTGAGAGACCATGAGGTGGATCTTACTGGCATGATAAACTCAGATGGCTTGAGCAGAAAACAAGAAACTAGAGAAGGAAATTAGTTAGGCATGAGGGTAGGTGGACAACTTTGAGGAAGTTTGACTCGGTAGGAAATATAAGAAATATAGGCAACATAGACTGTTGGTGAAGCGTTCTCAATCTTAGTGAGGAAGAGATCCAAGAGTTACTTTATTTCCCCCCTTATTCATTAACAGGATGAGTGTGTTGCTGGCTTGGCAGCATTTATTGTCCATCCCTAAATGCCCAGAGGGCAGTTCAGAGTCAACCACATTGCTGTGGGTCTGGAATCATATTTAGGCCAGACCAGGTAAGGATGGCAGTTTCCCTCCCTAAAGTACATTAGTGATCCAGATGATTTTTCCGAAAATCAACAATGGATTCACGGTCATCATTAGATTATTAATTTCAAATATTTCAGTGAATTCAAATTCCACCACAGTCCAGCGATAAAACCACAAGGCCATCACCTCCCCATGAAACCAACTTGCATTTGTTATTGGAGACGAGGATGAAGATATCAGGATAGGTTTTTAAGAAGACTCTTACAGCAGAGAAAACAAGCCGCGGATTCCATTATGAAAATAGGACCCATGAGTACTTTACGTGGTTGGTGACAGGGAAAGGCTGAACTACAACTTGTTCAAACTTTCCTTTCAAGTCTGCATCCCATGATCTTAAGGAAGAAGGCCATACCAGGGGAAGGTCAACCAGAATGATAAAAGCAGGGGATTCTGCAATGTGAAATGCAGCTTGTGGAATATTAAAACTTACAGGAAAAGTAACAGCAACAGGCCACAGTTTCATGTGCTGGCAATGTGGTACCAATCAATACTAATAGTCATTTCAATGCCTGACCTGTTATAAACTTATATTTTAAGTCAAAATAGATCTCAAATATTGGTCCATCTCACGTTAGGTGAGATATATTGAAGGAGATCACTTAAACTGGTCATTGTAAATGTCAAGCTGTCTAGGATACGGGTCTCGGCCTGAAACGTCTGCCTTCCTGCTCCTCTGATGCTGCTTGGCCTGCTGTGTTCATCCAACTTTACGCCTTGTTATCTCAGATTCTCCAGCATCTGCAGTTCCTATTATCTCTAGGATACAAAGTATCCTTTTACACTTCAGTACATACTGTATATCCTGCGACCAAGTAGTTGGTACCAAGATGTCGATGTAACAGGTTTGGATTGAGATGTCAAATTCAATTTCAATGACTTCAGCCCAATTTAGACTGACACTTTCAACATTGAAGAAGTGCTGTAGGTGCCAGGTTTTAAATAAGTCATGATAAAAGATTCTATGACACAATTTTGAAGAATAGTCAAAGATATTTCCACCCCCATGGACATTATCCTTCAACAAATATCACTGAAAAAAGTCACTATACCTGTTTACTATCACAATGTAGTTATAACTGCTGGCTTCCTACATTACAAAAATGATATTTCAAAACAAAAACTCTCTCAATAGTTATAAAGTGCTGTTATAAAGTTTGTGAAGAACCGTATAGAAATCTATGTTTTTCTTAAAATTGCCCCGGAATCTGAGCATTAGTGGGAGCTCAGCAGTGTCTTAAACAAGTAGTTACATTGACAGAACTCTGGGAAACACAGTCTCCTGCAGAGATCTCAGGTGTACTCATCCCTTTAGAACATCAACAGTTGTTTCAAGGATTCCAACAATGCCAACTTTTGCATGGATCAGATAAATTAAACTCATTGTGCATATAAATGCTGCCTGAACTAATGCCTTCATATTCCATAACTTGGCATGCAAATAATTCAATCTAACCTCCATCTTTCTGCTTCCAGCATTTAGCAGAAATTTAGCTGCTTGCTAGCATTTCTTTACCTGATACAAATAATCTTATTATCATTATCCTGTTGTGATTTTGAATACCTCTACTGGATTTCTTTTAACTTTCTGAACAGCACCCATCTTAAAAATGAAGTGTCACTTTTGTCTTGCTAAACAATGAAAACAAGTAAAACATACAATAAACGTAAGACTGAAAAGGTCCAACCAATTGCAACAAGTTCATGGTAATTTGTACAAACTATTTTATCCAAAACTTTGCCACTGACAAATGGAGATGTCTTGATGACTAAGGAATCCTCACTTTAAAAGTACCAAACTCTCTGCCAGAACATCAAATTAAAGTCTGCCCGCAACAGATTTCCAACGTTTTGCTACCATTATTGGAGGTGACTTTTGCTATTTAAGTGAGGCACTAAGACCTTTGTGTCTGACATTAGCAGAAACCTTTTAGGATAATAGTCAATAATCAGCATTGCCATGAAGAAGTTCACAGCCTTGAATACTCCAACATTCTTGTTAAAAGGTCATCCCAACACAGTCAGAAGTAATTCGCAAACTGCAGACTCCATTTATCTAATTTACTTCAGATCTAAACCTACTAATTTACAGACCAAGTGTGACAAGTGAAACTTAAACTATGCAAATTGACTTGTTTTACATACATGAAAAATGCTAATTTATCAAAATCAGCCCTATTATGTTTCTTTGTAGGAAGGACAATTTGGATACCACTTACAGATTTATTCACCAGATAAATGCATGACTTGGTCAATTACTGCTCGTCTGTTTAAAACAAAGTCAAGTGGCAGCAAGATATTGCAAAGGAACCTTTTATTCCTGTAAAATCAGACGACAATGTAAAATCCAATCTGATGTCATATGGTCAACTTTTAAAAATCCTGGTAACACAAAAAGTAAAGCCAGGAAATAACTAAAAAGCCATACAGTTACCTGATAATATCAAGGCACATGTTTAAAACGTCCATAATGACAATCTTAACTGTCTGTAATTCAAAGATGAAAGGTTGTCTGAAATATATCAATTTTTATTAAAAAAAGGCCGATTAATTTCTGACTACATCCCTTCCAAAAATGTAATTACAGAAGAACAAAAATGACAAATGTAGCCAAACAACCACTTTATATCTGAAAACATTGCCATAATTTCTCCTTTTCCATGTCCCAATTGTAAAAGCCACCGTGAAATTGAGTCATGACACAAAAAAAGGCAATCTGATTGCAGGAAATTAGGATTTCAGAGTGGGAGTAGGCAATTCAGCCCTTCAAGCCCGCTCCACTATTTGACATAATTATGGCTGATGTTATCCTGATCTCAACTACACTTTCCTGCCTGCTCCCCATACCCCCGTATCCAGTTTATCTCAATAAACAGATCTATTTATTTCTTGAATCTGTTGATTGATTCTGCCTTCATTGCCCTCTGGGGCAGAGTTCCACACATTCACAATGCCTAAGAGAAATAGTAGCAGTTTTGAATCAACCTCCTCTCACTCTACATCTATGACCTGTTGTTTGAGACTATCCCATGAGAGGGAATGTCTGTTCAATGTCGATCTTTAGCATTTTAGATCCCCTCAGTTAGATCCGCTCTCATTCTTCTGAACTCCAGCGAGTACAGCCCAAGCTATTCATGCACTCCTATGACACCCCTCATCCGTGGAATCAACTTGGTGTACCTCCTATGAGCTGCTTCCAGTGTCACATCCTTCAAGTAAGGAGGCCAAAATTGGACAATATTCCATGTGTGGTCTCAGTAATGCCTTATACAATTGTAACACCACCTACTTTTATAATGTAGCTATTTTGTAATAAATGCCAGGATTTTATTTGCTTTTCTTATTAAACACTACAGCTGCATTCTCACTTTCTGTGATTCATGCACAAAGACACCTAGAACCGCCTATCAATATTCATCTGTAAACCCTATCTATTCATCACAGCCTGCTTTCCCACCTAATTTAATATCATTCATGAATTTTGCTGTTACGCTTTGTTCCTGCTTGTAGATCATTTACATTGATTGTAAATAGTTGCAGTCAGAACTGAATCTTGCAGCGTCTCCCCATTTACAATTTGCCAACCAGACAAGGACCCATTTATCCTGACCTTCTGCTTTCTGTTGGTCAGTCAACCCTTTATCCAAGCCAATACCCTACCCTTCACCCCGCAGATCTAACATTCTGGATCAGTCTTTTATGCGGCACCTTGGCAAATGCTGCAATGGCATCAGAAACATGGGGACTGCTGGTCCTGAACGAATGGAAGTTCACCTACAACAAAGGTCACAGTCTCAAGATATGAGCTAGACCATTTAAAATGTCTGCAAACAAACTTACCAGCTCAGTGAGCAAGTCAAAAAGTCGCATCCACAAACCAAGCTACAAAATCTTCTCAAAAACCTTGAAGACCATTGAGATAATCAAGGAAACACTTCTTTACTAAGGGTTGTCACTTGTGAAATTTGTTACCAAAGAGCATTTTAGAGACCTGGACACTGTACATTCAAAGATATGAAAGGCATCAAAAAGATATGCACAGTAAGTTGGAATATGACATTGTGATAGAAAATCAGCCACAATCACATTGAATGGCACAGTAGGCTCAATGGACAGATGTCCTGCTCCTGCTTCTACTTTCTATGCTTCTATATCATACATCTTGCACCATTCTTATAATAACATGGATTAATGAAATTGGTAAATTTGACTGACCACAGCAATTAATCAACATTGATGTAGACATGAGGACAGGAAACCTTCAGTGAATGGACAGCTGTGAAACAGATATAAAGTTGCCTATTTTGCACAAGAGCACAGCACTCATTGTTGGAGATGAGGCACTAAATTTGCACATAAGGTTGTTAGTGGAGCCTGGATCTGCCAACATCTCTGTTGGTTTACCCAAAAAAAAACAATTCATTGATATTTAGTCTTTTGTATGCAGCAAGCAACCCAAACAGCCAAGTGAGAGAATTTCACCCTAGCATAAGTTTTTGCCTCTGTACTAATGCTTACCTCATGTTCAAATTGGGTAACTTATAACGACTACAACTATCAAATACAGTTTCCAGATGGAAGGGGAAATTAACATACTTAACAAGATCTTCATTAGTATCTGTTTCTCATGAAGCTTCAATCTTCACCATTGCCCTGCAGGACTAATGGTGCCTTTTTAAGTAATGATAAACTGAGGCTCCATCAACCCCCTCAGTGGACACAAAAGTTCCAATAGCACATCTGTAAAGTACAGTGGACCTCTCTCTCATCTTGGCCAATAATATTCATCCTTCAATCAAAGTCACTAGAATAGATGGTCATTATCTCATTGTTATTAGTGAAAACTTGCTGTTAACAAGTTGACATTTCATATCACACCAGTGAATTAGAGAAATGCAGAAATCTGTAAAATAGAAGGAGGTACAGAGATAAAGCAGAACAAAGCCACAGAGGAATTTGAATATGTGGGTGAGGATTTTAAGAGAAGGGTCATGATGCATAAATTTCCACATAGACAATGGTAGCTTTTCCTCTAAGACAATTAATGTCAGAAATCCCACCAAGCAAACAAGATCCTGCTCTCCATCTTGTCTCACTTGTAATAAAGACAATCACATGTTCAAAGCTAGGTGTCTGTGTAAAACTACAGATGCAATATTATTTCACACCAGTAACTTTCATCAACTAATTCTCACAACTACGTTAGTAGAAACGAAATAAATGCGGCTTTCCAAATAGACTGGGAGAAGCAAGGGTCTAAACTTTTGCTCCCAAGTTGGCTGTGCAAAATCAGGAAAATTCCTAATTTAATGCATCCACCTCAGGTGAAACTGATGCATGCTGTTACATTTTTGTTGAGGGGGAGGAAAATGTTCTTTGATTGAGTATAATGACCCAGAAACTGTTCAGAGGAAGTCTTAGCGGCTACCAGGTGCTGAAGAAGCTGTTTAAAAGACTCATCTCAGTGTTGCAAGACTTCGACCCGATATGAACAGTTAGACCCTCTAGCCTTCAAGCCTTTATACCACTTCACCAATCCCCACTTCCCATAAACCTCTCTAACATGTCAACTCAAGTTCCTGTGACTGTCACCCATAGCATCCATGCCAAGCCATAGTCATCTACCTATGTCCCACTAACGACATATGGCACCTTCCACCCTCCAAAAGAGTACACGTCCCAGCACCCGCATCCCATGACCCTAATAATTTCTATGCAAACTTCATACCAACTCATTTCAACCCCATTCATTCCCATGGTTCCTTAGTCTTACTATGCCAATTTACTCCACTGGCCTTCTTCTTTTGGCCTTACACAGCCAATGACAATTCATCCAATATGTCACTCAGGAGCCTCCACTCAACCCCATTGCCCCTTATCGTCCCACATCAACTCTTGTCCTGTCAGCCACCATATTTCCCCATACACACTCTACACCAATGTTTTGTTTTAAATTCACCCACAGGATGTGGATGTTACTCCAGCACTTATTGCTCATCCTTGGTTCAAGAAGCGAAACATCAGCTCCAATCTTGAACCACTGAAGTCCATCTGGACCAAGGCTGTCATGAGGACAGGAGCTGAGTGGCCCTGATGATACTCAAACGGAGTCTCAATGAGCAGGTCATTGTTAAGCAAGTGCTGCTTGATAGCTTTGCAGATGACACTTTCCATTACTTTACTGATGATCTGGAGTAGACTGATGGGATGAGTCAGATTTGTCCTGCTTTTTTGTGTTAAAGACAAACCTGGACAATTTCCAAGTGGTCAGGTAGAAGTCAATGTTGTAGTTGCACTGGAACAACTTAACTAAGGGTGCCACATGTTTGGGAATCTGCTGGAGTGAATTGAATTGATTGAACTCTGGCATCTATGACACTGGAGACCTCTGGAGGGGGATCATCCACTTGACAATTTAAGATTAAGATTATTGCAAAGGTTTCAGCCTTTTCTTTTTGCACACATGTTCTGGGATCCCCCTGCTGTTGAGGTTAGGGATATTGTGTAGCCTCCACTCCTCCTCCACGGAGTTGTTTAATTGTCCATCAATCATAACTAGATGTGGCAGCACTGCCAAACTTAGATGTGATCTGTTGGTTGTGGCATCACTTGGCTTGTCTATCACTTGTCATTGTTTGGCATGCAAGTAGTCTTGTACTGTAGCTTTCCAGGATGTCACCTTATTTTAGGGATGCCTAATGGTCCTTCTGGCATGCCATCCTGCACTCTTCATTGATTCCCTCGCCTAACAATAACGATAAGCCTGGTTTGCTGGGGCGGTGGGGAGAAAAGAGCGGTGGCAGTGTAGTAGTGGTATTGTTGAAGTGTATTGGGCAACGAGGTTGCAGGTTGTATTGGGAATAGATTTTGGCTGTTGGTGATGATTTCCTACGAATGCCCAGTCTGGAGTTGCTAGATCTGTTCAAAGTCTTTCCGCTTAGCAGTATAATAGTGCCACAAAAATCAAGAGAGGATATACTCAATGTAAAGATGGGATTTTGTCTCCACACGGACTGTTTGGTTATCTCCCTTACCAATCTGGTCATGTGCTGATATCAATTTGCCTTCTGCATGTTGTTAGGATGAAACCAAGGACATTTCCCTTTGATTAGCATCCTCACCACCCGCAACAGACCCAGCCCAGCAGATATGTCCTTCAGCAATCAGCCAGCTCGGTCAGTGATGATGCTTCTCACTCACTTTTGGTGGTGGACATGGAGGTTCCTCACCTACAGTATATTCAGCACCCATAATACTCAGTGTTTCCTCCAAAAGCTGTTCAATTTTGAGGCATACTGATTTATCAGCTTTTTGTTTTGTTCACTTGTGGGCATCACTGACTGGCCAGCATTTATTGCTTGTCCCTAGTTGCCCTTGAGAAGGTGGTAGTGAGCTGCCCTCTTGAACAACTGCAGTGTTGTAGGTGGTCCCATAATACCCTTAGGAGAGAATTTCAGGATTTTTACCCAGCTATTATGAAGTAATGGAGGGGAACTTGCATGTATTGGTGTTCCCACGTATCTGGTGCCCTTGTGCTTCCACATGGACGTGGTTGTGGATTTAGAAGATACTGTCTTAGGATCTTTGGTGAATTTCTGCAGTGCATCTTGTAAGTAGTACACACTGCTGCTACTGAACATTAATGGTGCAGGGAGTGGATGCTTCTGGATGTAGTATGAATCAAGCGAGCTGCTTTGATTTGGACGTGTCAAGCTTGATTGTGGTTGACTGCACCATCTAGCGGGGGGGGGGGAGAGAATGTGTAGAGAGAGGGCAGCTTGATAATCAGTACAAGGTTTTTTTGCCCATATGTGACCTGATCAATGACACTTCAAATGTTTATGACTCCTTGGGGTCCCCTCCTAACTCTACAATACTGTGCCACCACCTCTGCTGGGTTTGTCCTGCCAATGGGACAAATATACCCGGGGTAATGATGGTGTCATCTGGGACATTATGTGTAACATTTGATTCCACAAGTTTGGCTAGGTCAGGCTGTTGCTTGGCTGCCTGAGAGATACTCTTCCAATTGTGGCATTAGCCCTAAATGTTGGTAAGGAGGACATTGCAGGGTCAACAGGGCTGTGTGTGCCATTATGCTTTCTGGTGCCTTAGTCAACTCACCCAGTAATCGAGTCCTATAAAAGTTTGCTGTGAGAAAGTATGTAAAACAAACTCTCGTTGCTGTAGTGTATTCAATTCATTTAAATCTATGGTGAAAATACTATCTGCTAGGATTAGGGGCAGAACATTTGGTTCTGGGGTCCCAGTGCCATCTTGTAAGTTGAAAGCAATCTAATCCATTTATTATCTTCCATCCAAACTGTCCGACTGCTGTTTAATCAAAGAAAATAATACAATTATTGTAAGTAATTTGCTTGTGGCATTACTGCAGTGCATCTTATAAACAGTACACATTTCTGCTACTGAACATTAATGGTGCAGGGAGTGGATGCTTCTGGATGTAGTATGAATGAAGCGAGCTGCTTTGATTTGGACATGTCAAGCTTGATTGTTGTTGACTAAATTTGGCAAAATCCAGACAGAGTCAAACAAATTAAAATCTCCAACTGACTTTTAGCAGCACATGATGCTTCCAGTATCGATGCCAGTTAATGCATTGGTCAGCTTGGTAACACAGTCTCTTTTTATTATGTAAATGAACATCAATTTAAAGCAATATTTTAGAATTATACAATTGTTTTTCCTATTTGTAATGACACAAGCAAATTACTTACAATAATTGTATCGTTTTCTTGATTAAACAACAGTCTGACAGTTTGGACGGAAGATAATTAATAAATGGATTAGATTGCTTTCAACTTATAATTTATCTCTTTCCAAGTTTTATACACAAACACTAAATATTTACAGTTATAGGTTTGTACTCAAACTTAAACAAACAAATTGTTTCTTTTGCAAGTAAAATGGAGCAGTGGCATTATGCCTTTCACAACTGACAGATGTCTCAAAGCACCTTACAGCTAATGAAGTGCATGTGAAATGTAGCCACAGATGTAATGTAGGAAGCACAGCAGCCAATTTGCACACTGCAAATACCCAAAAACAGCAGAACAATAAAAAAGGTCAAATTTTGTGATGTTGACTGTAAGATGAATACTGGCCTCAGGACTCTAGGAATTTTTTTCAAACTAGTGTAATTATATCTGCTGGAAAGGGCACTTGAGGCCTTGGTTTACTATTTCATCTAAAAGATGGCATCACCGAGAGTCAATACTTCAGACAGTAAGCCTCGAATTTTGTGCTCAAGTCTTAGACTGAGTCTTTAGATATGAGCTAGCCACAAACAAGCAGAGCCACAGCAGACACACAATGGACTATGTATGGATGTATCTGCACTGCATCAGACTGGAGAAGCCCTCAACCCTGACCAAGTGTACACATTGTAGTATCATCCCTCAATGGCATGTTGCCAGAATCTCCCAATAACATGCTAGTGGTGAGAATAATTGAACGGAAAGCATAGAATCACTCTGCAGCCCCATTTTGAATTCCAATTAAACAGACTGTATGAATATTCATTTATGTTTTGCCCTGTACTGGATACTCCTTTTGGTTTGGTCAGAGGGTCCCCCCACCACCACCCCAAACGTGCTGGGATTATTATACCATGAAATGGCAATTTTAAATCAGTGGTGCGCCCTACCTCGATTAACCTACCTGGGTTAGGAAATATTTTAGTCGGTTGTTCATAAGTCAGTACATGCTCCACTTATTGAACTATAACAGTGATTAAACATCAATGCTTCAAAATTATTTCCTTAGTTATAAAGCACCTCTGGCAGCCCCAAGCTTTGAAAAGGTACTTCTAAAGTACACTTTTTTTGTAATATACTTAAAACTATAATTTTGACAATTACCAATGATTTACAACTCTGACAGCACACTAACGGAAAACATGTAGTTTATTAAAATTGGATTTGACTTTGACAGTTTTTCCTTGCCTTTTTACAACATCTGGAATTTACACAGAAGTCTAAATGCCTTATGTTTTAGACCAAAGGTTAAAAATGCCTCCAGCACACATCTTCCCTATTTTTCTATACACAAGTATCTTCCTTTCTCTTTTCCATTTTCCACTGTAGGGTTTCTTTGATTTTAGGGACCCACAGACTATTCCCACTAGTGTCTTCTTCCTTTCCCTCACTCACGTGAATGCTACACCTCCAAATCAAGATCATTTCTTGCTGTTGAACTTAGTTCAGCTCATGCTAACAAAGCTATCCCACTATTCTTTGCTTTCTTCCCGTCTTTGTGAAAAAAAGTCAAGTCATATCTCTAACTATTTAGGTTCCAACTTTGATCTTGTAACCAGGTCTCCAAAATGGCCATAAGATTTTACCCATTAACTTCTATTTGTATCTTTATGCATCAAAGGATGTGCATTAGAGAAAGGAGCCATTAATTTTACATTTTTACTATTTTCCCCTCTTTGACCATATCAGCTTTCTCTTGATGTTGTAAAATCTGTCCCTTCCATCCTACTCTGGGTATAGTTACCTGAACAGATGCTTTGCAATACTGCCATATCCTATTGTTTTGTAAGCTGACATAACCCTCTCCAGAACCCTCCGCCAATTCTATTTAATTTAAAACCTTCTCTACAGGACTAGTCATTCGATTCACTGGGACACTGATCCCAGCATGTTTCAAGTAAAGGCCATTCAACCAGGTCAGCTCCCTGTTACTCTAGTACTGGTGCCAGTCCTCCATGAATTGAAACTCCATCCTCCCACACCAATTCTTGAGCTACATATTTAACTCCTTGACTTTATTTACCCTGTGGCAGTTTGCTCACGATTCAGGCAATATTTTTGAGATTATTACTTTGGACATTCTGCCTTTTAGTTTAGCTAACTGGTCAAATCTAAGGGAGAATCTTCTTTCTAGTTCTTTCCATGGTCATTAATACTAATGAAGACAATAATAAGTGGATTACTTCTCTTCCGCTACAAGCTCCTCTCCAACCCTGAAGAGGTCTCCTCAATGCTGGTACCAGGCAGGCAACACAGCCTTTGGGGCTCATGCTCATACTTGTAGAGAACAGTATTCATTCTACACATTCTACAGACCCCTACTAATACTATGTTTCTGTTTGTCTCTCCACTAGAATGGCTTACTGTTCAATGGTGTCCTGGTCGGTTTGCTCATCTTCCCTGAAAGCCCCCACACAGTTTGCAAGACCTTATGACTGGACAGTTACAGGCACCTGTGGTTTCTCGAATATTACCTCTGGGTTGCTATAACTGCCTCATCTGCTGTTGGACTCTCCTGTCCCTTATCAGGGACCAAATCTAAATAACTTAATCTGAGGGGTATGGCCACCTATTAGAGCAAGTATTCAAGTAGCTTTTCACTTTTCTGATGTGGTGGAATGTTTGCAGCTCATACTCCAGTTGCCCTACACAGATTCTAAGTTCCTCAAGTTGCAAACACTTATATGGTTGCCCCGGACAATTTTAAAGGTCAAGCAATACCCTAAATGTAAAGCAATGTAACAGCAATAATACATCACTCATTCTGCCATAGTTTGATTTATTAGTAAATACTGTAGTATCTCTGGTCTTTACATTTTATTACACTAGTATCAATCACATACTTAACAAGTATAGTCACCTCTCTAACCCAACTAACCTAAACATCCATGAACACCGCAGGCAATTTAGTATGGCCAATCAACCCTAGCCTGCACATCTTTGGACTGTGGGAGGAAACCAGAGCACCTGGAGGAAGCCCACACAGACATGGGAAGACTGTGCAAACTCCACATAGATAGTCACCAGAGGCTGGAATCTAAAACGGGTTCCTGGCTCTGTGAGGCAGCAGTGATAACCACTGAGCCACCGTGCTGCCCCAAAACCAACTGCCCTAGAAACATGTGCAAAACCATCACATTGACATACTTCAGAACATTCTACACATCTTTTGTCCACGAATATCTACCCATAGCCAGAAAGTGTTTTTCTTTTTAAAATGTCCATGTCTTTAGTTATTCAAACATGGAAATCATAACAAAAACTGCAAGTTAACCAACTTTGAATCTGCATTGGGTGGGACTTGTTTTATAATAACTTGTTAATTTTATTTTTACTAAAGAAACCTAGCAGGTGGATCACTTCTTTTGAAGCCTAAAATTGAAAAAGCCAAGTCAAGATTTGGTTAAAATAATTTTGAACTTATGCTGTGATCGACAGAGCAGAGACTACAGAAAGGCAGTGCCTGACTACCATCTTAGTCATAGCAACTGACACAGACTAGTGAAGCTGAATGTCCTGTCTCCTTACTGTAAAGTTCAAAGTAATTTTATAAGGAGTGAGAAATCAACTGACATTTCATAAAAATTTATGATCTTTGCCTGTTCTGAAGAGGAGTTATACTGGATTTGAAACATTAATTGTTTCGGTCTCCACAGATTCTGCCAGATCGGCTGAGTTTCTCCAGCATTCTGTGCTTGTTTCAGATTTCCAGTACTATTTTGCCTTTATACTAATTTTGTCTGTTCTTTTCATATTCTCACAATTGACGATGCACCCATCGTTGTTATACAGTACACTGTCTTATACAATGACAGCTGAAAGAAGAGACACATTTGCTCAGTGTACTTGAAACTTTATAGTTATGTAGCGTGACGTTTAGGTAGGAAATTGAGTTCTCATGGTTTAAGATCTTTGTTGCTTCGACTATTTAAAGTGAAATTTCCTTTTCTATTTGGATATCATTGGTCTATTAATTCATGTGATTAAAAATCAACATAAAATGTACAAGTTACTAAAAGTGAAATGTTGATGGTAATTTGCATTTTGAAGTTCACTTTTTTTTGATTTACGGTTCTCCCACAGGTATCAGACATTAGTGAATAACCATTCTTGTCATTATCAAGCTATATGAAGCCTGCCAAACAGTTGAACCTGACATTCCCCTCCGAAGTCTATCATGGATACTGGAGCTGGTATTATGTCAATTTTATAAACATGCCAATTTTAAGTCCCTCCCAAATTTAGAAGCTTTTGATATTTTTTTTACACCTCCAATTCTAATACATTCCCACTTTCTTTTGTTCCACTATTTGCAACTATGCCTTCAGGAAGCATGGCTCTAACTTCTGTAAATCCCTCCCTAAACCTCTTTACCTTTCAGTCCTCTTTTAAGATACTACTTAAAATCCATCTCTTGGTCACCTTTTGCAATAACTCATTATTTTGTGTCAAATTTTGTTTATTCTCACCTGTGAAATGCCTGGGGCTTTTAAAATTGCAATCTAAATCGAAGATGTTTTTGTTAAGTGGTGTATAGCAAAGAACTAGAGCTACACAGAGCAGCACGTGTGCTCCAACAAGGCTGCAGTATTTCATTGGCCATCGATTAGAATTCTACTCTCTTGTTCACTCCCCACACTTTCAATATCTTTCTTATTCATTCAAGTTACTAATTCCATTAAAAACAACACGTATTCTACCTGAACAATAGTGACACACAATTTCCTGTATAAAACATTTTTTCTTACTTTCCCTTTAATTCATTTGCCACAAAACCATACAGTAATATATATCATTCAGCATTATATGCCTGTGCTGGCTGTTTGAAAGAAAGGAAAGGAGTTACTCAGATAATCCAACGCCCTTGCCCTTTCCCCACAGGTTTGCAAATTTTTGAAACAGTTTTCTGTTGAAAATTTCTATTGAATTTGGGTTCCATCATCCTTCTAAGCGATGCATTCCAAATCATAACATCTCACTGCATAAAATTTCTTCTTTTCAAGTTGCCTCTCATTTTTTGCCAATTATCTTAAGTCCATGTCACCTAGTTACCAACATCAATCTCTACTACTGGAAACAATTTCTCATGATCCCTCCATCAAATCATTGATCGTGAAAACCTCTATCATAATCTTGCCTCGGAGGTATGGATGGTTAATTTGTACTACACGATTTACAGCTTTGGACTGGTGATTCTAGTAGTTAGTTTCATTCATGATATATGTTTGAATGCCATACATTTCTTCTGGTCGACCTTATTGATAATGCAATGTGATTACATTAGGAAGGGCCATGCTTTTTATTGGACTTAGGTTCATGCGTTTGCAACTGGTGGGCCACATTGAAAAATCGAAATCTAATGGATTTCTAATATTTGAAGTTGTCCATACTGAATGATGAGCTAGAACATCAAATCTATGAGTTAACAAGAACCTCTGAGCACAAGAAATTCAGAACAGGACAAACCAGCATTGACTAAATCAGGTCTATACATTCAGCTCAGAAACCTTCATTCTAAATGTTGTTTTAAGATTTTGCAAATTTGGATACAATTTTGCTTCTATAAATAAAAACTCACCAATTTTGATGGAGAAAGATATTCTTCAATTAGAAACTCAGATTCATCTTTCATAACCGGACTGGGATTTAATAAACCTGGCTGCCCAAAATCCAGCACCCTAACTGTTGCAGTGCCTGCGCGAGTAACAAAGGCTGGGCGGTGATGAAGTTCCATTGATACCCTGAAAACAAAGAACAGTGTCAAGTAGAACTGTGGTTTTAAAGAAAGCTATAAACTCAGAATTACGAAAAAAAAATTTAACTGTGGGCCAAATTTTAATTGAAATCTAGGGAAGTGTCGATTTTGGCAAGTTTCATGGACAGCTTCTCCCAAAGAGCCCTATTGAGTTCTCTCATGCTACCTTCCCAAAGTCATCTGATTACTTGTGCAGTCATTCTCCTAATTGCCAAAGGTGGTAGTGCTGCCCACCTCAACGGACTTCCCAGGCTTCTAGGCACTAACATCATCCTTAAAGGCTAGCCATGTGCCTAGTCAAGCACAGCAGTCAGCAGCTGTCCTGGATGGCTCTTGTCAGTTGCTCCAGACATGTTAGGCAGAGGGAAATTGGCACGCTGCTTTGCCAACAAGGATATAAAGGTCTTGTAGACTGGGGCTGCATGTGGTCACTGCTTATAGAGTGTACTCCAAGATGTAGGTGATAGACTGGCAAGATAGAGGGCTAGAGGGGTGAATGATGAGCTAAAAATCAAACATTTGCAGCTCTTTCATATCAGGAATTTTCACCATTTTTTTTCTATCCTGCAGGTGGGAGCATGAGAATCTGCATATCGATTAAGTTAGATTACATAATGAGAATGTTAATGCATGCAAAAGGGTCTCACGCCACTCACTATTGAGAATCTTGCCTTGTCATTCAAGATTTGGTTGGAAAATTGACTTTTTATCTTGATGTCATATCGTCCTACTAATGATGTCACACAATTCCCTCAACTTTCTTGCCATTTATCCATGTTGTTCAAATGGACTGGGAAGATTCTACTCTTTGCTTCTAAAGTTGCAGTTTTCAAGAATGAGGCTAAAAGAGGACCAGGATAGTGGCCACAATTTTAAGAACTGGAATGTCTTAAATAATAAATTATTCTGCACTTACAATAGAGCCAAATCTCTCAAACTACAAAAGTCAAACTGTTACCAAATGCTGGGCCAAGTCAATTGAGTTTTAATTGTGATAGGGAATTTTGAGGTTTGTAAACTGACTCCAAGTTTCAAATTGTAGGCTAAATTCTTCAAGCTCTGAGTGAGTGATATTCTAAGAAATGTGATATTTGGCAGGATTTCCTGCAGCACTGCTTACAGTGAAATAACGCCGCAGAAGCCAGTATCCAGTCAAGTTACCCTTCATTGGCACGTGGAATCTTTGACACTGATCCAGCTCTGTCAGAGTCAGCTCTCATTGTTCAGGATGTCTGGCACTGAAGTTCTTACCTGTCAGGGCTCCCTAATTGGACCAGATTAACAGCCCCAATCAGGGAACTTAATCTGTGAAAATCCACCTGGCTGACCTTGTTACAATTACTACATGTAGTATTTGAATGATACACTTATTTATTTACAGGATCTGAATGTATTTGTACCTCATCCCCATTTGCCTTTGGAAAGGCAGTGATGAACGATTGTAGCAATTTTATAGACTACTTCTCAGGGCAAATAATAGTTGAGTACATTTGATTGTGGTACTGCGGTCACCTAATAACAGCAGTGGTAAACTTGATGTTGGCATGAAAACCTACTGTGTTCACTATGCCCTCCAAGGAAGGAACTCTACCATCCTTATGCAATCCAGTCTACATTTGGCTCCAGACTCAGAATCAAGGTTAACTCTGCTGAAATAGCCTCCAGTTGTATTAGAGATGAGAAATAAACACAATGCTTGACAGGCAACTAACAGTCAGTCACTAGTTAAAAATAAGATGTCTTTTTGCTCCAAATTTCATAGCTCAGGGACACAACATTTTTTTCATTCTATAAATTAGAGGAAAAAGAATGATGGACACCGTGTCTTTTGCAAGTATTAAATCAACAATGCTACAGTACAGTCACTGGGTATGTGAAGTCCCATTGTCATATAAAGCTGAAAAAGAAGAATGAATAATTGAAACAGTTGAATAGTTGATGCTATGCAACCAATATAATGCATGGAAATGAGGGGAAAACATGTAAAGGATAAATCTTCA
Source organism: Stegostoma tigrinum (assembly GCF_030684315.1). Taxonomy (NCBI): domain Eukaryota; kingdom Metazoa; phylum Chordata; class Chondrichthyes; order Orectolobiformes; family Stegostomatidae; genus Stegostoma; species Stegostoma tigrinum. Next base: position 35,923,567 of record NC_081370.1, read on the forward strand.
GTGGGATATGTCTAAAAAAATCTATGGCCACATCTGGCAACCTAACAGTAATTCACCACCTGTGAAGGCATTCTGGAGATCTGAAAGGTACTATATAAAGATGCAAATACTTTCCTTCTTTATTTCAAGCAACACAATTTGTTTCAAGCCTGATTAGCTATGTATTACCACCATGCTTTGCACAACATTCTGCCATTGCCCATTGTTGGAACACATTTACTGAACTTAACCCAACAAGACACAAACGCTCACCATTACTTTGTCTATAGAAGATATTCAGTGGGATTTCCTTCTGCACCAGTGCATTTTGGGCCAGCCACATCATAAATATACTTTGATAGGACTTTAATCATAGTTCAAGAACCTGCATTCAAGACTCATTGATTAGACTGAATGAAACTCAGTTATCAAGTACTGGTGAAAAGCCCTTGACGGGTGGAAGCCCAACTACTTACACGTCCTTAAAAGGCAGATACTGAGCAGGTCACACAGGGAGAGACCTGGGACAGGAATTTTATTGAAATCGATATTTTTGAGACATGCTAGAAACAGTATCACAGCCTTTTTAGAGTAGCTAAAATCCATAGCTTCCTTAGTAAAAATTTGAGCACTGAACAGGTTTTATAGGGCAAGTGTTTTCAAAATGTGTTTTTTTAAAATATTGTTTTACACAGGATGTGGGCACTTCCAGCAAGGTCAATATTTGCTGCCTGTTCTAAATTGCCCTTTATACAGGTGGTTTGCTGGACGGTTGAAAGTCAACACAGTGCAGTTGATTAGGAGTCACATGTAGGCTAAACAAGTAAAGGCATCAGAGATAATGGGAACTGCAGATGCTGGAGAATTCCAAGATAATAAAATGTGAGGCTGGATGAACACAGCAGGCCAAGCAGCATCTCAGGAGCACAAAAGCTGATGTTTCGGGCCTAGGCCCTTCATCTGATGAAGGGTCTAGGCCCGAAACGTCAGCTTTTGTGCTCCTGAGATGCTGCTTGGCCTGCTGTGTTCAAGTAAAGGCATCAGATTTCTTTCCAAAAGGACATTAGCAAACCAGTTTTTAATGAGACTTGGTTTGATAGTCACCATTACCAAGACTAGCTTTATATTTCAGGTATATTACTGAGTTCAAATACTGATGGGTGGCATAGGATTTGGCCTGGGCTTCTTGGATACCAGGCCAGTAACACGATTGCTACACCTCCGCTCTCCACTCCCATACAAGGTGGGCAAGGTATTGGTTGTGTCCCAGGTAAAAGTCAGGTACAACATTTCTCATGGGCTTGTGAAATAGTTGCAATAAGGATGCACCACAGTAACAAGTGAAAGACATGTACACACAACTGGTTCAATACGCAATGTTGAAAATCTAAAAATGCACTGATATTGCAATAACATGGAGGAATAGGGAAAATAAGCATAGACATGATGAATGTTGACGTTTCGGGCCAGGACCCTTCTTCAGAAACGGGTCTGAAGAAGTGTCCTGACCTGAAACATCAACTTTCCTACTCTTCTGATGCTGCCTGGCATGCTGCATTCCTCTAGCTCCACATTGTTATCTCTGACTCCAGCACCTGCAATTCTTGCTGTCTCCAGGCATACCGAATGTTGTGGGAACAGAGAGAGGGTGAGGGTTTGGCAGTGGTTTCTCTTTTATTCAAGGTAGCATGAAGCTGCTGTAGGATTGTTTGATTATGCAATGCATATTGCTCTGCAGCAGAGAAACAATGGCTAAAAGGGCAAAGTTAATTACATTAGCAGTCGTCCAAGAGTGCTTACAATTGCTACTCCCTTTCTGCTTTAAAATAAAATCAACTTATTAAATGAGTAGGTTGGGAAGCCGACCACAGCCTTCATCACTAAATGTACTCAGAAAAACAGCTTTTAGTAACAGATCCACAGCTGATGCAGAAAAGCAAAGACAAGACATACTGTCTTGAAATCTAGGCAGTTCAAGAAGCAGCAGCAAGATAGATATTCATACAAGTGGGATTGTGAGTGACATCTGCAAGGAAGCATTCATTACCCATCTCTGGGTGAGCTTAAGGAATTAAAACCAAACACATAAGCAAGGCCAGGAAAGGTGCAGGTTCTTCTCTACTTCTCTCCATCCAAACACTACCCCACACCACCCACCCCCACCCTCCAAAGGAAAAAAAGTTTTGGTGAACCTCTTAGAGTTACAGACCCCGTAGCAAAGTGATAAGGGGCTTCATAAACGTGCACTTTCCTTTTCCTTACAGTGCACCAACAACATGTAAAGATGACAAGAAGCAAAATACAAACAGGCTTACTTTTTGTAGCAATATTGGAGGATGTTAACTGTAAACCATAGGTTTGAAACTCTCCAGATTTGTCTCTTTGCTGATAAAGATTTGACAAACTTCAAGTCAAATCAACTCCTGTGAACAGAGGGAAAATTTGCAATATATTTAATAGAAAATGACCTTGTTGTTGAGCTGTTTCATTAGGAATGACTTTTATTTGAACTAGTAATAACTTCAACTTCTACTTTGGTAAAATGACTCCTCTATGCAGGGCTGTAAACCATTGTACAGTTCACAGCTGTTGAGCATTTCCCAGGTCTTTCCCTGTGTGACAAGAATTTTATTGAAATTTGTATTTTTGAGATATACTATAAACAATGTTGCACCACCTTTTTGGAAGAGCTAAAATCCACACGAGAGATCTATGACCAGAATTTTTTTTAAAAATGCCTATAAATATAAGCAGTTTCATTCACATTCAAATTAATGCATGTTCAAGTTGGAAATACGTTCTCAGAACTGGTACAAGGTGGCAGGAGAACACCTTTACATTGAAGAAACGCTTGCATTCCTACATTCTAGTAAAAACGGAAATTTCTGGAAATATTTAGTAGGTCTGGCAGCATCTGTGGGAAGAAAGCAGAATTATTGTTTTGAATCTGGAGACTCTTTATCAGAACACTGTTACACTTAGAACACCAAGTGAGCTAAGTGCTCTGAGGATAATCACCAGATTCAAAACAATAACTGCTTTCTTCCCACAGATGTTGCCAGACCTGCTGATTAGCCTTACCAAAATGCAGTGCCTTACATTTATCTAAATTGATGTCCAGCTGCCATTTCTCAGCCCACTGGCCCAAGTGATCAAGGCAGAGCTTTTGAACTCATTGCTCTGAAGTAAGTGTGGCACCCACTAACTGAGTAGAAAACACCAGTGTTCCCTTAAACGAAAGCACTTTCCTACGTTTTAACAGTAATTGATCTAGTTCAAAATCTGTATTGCTCAAGAGAGGAAGACCAGCACCACAAGCTTCCTGGACATCTCAATTTCTTGCGTTAATGTAAGTTTTTGTTTTCTGTCCACCCGAAGTTATGTTAATAAGGATATATATATCTGTTATTGGAATGTAGAAAAGCCTCTACTGTACTATCAGTATCAAGACTGATCCAGAGAACAAAACCAACACTACTCACCTTGCCTTATTTAATGGGGAGATGATTGCTGGATTGTCAGTCTGGAGACCCAGGTTCCAATCCCACCAGAGTAGATGGTAGAATTTGAAATCAATAAAAATCTGGAAAGAAGAGTCTAATGATGACCGTGAATCCATTGTCAATTGTCAGGAAAACACCACCTGGTTCACTAATGTCCTTTAGGGAAGAGAAATGCCATCTGCAATCCTGACCTGGTCTGACCTGCGTGATTCCAGACCCACAGTAGTGTGGTCGACTCTTAACTGCCCTTTGGAATGGGCAATAAATGCTGGCTTAGCCAGCAATATCCTCATCCCACGAATAAAAGAAGTGTTCTTTTTAAAATAGAAAACATAGAACATAGAACATTACAGCACAGTTCATATCATTCAAAATTCCATTTGCAATTCGGTGACTGCCAGTTGTTTCTCTATAGACTATCTGGAGTCCACGCATAGACAAGAAAGAAAATGAATTACATCTATTTGTGCTATAGTTTTTTTGTGCAAAAAAAAATGGGTATATGGTTTTGCGATCTTTACATTTGAAATAAGATGCTGTACTAATTCTTTGTCTAAACACATCCTTGGAACATCCCAAGCAAAGAATCATAATCACAGAGCTGCTGGACTAACTGTCAACTAAGAAACAAAATCACTAATAATCGCTACATCTAACAAACACAGACTCGTGCATGCAGTACAAGAGTGTTAAAAGCCCATCTTGCATGATGTAACTAAGAACACACTTCATTGGCTATTGATGCAGATAAAATGAATTTCCTCTCAAGAGCTCTCTACCACTCTTTCAGTAAAATGGCCTCAGAACCCATCTTTTCTATACCAAGTCAGTAATCGGTTATTCTCTGTAAAGTGTATTGGAACATTTTGTACATTACAGGTATTATAACATATTGACCAATGGAAATTACTGACTAGCCAGGATGTGACTATGGCAACAGTATTTTAGTCACATGCAACAATTTTAGGAAAGAGTGACCCACACGCAAATCAGATGAATATACTTCACAGAAGCTATACCCTTCAATAATCAAGCTCTCAACAATCAATAAACAATTGTATAATCAACTCTGCATGGTACCCACAAATGCACAGATAAGTTTTTTTTTAAATTTATTAACAGAATGAGGACATCACTGGCTAGGCAGCATTTACTGTCCATCCAGAATTACCCAGAGGGCTCTTCAGAGTCAATCACATTGCTATGAGTCTGAACTCACATGTAGGCCAGACCAGGTAAGGATGGCAGTTTCCTTCCCTCAAAGACATTAGTGAACCAGGTGGGTTTTTCCTGACAATCAGCAATGGATTCATGGTCATTTTCAGATTTTTAATTCCAGTTATTTATTGAATTCAAACTCCACCATCTGCCAGGGCAGGATTTGAATCTGGATCCCCACAAGGTTATCTCGGTCTCTGATTAACAGTCCAACGATAATACCACTAGGCCATTGCCTCCCCCTGTTAAAGCATACATGCATTGACCGAGCAAACATGATTAATGTGATCATGTCCCCAACAAGACTACTACTCATTTCTGAGTAACAGTTAACATGAGTCCAATTACTCTTCTTCAGAACTCCAGTTTCTCTCCAAATAGTTACAGACTTGAGCTTCTTCAGCATTTCTTTTAACATCAGATTTCCAACAACTGTTTTGCTTTTATTACTTATTTTTCATTGATTAGTTAGATGTGCAGTTACCAATATGTAGCTAGTGGGCAATATATTTGTCAACACTGTTCTATAAAATGGCAGGAAGATGTTGGTGATTCAGTCTTCCAAGTTCCAAAAATCCCCTGCAGAAAGAAATTTTCCTTAATTTGTCTTTCAGTAATAAATTGACAATCCCAGATCACTTACTCTTCAACCAGAGGAAACAGATATTCACTTCTTCCTTGTCAAAACCCTTCATAATTTTAAACAATTAACTCTTCCCTTTGGCAGTAAATAACAATTGCAACTTATATGGCTCCTTTCAAGCAGTAAAGCATCCCAAGGAGCTTCACAAACTGTTTCCCAAATAAAACCTGACTGAAACAAAGAAGCAAAACTAAAAGGTCAGATGACCAAAGGTTGGTCATTTCAAATCACTCAAAAGCACAGTTGCTGTTGCAATACACACTTTAACATGCATGTCGTAGTCTGGCGGTTTGGATAGTATTGGTAATAGCTCTAAATTAATTTGCAGCACTGACCAGGAAACCCTCCCACTCATCACCTACTTGTACAGATTGGAAGGACTTGCAGTTGATAATTAACCTATCTGCTTCCATTATTAAAGGCACCTTTCTTGGGTGTGAAGTGTGACTCAAACCAAGAGCTTCTGACTCAAATGATGCTGTAGAGCCACTGAATTATACAACAAAGAAACAGACCCTTCGGTCCAACTTATCTATGCCAGCCAGACATCCGAAATTAAGCTAGTCCCATTTCCAGCATTTGGCCCATGTCCCTCTACACCCTTCCTATTCATGTACCCATCAAGATGCCTTTTAAATGCTGTGTTTGTACCAGCCTCCAACACCTCCTCTGGCAGTTCATTCCAAACACACCTGCACGAAAAGTTTCCCCTCGGGTGCCTTTTATATCTTTACCCTCTCACCTTAAACTCTACCCTGGGATAAAAAAAAGTGGCTATTCACCCTATCCATGCCCCTCATGATTTTAAAAATCTCTAAAGTTACACGTGAGTCTCAGACAGTCCAGCCTATCCAATTTCTCCCTTTAGCTCAAACCGTCTAAACTGAGCAACATCCTTGTGCATCTTTTCTGCACCCTTTCAAGTTTCAAAACATCCTTTCTATAGTAGGGAGTCCAGAATTAAATGCAATATTCCAAAAGTGGCCTAACCAATGTACTGCACAGCCTCAATATGACATCCCAACTTCTGCAGCAACAAAGGGAAGTGTACCAAATGACTTCTTCACTACCCTGCCTACCCATGATTCTGCCTTCAAAGAACTATGAACCTGTACCCCCTTTGTTTGGCAACACTCCTCAGTGTCTTACGATCTAACTGTATAAATCCTGCCCTGGTTAGCCTTTCCAAAATGCAACACCTCACATTTCCCTAAATTAAATGCCATCTAACAATCCTCGGCTTTGGCCCATCTGATCAAGGTCCCATTGTACTCTGGGATAACCTTCTTCACTGTCCACTACACAACCAAATTTAGAGTCATCTCCAAACTTACCAACCATTCTTCCTTTATTCACATGAATTATTTGTATAAATGACAAAAAGGAGTAAGCCAGCACCTACCCTTATGACACACTACTGATCAAGGCCTCCAATCCAAAAGCAACCCTCTATCACCATCCACTGCCACCACCTTCAAACCAATTCCCAGAGATATATAACAAATTGAACCTGAAAGAATAAGAAATGGGAGCGGGGGTAGACCATACAGTGACAAGAGCCTGCTTGGCTATTCAATATAGTCATGGTTGTCTTGTTACTCCAACTCAACTTTCCCCAATCCCTTGGTTTTCAAGGGACCAAAGTAAGTCTGCCTCAAGTCTTAAATATATTCATGGAGAATCCACAACCTGTGGAGTACAAAATGCAAAAATGTACAACCCTGTGTGTGAAAAAAATTTTCCATATTTCAACTTAAATGATTAACCACTTATCCGGAGACTCTGTCCCTGTGTTCTAGGCTCCCTAGCTAGGGAAAATAACTTCAGTCTCGAATGTGTAAAGTTTCAGAATTTTAATTGTCCACAATTTAAATGCAGAGAGTCTAGCAATCTTTGCCACTATATTTGGCTTGCTACATGTATCACGAGGTTTCCTCAACTTTGGAAAGGTTCTCTCATACTGTAGATTATAAACTATTAAGGCAGATTTATTCAGTATTAAACAACAGGTCCACTGTAAGCACATAGCCCTTTAGGATATCAAATAAAAGTACAAAAATTACTTTTACTACGATGGAATGATCTGAACCTTGAATCATGACATTTAGTTTCTTTTAGTAAGTTGAGTTTTGCCAAATCTTGGAATCTTGTAGTTGCTGTCATCACTGATAACTTCATAAAGACTGGGAAGCTGAATATAATTTGCCAGACACACATTCAAACCAATGCAGCATTGGAAATGGAGCAACAAGTCAAATCGATAACACAGGCTCAGTGCATCCACCTTCACTGACTCAATTCATTACTTTCTTTGATTTCAAGTTGCAACGGAATAAAAGATATTTATTCAAAAACACGCAGCTGTTACTCAGTTAGTTTCAAACAAATCCAACTGATTTCCCTGCTTGAACTGAAGTTTAAAGCTTACGGTTAAGTGAACGCCTTAAAAAAAATGAAGATATGTGAACTGGAAGCCTAGCTCGGAGAAAATAAAGGCAGGACACCAAAAGATTAAGGCTTTTCTGTTCTCACCTTCATCTTAGACTTGTTCTGATACTTAAAATGCCAGGGCATGCCTATTCTGTAAATGAGCCTCATTTTAACCACATACTGGCATGTGTGACCAGAAATGAAAATAGCATGACTCAGCATAGTGAAATACTTCATTACTGCAGCAAGTCACATTTTTCTGTGCTTTTCCCCTTAGATAAGCCATAGCTCGAGAGGCAATGGGTAGCCTTTGGTATCTTAATATATTTTATTAAGAATATTTTTGATAGCTGTTTATTTTTAAATGCCCAAACTGGTTTTCAAATTGCTTCTGCATCTGTGTAATCTCCCTCGGTCCCACAGCTCTCTAATTCTAGTCTTCTTTGCATCCTGATTTTAACCACTGCACAATTACTGGCTATGCTTTCAGCTGCCCATGGCCCAATCTCTGGAATTTCTTTCGACACCTTACCATTCTCTTTTTTAAAAAACACTCCTTAAAATGGCTCTTTGATCAAGTTTTTCGTTAACTGGCCCAATATGTCCCTTTGTGGTGTTTGCTTGTTTTGTTTTATACTGCTATAAAGCATTGTTGTGAGAAATACATAATCAAAACTTCCTTTTCTAATGTAAATAGCGAGTGATAGAGGATTATTCAACTACAATGGCATCACATTTCAGACTCATCTGTGCTTTACAAAAAGTATACACGTTTTGAATAGGATCATTTGCTAGTGATCAGAATCAAACATATTGCAAATACTGGAAGGCTGCAACAAAAAGAAAATGTTCAGCAAAGCTAGCAGTACCTGTGGAGAGAGAAGCAGAGGCAATGTTTCAGGCTTGTAAATGTAATGTTGCAAACATGATAGTGAACACTTTTCTCTCCATAGAAGTTTGTCTGGCCTTTTGAATACTCCCAGCATTTGATGTTTACATTACATATCTTTCGCACCCCTACACGCAGTTACTATTCTTGTAAATGTATAAAAATGCAGCAACCAATTGAACACAGCAAAATCATACAACCAGTGATCAGAATATGACTTGACTTGCTTTAGTGATGTCAGCCCAAATAAACAGATAAGATAGCATCAAGTAGTGCCAGTTAGAAGCTCCGTTGAACATCTACCCAGTGTCATCATTCCGACGGCGCGGCGCTCCCTCAGCGCCGACCCTCCGACAGAACTCTGGAATGCTCTCTTCTCCTTTAAGGTACAATTCAGAACGGCGTCTTTTAACAAAGGTTTCGGTCAGCTGTCCTGAAATCTCCTTATGTGGTCCGATGTCAATTTCTGTTTGATAAACGATCCCTACAGGCAGCTTTGTGTACTTTGTAAAACTACCTCGGAGTGCTACTTAAATAAATTGTGGTTTGTCCAAGTAATAAGTTGTTGTTGTCCCATGTGACGCCTCCCTGTTCCCTAGCAACCAAGAGAGGCCCCTGAGCCTATCGATCTATTAAAATCCTCAACTGGGATAACAGAGCCTGCTCTAAATTGCGTGGCTAGCCGTAATCGCCACTCAGACTCACCGCTAAACGGCTCAGCACAGGCGGCCTGAGCCCTGCACGGTTCCCGCTGACTCCTTAGCAACGGTCCCGCGGCCGCCGCTGTTGCTCCATGGGGGCGGGAAGAGAGAAATAGAGCAGGCTTTGCTGGGGATTGTAGTTCTCTGCCTCACTGGTTGCGTCCAACAATCTGACCATAAAACTACAAAATCCGTCAGGCATTGCAAGAGGCGTTCCCCGCCCCCGGTCCGCGGCTGCGCACACTGCACGGCTTGACTCAAATGTACCCTTAATTGAAAAATGGAAAACAAAATCTAACAGATCGTCGTGGACGCGAATAACTTTTCGTCATTGGAACTTCTTTTGGTTTCTGTCAGGGCACGTTTGAAATAGATCGCCAACTCCAGTCAACTATTAGCGTCCTCCCCCTAACCGTTTAAATTATTTAAACGGATGATGAAAGGTTATAGGAACCAATCATTGCTCGTTCCTGGCAACATCTGGGCGGTGTTGCTGGTCACAGCGGAACCAATGGGAGGGTTATGTTCAGGTGCGGTTACGGTCTGATGGGCGGGATGTGTGGGTCATAGTAACTTGAGTCTGTGGTGCGCGCGCAGCTCCGGCTAACTGCGATAGCTGAAATTGCAGGAACTTTTGAAAGTGGGAGCCAGACACAAACACCGAGAGATAGAGCGCCATTGATTGTTATTTAACGCTTTAAATAGGAGTAGCAGTCATTTACCATTGAAATTGCCGAGAATTATTGAAGCAGTCAGACTTTGTTTAACGTTTGTTATGTTTTATTTGTTTATCTGCTACTGATTGCGGCTTTTTTTGCTCCTTCCTTATTGCAGTTTCTGGTAAGTCAAGACAGCACCGGGTAACGCCCCAGCTGCTGGAAAATAAAATCATTACACTAGCGTTTAAGTAGCAATCCTTTTCAAATATTCAATGAATGGAAGTCGATTTGCAACGTATGTTTTACATTTGTAGGGTATTTGTGAATGTTATCCTTTTATTTAAAGATCATTGATTAATGTAGTGTTTGTTAAATCATCTAGTATTCTTAGAATGATATTTTCAAATTAACACAGTCGCTAATGAAAAGTTACAGATGAATGTCTGTGACACAGGAATATTTCTGTCTGTTAAATGATAGAGACACGATCCAGTGTTGATGAGAAAATGATTTTTTTTACGTCAGTTGCTGGGAATCGATGAACAAACTCACTGGGCTTCAGCCTGGAGAGCCAGGCGGCGCTCTCAAATCTGATCCTTTCGTAGAATAAGAAATAAAAACGGAAAACGCTGGAAACTGTCAGTCAGCACATTTATGGGTTTCCGTTCGAGCTGCCCGGCCTATTGAGTGTTTCCACCGTTTTCTGTCTTTTTAAATCTAGTTTTACGCCACCGCAATGTTCTGCTTTATTTCTACGTAGAATGAGCGGGCGCAACAATTCCAACCTGTCGTGCATCTCTTTGCATGGTTCAAGTGTCACTTGCAGGGATTGTCAAGGGGGGGGGGTGGTGGGAACGGGCATTCTGTTTGTAAAAGCGCAACTTGCTGATCCATGGGAGGGGTGAGGAATTTTGATTTCTCACTCCCTCGTTTCTCTTCGGTAAATGCAATTGGGGTTGGTGTGTATGTGTGTGATTCCTATGGATTGAGACAGTGAGGCTGCAGCAATTGATTAACGGGGCAGGCAGAGCGATGGAGAGAGCGCCTCAGCAGCGACAAAACTGTATCGTTGTGTGGCTTTGCTATTTTTTCACCCCCGCCCAAGCGGCGGAACATCTAAGCCTCCTTTTACATTGTCGCCCCAAGATTCCCATTGTCACGTCCAAACTCCTTTTGGTTATTTTGCTAAGGGTTTTAAAACATCCAGATTGGAGTACCTATGTAATTTGCAGATGTGTGGTTGACGTTTCTGGGATTTGTTTACACCAGCATTTGTCATTATTAATTACACCTTTCTTTCCCTCGTAGGTTTGATGTTTTTCTTTCAGGTCTGGGAACTCTTTTCCATTATCACACTAGTGAAGCCCAACATTATCAACTAAAACACTTACAGTAGACGTGCTAGGCACTGGGGTAGATAGTATCAATCGGCTGAATGATTGACAGTTGTCAGTTTTAGGGTGTGGCTAGGGTGGATTTAATATCGGGACTGTTAAAGGCAGTTTTCAGAACCGAGCAGGGCGTGGACAGATGTTGGATTTTATTTTAATCAACCTGTTCAGAGATATGATTACTCATCTCTGAAGCAATTTGGACTCGAACCTGCTCCTGCCCGTCTATCTCAGAGGCAGGAACTCTCTTGCTGTGCCACAAAAGCTAAATGAAACTAGGGAACACTTGCCCAGTGTAGGGTTTTGCACAAATCTGATGGATGTAGGATTCTTAACCATCAATTATGTAGCATATTCATAGCTGTGGGTTCTGGGCAGGAATTTGTTTGATTATAGGAGGTGGGTTAAGGCTGGGTGACACAATTAGCCTAGAATCAGTGTGTGGAACTCCTGTCTGGCTTGTAGTTATATAACAGCTTTTTGTATTAGCTGATCCCAAGACCTTTCAAAGCAATGTATATCTTTTTGTAACGTCCACGTTTGAATCTGTCCAATCAGGGTCTTGCCTCAGTAAATTGCCAAAACAGCTCTTATTTAAATCATAAATAAAATTGTGATTAAAAATAAACTTTGATGTGATTGACTAAGTTGTTACCCAGCTGGGGACAACTGCTTTCCCCTGGTTCCATTCTTATTTAATTGAGGGCAGACAATCACTTGTAATGGCATAACATTTTTTCAAGTAATCTCCCAAGGATCTATTCTTGGCTTCCTCCATTCCACAGCATTGAAAAACAGTGATAACTTTCACATTTACCCGACTGTTACCCATCTCCACTTCGGTACCACCTCTCTCAATTCCTCTACTTTTGCTGGATTCTTGGGTTGCTTACTTGCCGTCTAGATAAGCAGAATTTTCCTCTAGTTTAAATATTGGGAAAGCTAAAGCTATGGTTTTCTATCCCTACTTGAAATATCTCAATCTTGTCACTGAATCCATCACTCTTCCCAGCGACAGCCTAAGACTAAGCCAGTTTGTTCACAAGCTAACCTTTTTAATTGAATATTTATGTTGCCACTGAGACTACCTTTTCCACCTCTGTAGTAATGTCCATCTTTGCTCCTAACTTTGCCTATTTGTTGCTGAACCCCTCATTCATACTCACAGATTCAGTCATTCTAACAAGACATTGGATGGTCACCCATATTCTAACATGCCATAACTTTAATCGACTAAAATTTGGCTACTATAATGTAGTTAGTATCAGATTCTGATTCCTCAGCTTATCATTCTTGCTGGCTGTGTCAGGGGAGGCAATGGTGTAGTGGTATTATTACTGCACTATTAATCCAGAGACCCAGATAACATTCTAGGGACCAGAGTTCAACTCCACCACAGCAGAACTAAGGATCTAATGATAACTCTGAATCCATTGTTGAATGTCAGGAAAAACCCATCTGGGTTCACTAATGTCCTTAGGGAAGCAACTGCCATCCTTACCTGGTGTGGCTTACATGTGCCTCCAGATTTGCAGCAATGTGGTTGACTCTAAGCTGCCCTCCACACAACTGGAGATGGGCAATAAATGCTGCCTAGCCCAGCGATGCCCTCATCCATGAATGAATAGAGGGGGGAAAAGAAGCATTGTCTTGACTTTAAAATTCTCATTCTTCCTAAATTGCTCCAAAACCTTGCTCCTCAGTGCGTATCTCTGTAATTTTCATGTGGCTACAACCCTGTGGATGACCAATTCTAATTTCTCTATCTTTGTCATCAGTTGCCTCAGTCACAGGTTGAGTTCTGTCCCTGAAGCTCCAACTGGCTTTCTTCCTTTTCAGATACTCCCTGACTAAGCCTTTGGTCATCTGAGTACTTCTGGAGGTTTGCCAGGAGGTAACCTGTGTTGGAGGATCTGAGCAATGTGAAAAGATTGGGTGGGGGATCATTATGTTCATTGGAGGAGCAGAGATTGAAAGGGGAACCTGACAAAAGGTGTGTAAGTTCCTGAGAAACAGGTTAGGTAGGAAAGCTGTTTTCCGTTAGCAGAGGAATTGATCACCAAGTAGATATAATGTAAAGACTTATTATGTTGAGTGGAGAGTTGGGAAATTTTTTCATGCAGAGGGTAGTAGGAGTCTAGAATTACTGTCGGAAAGAGTGGGTAAGTTTGTAATCTGGTAACATTTGAGCAATATTTAGATATGAGTGCTATGGGCTGCAAGCTTGAAAATGGAATTAGTGTAGACTGACCTTTTGGCTGTTGATGCAGTGGGCCACTTGGTCTCCTTTTGGTTCAGTCATACTTTTGTTTTATAATTCTGTGAAGTCCTTTGAAATTATTTATGTCAAAGGTGCATAAAAATCTCAGTCAGAGGTAAAGATTTAATTTGTATTATTTGTACATTTTTGGATTGAGGCAGCTAAAAACACAGGTGCCAATATTGGAGCAATGAAAATTGTGATATGCAAAGGGCTGTAAATAAGAGTGCCTTTTCTTTTTCTTTTGAGGGAATTTGTGGACTGGAGGTGATGAGAAATGTGGAGGTGGGAATTATGGAGTTGGAAAACAAGGAGATGAAAATGTTATAAAAGCAAAATACTGCTGCTACTGAAATAAAAACTGAGGGCTAGAGAAGATCGCAAACCTGGCCATACCTGTTGGGAGAGAATAAGTTTCTCCAGCACTCTTGCTTTTATTTATGAAAATATTTGTATTTGGGTGTTGCCAGACTGGAAGCCAGTGCATCAAACATGAACGGAGGAGATGGATGACCGAATATGGCAACTGTTTTGAATGTGTTAGAATGCTTAAGTTATGTTTAGACCATTAACTCTTTCAAGAAGAAACAACATCTTAGCTGAGGTCTGGTAATACACTGAGGAGAAATTGTCAAGCTAGACTTTGGTTTGTGTGGAAATGCAATTCTAATCGTGTATATTTTCTGCAGGACCTACACTCTCAATTGTGCAACAGTGCATTTATTTGTAATCCCTCTTGTGTCTCCTGCAAATTTTGACACCAATCTTTAATCAATTGTTTAGCTGTGGTGTTTACTACCTTAACATTTAGCTAGTTACTAAATTCTATCCAAGGGAATTCAGGACCATGCAACCAAGGTAAGTAAATAAAACTAAGGTACAGATATATCATCCATTGAAGGACAGATCTGACCGTAGGCCTGAATGGCCTGCCTTATTCTTGTATTTCTTTGTTAAAGATAGTGGGATCATACTGAAAGGTGGCTTGAAGTTTTGTACATCCGAAATGATCCAACAAACCATCTGATGGGAGTAGTTTGGATTTTCAGTTTTGCTGAGACTAAATGAATCTGCATCTATTGCAAAGTCCATGTTTATTTCTTGGTATAGATTGTTTTGATCCGGGTGAGGAAAATAAATATATCTATGTTAATGTTTGGTAAATTGAGAAATGGGAGGATACTCATTCGGAAGATACTTAAGGACATTGAGGCCTTTTTCTGGAGTATTGTATGCAGTTCTGGTCTTTGTTATAGCAAGGATATTTTTAACTGGAGGGGTTTCAGACAAGCTCTGCCAGGAATGGAGGCTTTGAGTTATGGGAATAGGCTGGGGCTTCCTTCACTGGTGCATTAGGAGGCTGAGAGGTAACCTTTTTTTAATAAAGGTTTATAAAATCAAAAGGGTTATGGATAAGCTGAATGGCAGGTGTCTTTTCCCCTGGGTGTGGGATTTCAAGACCAGAGGGCCTATTTGTAAGGTGTAAGGGAAAGATTTTAAGACATGAAGGGCAGTTTTCTAAACAGTGGTTCATGTATGGAATGAACTTCCATAGGAAGTGGTTAATGAGTCTGGTTAGATTTAAAACGCATTTTTGAACAAGTACATAAATAAAGAATTTTTGGATGTGGGCTGTGTAGACAGGTGGGACTAGTTTAGTTCTGGATTATGGTCAGCATTGACTAGTTGAACCAAAGGATTTGTCTGTGTGCGATGCCTAGGAATTCAGCATATTAGTCCCCATGCTGCATCCTAGGATTAAGTCAGAAAGGCCAACAGAATCTGGGTGTTAAAAGTAGGGGCAGAGGGTGAAGATTCTGTTATAGATAATGTCACCTAGATCACTGTTACTGTGTGGAATTTTAGGGCTCAGTTTTGGAAGGAACACTAAAATAGCAAACAGATGCTGTTGATTCTCCAGGATGACATCAGGAATTGAAAACTGGAAATGAGGGGAGGATAATAATGCTGGGACTGTTTCTAAAAACACCAAGGTAAAGTTTTCATGAGAATTTTAAACAGATTTAATAGGATTATTAGATAAAAGGTATTTGCTCTGTGGGATCATGCATTTGACATAATTGCTGAGGAATGAAGTTGGTATACTGTATTGTCAGAGAATAGCCTATTTTGTCAAAAGTAATGTCTATCTGCAGCTTTTGGCAGAAAATGATGTTGATATTCGCAGCAAAGGAAGCAACAAGTCTGAGGAAAAAGCAAGGGTGATAGGAGCAGTTTTGGATTACTCTAGCAAAGAGCTGGTACATCTGAGCTGAATGGCCTTCATTAATGCTATCAACCTCTCCAGCATTAAACTGTAGACTAATACTAGTGTTAGAATGATGTTTGCTTGAATTTTAAGGCTGAGTTTTCATTGGGTATGTCATGTATCCTTAGCTATTAGGTCTGTGTTCCTCCAACTGTCAATTTTTAGCAATCTATTTGACAGCAAAAAAGGAAAATATTTGGTCCAGCATGCCTGTGTGGACTCTTTGAATGTGCTTTCCATGTCTCTTTTGAAAATTTAACTACATCTACTTCAGCCACCATGTTGGGAGTGTCATGAAGATCATACGTTTTGATCTTACTTTGCCTTTGTGTTTTATTGGTTGCTGAATGGAGGTCAGGAATGACCACTGTTCCCTAGTCTAGACTATTGAGCGCAATTGTTGGTATTACTGATCTGCTAATTTACCACAGACTGAGGATTATAGGGGTCAGACTGTTGCTTGACAAGCATACAGTTATCAGTTTTTGGAGCGGCCTGTGATTTGACTAGGTATATTTATGCCAGCATCCTGAAACCAAAACATCTGGTTCATGGGGACAGGAGAATTGGCAGCTGGAAAGTTGTACTTGACTGCTTTCTGCAATCCTCCCCAGTATGGACTAAAATCCCACTATTTGGCTTGCGTTTTCCTAAAGTGGGTGCTTCAAACTGGGAAACTTTCTAATTCAGTCCCCAAATTGGGTAATAGGAATGATCAGCCCAAGTTCTTAATATCACAACATGCACTTCTACATGGGCTTTTTTTTTTTGTTATCAAACAAGATTTGACTCCAAGCCACCTAAGGAAGTATTTGGATGTGTGGTCAGAAGCTCCGAGGTTGCTTTAAGATGTGGTATAGGTGAGGGAGTCTGATTCGGGGAGGAAATTCCAGAGCTTTTGGTGTAGACAGCTAATGGCCCAGTCATCTTAGAGTAACTATGATCAGGGATGCCATAAGAGGTCACTTAAAGGAACACACAGATCTTTGAAGGGTTGTAAGACTGGAGTAGGCTATAGATGGAGGGAGGAGTGGGGGTGCAGAAGGATTTGAAAGCCAGTTATGATAGTTTTTAAGATGACTTTGAATATTGTCTCTAGATATCATTTTGAAGGATGTAAATAGCACAATGTAGGGAGTGTTTTTTGAAAAGATCAACCATGACAATGATGCCACTGATTCATGCACAACCCTGTTACTGAGAAGCTGTGTGCTCCACATCCTCCAGACTTTTTTCTGAAGAACTTGTCAAGCAGTTTGTCTAATATATTGCCAGCTAGCACTGAAATCCAGGTGTGCGAGCCTGTCTTGATTTGATTTTTGTTGGCCACCAAGCGGCAGAGGCTTCTGGCTTGGTGTGTGAAGCAGATGTTGAAATTGGGCTTCAATGAGAGATGATGTAATGAACCAGAACTGTTGTTCCTTTGCTGATTTTAAATTTAATTCGGTTCACAAAAAGGCCACATCAATTTTCTGGAGTAGCACGTGTAATGTAGTAATTTGGTTTGGTAACTGTGTGCAGTGTAGAACTTCAGCAGCTGGTGATGTTGACGTGAAAAAGACCAATAGTACAAAGTGTGAATTTGTACAATACAGTGAGACATTAAAATATGAAAACCAAACAGGCCTTCATTTTCAAAAGACAGAATGGAAAAAGCAGAGTTATATTAAAGCTCTTTACAACATCATTTGGAGTAATAAGAACAATTTTGTGCTGTAATGAAAAGGATATAGAGCACTTTCTGAGCAAAAGGATTTGTGGTTTCTGCTATCATTTTATGATAAAACATAGTATTCATGATTTCAAAATTGAGAACTATTAAAGGTTCTATAGGCCTGGCTTTTGTTTACCTCATTTTAAAAAATGACACAGGGATTAATAGAAAATATTTGAAAGGATAGATGTAGAAAAGATGCAAGAACCTGGTGGAGAACAAGGTATAAAGGGTGTAGGGGAGGAATAGCACTTCTCTCCAGTGGGATTGTGTACTTTCTGCGGTGACTCATTCTGTACTGGGCCTCCCCTTCACCCAGCTCTCCTCTCCAGCTTCAAGTAGTTGTTATATGCCAATGATTATACCCATGTGAATTACTTCAATGGGCAGGCAAACCAAGTGAAGGACACTGTCTACTCCCCAGTTCTCGGTGAGTGGAGATTTGTATACCCTGGCATGCAAAGACTAGGCAGGTAATACCAATCTAAGGTCTGTCACTCTTCAAAGTGAGTCATCACAGTGCTGTGAAATGTAAGAGCTCAATGAGGCACAGAAGGTGGCCTGCTCACTGCCTACATCCAGATCTATCTCCAGCCACCTACACTCCCCTTGTCACTTAATTTAGGATAAGTGAAGGTGAGAGTGAGGTTGAGGATATGCAACTCTCCTTCACTAGATAAATTTGCAAGTACTGTTTACTTTTCAACAGCTGACATCTATTTTCTCTGTCACACACTGTTAAGCTGATTGGTGAGCAATATTGCAGCAGTTATGGATTCATGTCTGTAGTTTCCAAACAAGTAACCCAGGGCATAGAATCACTTTTAATGGGAGAACTTTGCAGTTCCAAGTGACTTTACACATCAGGGTTTATTAATTTAGCAATTAAACTCCCTATTCGTTGTCAAACTGTTTCATTTTAAACCAATAATGATAAAGAAACATGTATAACTCAAATTAATTTTTTTAACAATGCCCATATGTAGACAGATGGAGACATGACAACAGTATGTTCAGGGAAGAAAATGTTAGATGCTGTCTGTTACTTCCTACCATAAAATTTATGACCGCCACTCCTTGATTGCAACTGTTTGAAATTCAGACAGTTCGTTCATCTGTCTGTCCATCCATAGGGATCATTGAAAAAAAGGAATCTGCAATTGTGATGATAGTGGTGGTCTCCTTGTGCTGATAGGAGCACAAATGCTGACGTTTCGGGCCTGAGATTCTGCTTGGCCTGCTGTGTTCATCCAGCTCCGCACTTTGTTATCTTGGATTCTCCAGCATCTGCAGTTCCCATTATCTCTGCTCACTACCATCAGTACAGTGTTTCATCTGCCTAAATGCAACAAGATGTTTTAGACGTTCCCCTGGCTTCTTGCAAAGACATCAAATTGGTACTGCTATCACCAGGCTGTGGATTGGCACCAACCTTTGTAATGCTCTCTGCTGGAATCACCATGGAAGATGATTAAAATCAAATCACTTGTATGGGAAGCTGCTCAAACTGAGGCAATTTTAGGTAAAAATCAAAATTTGTAAAGACATTAGATTCAATTCTTTGTCCAGCTCATGGACAGTTGTCGTAAAGCAATGTAGCATGGGCTCATATTGCTTGGTCTTGTGGTCAACATGAATAAAACTGAGGTGTGCCAAGCTGCTCAGGATGGCTTTATTTTGAGGGATTAAGTTGATGTCCAGATCCTATCAGCAGCAGATATGTTCACTTACCTCACTTGCACATTCTGTGTCTTTTGTTACCACTTGGGCACATTCAAGTGTAGCCTTCAGCAAACTGAGTGAGTCTGGGAAACCAGAGGAAAATGTCTATTTGCTATACTGAGCGTCTGTGGAGCAGAGTAGGCAGGGCTACTGCTGTTCATATGTAGTGTAAGTACTGTGTAAAAGTGTCAAGCCAAAATGATCAACCACTTTCATTTAAGTTGCCTTCAGAAACTTGCATTTAGAAGACAGGACAAAATATTGAGCTGCTCACCTGAGCTGGCATGCCAAGCGCAAACCCCATACCAAAATAGCCGCAATTGAGTTAGGCTGGTCTTCTAGCCAGAATGCCAGACACTTGCTTATGGAAGTAAATCTTCTGTGGAGGACTGAATCATGGTGGTTACTACAAGCACCCTGTGAAGGCTTCTTTTAAGTGTTTTTGATTATTGCCTTGTCCCCCTCTACCTCTAACCTCTTCCACGCCCATAACCCTCATCTCAGCATTCCTTGTATTCTGATCACTTGACCATTCCATTTTCTTAAAATAAAAGTTTACAATTAATTGTCTTGTCTGGTCCTCTGGAGCTCTGTCATAGCCACTCAATCCTTTAAAGCATCATGATTTTATTTTTTTACCCCATCCTCCTTTTTTAGACATTTTTATTTGTTTGAAACTTACTTTTCTGAAGCTTTCTGGTGCTCTAATACCTCATGGCTCAACATAACTTTGTTTTCCAACGCACCTTCAAAGCTCGTTTGGATACTTCAATTTATGGAGTACTATAAAATGTAGTGATGCCTAGATATTTGGTGTGATTTCACATACCACTAACCTAGTCGTAAACTGATCTCAGTGAACATTCGGAGTATATTATGATTCCCGCAGAGACTAATAACTCTTAGATTATTTTCCCAGTGACCAAAGGAAAGAATCACATGGCAAGATTTTAACATTAAGACTTTCACTGTAATATCGTAAAAATAAACATTGACCAAGTATGACTTGGCAACTAAGACATTAAACTACATAAGATATTTCCTAATAATGTAATGCATTTACCTTTGTAGTATTTCAGTACTTGTTTTTAGTGACTGCTTATTCTGTTCCCATTACCACTGCACATTCTTGGCCACGAGTTTGCATAATGGTTCATGTTCTGAAAAACTAGTCAAGAATTTGGCAAATTCAACATATTCTTGCACTATACTGTTTTTACATCTGGTTGTTGCATTGCTGCAACAGCACTTTTTTTGTCTTTGGAATCTAAGTATTGACAACAAAGATCTTTACATGTACTTTGGCTTCAGGTAACTTTAATTTTGTTTTCTTGTTCAACTTCAAGTTTGCCTCACAAGCTCCATTAGACACTTGCGTTATTTTTGTTTTTGGTCAGCAATGGCTGCTTTTTTATTGTAGCTGCACATGTATAAATTAGCAGAGCATTCATTAGATCTTCCACACCAGGAAGATCATGTCTTCTGGAGGTGTGGATATAACGCATGGCATGTGCAACCATTGAAATACTGCAGTGTTTCCAGAACATAGCCACAAAGATGCTACTTCCAGCTAGCTTCATTTGCGAGAAATCGCCCTCCCACATCAGGGTGAAGTTATTTGCCTTTGCAAGTCGTGGCAAAATTCCTTTGTTGTTTATGGTGGTGAGATCTCTTCAGGAATTTATTTTGTTTGTTTTTTGGATCAATGTGCTTTCCAGGTCACTTCACTGGTAACATGCTGCTAATCTATTCTTTAGAATCTGTCACTTTCTAGATCACTCCCTTTTCCAGCTTTATCCTTATCTTTATAGTGGGCCTTGAGGGCAGCTGGAACTTTTCTCAGCAGATGTTAAATTGGTCTTGAATTCTCACCTACTGCACGATTAAATCCTCCTAGAGGCATGCTAATCCTGTGAACACATCTTTGTTCTGATATAAGATGTGTTCCTGGGCCATTGGTTTAATGTTCTGTGACATGTTAAGGGTCACCAATCCAAGCTTTAGATTCACTCCATCTAAAATGGGTGACATTTTTCTTGCCTGTAACTATCTGGGACCCTAAATCATCCTCATCATTAAGATGGTGCCATCATATCATAACTTGATTGAACCAACCTGTTGTATGGTGTGAATCATCAGACTCGTCAAGTGCTATCTTTCCTGTGGCAATCTTTCGTGGTTTGTGGTTTATTTTTTAAGCTGTATACTTGTGTATAAAATTTTTGTTCTTAACCGCTGGACATGCTGCCTTCTCATTTGCACAATGCCTTCTGCAGTATTTGATTCTGCCCTTGTCTGTAGGAGCTGCCAACAGTAGAATGGGATTTTGATCAATTGGGTGAGTGGGCTGAGGAATGGCAGACTAAGTTGCATTTATCTGAATTAAAGGTGTTGCAGTTGGTGAGTCAAACTGAGGCAAGACTTGCACAGTTAATGATAGGGCCCTGGCGAGTGTTCAACAGAGACCTGGGGTGCAACTACATAGTCCCTTGAAAATAGACTTGCAGGTAATTGGGGTGAAGGTTTTTGGCATGTCTGCCTTCATCAGTCTGAGCACTGAGCACTGAAGTCAGGCTGTCATCTTACAGCAATACAAGATCATGTTAAGGTCACATTTTGGAGTAGTGTGTACAATTATGGTCATGCTGCTTTGGGAAGGATGTTACTACAGCATGATTGAGTTATAAGGAGGGGCTGGATAAGCTGGGACTTTCCTCCAAGGAATGTAGGAGACTAAGGGGGTGACCTTGTAGAGCTTTATAAAAGCATGAAGGCATAGATATGGTTACTAACCAGGTCTTTCCCTAGGGTGGGGAATCGAAAACAAAGGGCATATGTTTAAGGTGAGGGGAAAGATTTAGAAGGGACCTGAGGGGCAAAATTCTCATGGAGGGTGGTGGGTATGTGAAATGAGCTGCCAGAGGAAGTGATTGAGGTGGGTATAATCATAACATTTAGAAGACATTTGGACAAGTAAATGGATGGGAAAAGTTCAGAGCAATTTAAGGACCAAATGCAGGTAAATGGGGCCAGTTCAGTTTCGGCAACCTGGTCAGAATGGACGACTTCAGCTGAAGGGTCTGTTTCTGTGCTGTCTGACTCTGACTCGATTCATGCAAGAGTTGGTCTCTTCTACCATTAATATTGTCCAGCTGTTGATTCATAACCTTGGCACTTCTGCACAAGTCAATTACTCTCCTGACTAAGTTTTTTTTTTTTCTTGTCTTGGGTGTGTTCGATCCCTTATTCCTGACACAATCCTTTCTCTAATTGGCTCATTGTTTAATTTTGTAAGTTCACAGGTTTCTGTAAGCTGATTAATGGTACATCCTAATCAATGGAATAAACTTTTTTCACTTTGTTCCCTGCTATTAAATATGTACTGTAACATTCATTTGGGACTGAAGCATGCCTTCTAAGCTTTTAAAATTTCTTTTTCCCTGCTTTTTTGGAAAGATTCAGGGTGGAAAATATTTCCAGTGTCTTCTCAACAGTAATAAATGTACTAACTTGAACACATCCTGATTTTTGTTTGCGTCAGTAGCTATTGCATAATTCTGTTCTTCATGAAAGAATTCCCAGTTTTGTCTTGTACCCTCAATCATTTGATAAGGAGCTGGTAGGGGAAAAGCTGCAGCAGTCCATCTTGAGTAGTGTTTTCACTGAGTATTTTTAGTTTACTAATGGAATGTGGCCATCACTGGCTAATTATTGTTCATCCCTAGTTCTCCTCAAGGCTGCTTCTCTTCACTGCAAACTGTTTTATTCTAGGTAGACCTAGAATACCATTAGGGAGGAAATTCCAGGATTTGGACGTTTTGAGTCTAAAGGAACAGCACTGTCAGTGCAGGGTGTGAGTAGTACCAAACTACGCAAGCTCAAAAGATGCTGAAGACATTTGACAATCCCAGTCAGGCCATGGATGAAGCTGATTACATCTGGTCAGTCAAAAACAAGAGTCACTGTGGACTACTCCAATAACCACTAGGATTTGGACCGGCTGACTTCAGTGACTGCCGTTAAGATTGTTCCATGCCTAAAAGCATACTTCAGTCATTCTAGCATTCCAGACATTGTCTGGAATGTCAGTGGTCCTGAGTTCACAAGTGAAGAATTCAGTGACTTTGAATGGAGTGGCAGCTCACAGTTCTGCAGCACGCTTTTTACTTCAGTTCTAGACTCTCACTTCATTGCTTCTTCTGACACCATGTTTTTGTCTACAACATAGCATGGTGTTCAACATGAGGACTTTATTGAAGTGCACATTAAGACTGTTCACAAGGTGTGCCCCTCATGGTAGAGATGCCATAACTGAGGCAGACTGACAGATATGTATACATTGCATTTCAACCCAAACACATACCAAGTCCAGTATTGAAGAAAACCAGTGCCTTAGACATGACATGCATTCATTTTCTGTCTTATTTGGCTGTGCATATTTTATAAGGGTATTAGAAGTAGTCTGGCTTCCTGTATCCTATTCCACTCAACTACCACAGCCTTGTTCCTCTCAAATCTATTTCAAATATTCTTAAACTCTCCTGTGAAATATGCAATAGCCTCTGGTCCCTCCCTCCTTCACTGATCCTTACAAGTTGTAGCTAAGTGAGATGTTAAACTGACTATCCCTTACCATTGTCTCTTCAAACACAGGAAGGAATACTATTGTTCCATTACTGTCACTCTGCTAAAAGCGGTTTCTAATTTTAAAAACAGTTAAATCTTTCAGCCTTCTATGCATCAGAGTAAACATTCCTATTATCTAGAGACTCTTATCTGGCTTTCTACTCCTGATGAATCCTCTATGTAGCCTTAATGACCTTTTTATAATGGAATCTGATGCATAGTCTCCCAACTGTGGCTTCAATGGTTTGTATATGTGCACCATCTTTTCTGTTGTATTGTGTCCTGTTTATGAAGCCCAAAATTGTTGCTTTTTCTTTAGTAACTTTCTATAATATGACAGTTTAGATAATATTTCATTTGAATTCTGGATTTCCTTGTTTACCTGCCCATATCCATTTCTTTACTTGATGTAAACACTCCTCTCCCTTTGTTTTTACATAAAGTGTGATGCCAGATATTAGGCAGTATAAACTGTACCTGCCACCGACATGCTTATTCCCTTAAATTTTGTAAGCATTTCCTTTCCTGCTCCAATGTTTGTCAAATCCTTTCATTTTTGTTGTCACTGTAATTTTGTACAAAACCACTGGCAAAATGAATGAATCTAACTTTGACCTAAGGGCTACCTTGTTTCCTGTAATCACTAGT
The DNA here is from genome assembly GCF_030684315.1 of Stegostoma tigrinum. NCBI lineage: Eukaryota > Metazoa > Chordata > Chondrichthyes > Orectolobiformes > Stegostomatidae > Stegostoma > Stegostoma tigrinum. The sequence continues at coordinate 35,948,219 of NC_081370.1, forward strand.
AGTTTAGCCGACTTTCCTGAGCCAATGATCAAAATGGAGATTAAGAAAACTGATCAAGCTGAATTAAACAGATTCCTTGTCTGTAACTTATCCCTGAACTTGAAGTGTTGAGTTTACAAGCTTGTTCTTGTACTTCTATGTTCAATGATTAGGATGGGTACCTTGGCTGACTCTCTTGATTTAGGGCACCAAAACCAAATTCCTGCACTTCTTCCACTTCAATGCGCAATATGGAAGTCCTGGTACTTGTAGCTCAGTTTCTTTATCATCCGGCACACACTCTCATCATTCATGAATAGATGATCACTGAATCTTATTTCCTGTTTTTCTTTAGTTATGGGGAGGAAGATTAATTCCATTCTTCTTCCTGACTTCCAACTTTCTTTGTATGCAAATATCAGTCTAAAATGTAGCTTTCCTGTTTATTGGAGGGAGGAGATTGCTGCCAGGGAGTTGAAGTTTTCTCCCCCCACCTCTTCTGTTCCAGACAGTGTGTGGATTAGATCTAATTTACTTGTCCATTTTATCCCTAACCCTTAAACTTTCAAATTTTTTTGTACTTGCAGTTAGACTTTATCTGTAGTTCTCAGTGAGGGGCATCCACCAACTTCAGATCACTGGTAAATGCTTTCCTCTGATATTTTGGTTCTTCCTCCATTTCCTGGAGATTGAGAGTTCCAGTTTGTCTCTTTTAGTTTCTAAACAGATCAATGTTTCTTTAGAAGTTAAAACAAACAAACATTACTCTTCCTTTCCATTCCAGCTGTCTGATTCCTGTGGCCCAACTCTCAAGGGCATTGGCTACAGATCAGTAGACAGCATGCTACCAAGGAGCTTGAGTCCTTCTCTGTTGTATTAGCTAATTGCTTTTCTTTGAATGCAACAACAGGAAAGCATACATTGTTGTGAAAGTGGGTTAATAGTAACACAACCTGCATTTATTTAGCAGTTACAAATCCATGATACCTTTTGAGTACTCCAGTTGGCAACATGTTTCTCAGTTTGAATGTGGGGTCAATATTGTAAGTAGGAAACTGCACACAGCATGACCTCAAATTATAAGTGGCCAATTAATCTATTTTGGTAATGCTGGCTGAAGGGAACATGTTGGCTCCAGAACTGCAGGATTAACCCTCCTACTTTTATTTATAATTCTTTTGAAATCTTGCATATCCATCCAAGGGGGCTGTTAAGGTCTTGTTTCATCCAAAAGACTTTGCATCTGACAATATGGCACTCCCCTGGTACTGGATTGGTTTGAAGTCTCTGGAGTGGATGTCAAACCCATTTCGTTCCCTCTTACGAGGCGAGAGTCCTGCCTACTGAGCCACAGCATGCATAAGTAATATTCCTTGCCAGTGTTTTGATTTTTTTGTCTATTTCTATTTAAATTTTGATACAAGAAAGTGTTGACATTGTACACAAACTTTTTATAAAAATTGACTTAATTCTTCATTGTGAATTCTGATTGTGATCTATTTACTATTTTAAATATTGAATTAATAATACTGAAGCTTTTGGGACACTCTAAATTGGCCTGATATAATCTGTAATGTTTGTTTTTCTGTCTGAATGTAACAAATGGTTTTACTGTCAATGCCTTACTGGTTGTCACAGTAAACATCCAAAACAGATCTAGCCCTTAAGTTTGGATTACTCCCAATGTCAGAACTCTGGAGAGACAAGTGGGCAAAGCTATCCACTTTGCAAACTTCAGATTTATGCCATGGCAGAGCAAGTGGACATGTGGTTTTGAGCTATGGGGAGCTGGCAAAACATGTAGGAGCTGATGGGAGTGGAAGGTTGAGAGCACATCTGGGAGAAAGTAACAAGAAAATCTGAACCTGAGACATTCCTGGAAGCAGAAAGCAAGGCAGGTAATGAAGGACTTAAATGTGTGAGGCTAAGAATCAGGTTCCCAACAGTGTGGATGAAAGTTCTTAACTAAGCAGACTACCTTCCATCCTGATGTAAAGAAATTCAGTCTGCCATCTTGCATGTGCTAATGTACATGTGCTTTCAGAATCTTCAGAAATTTGGTTGATTCTGGTCTCTGAAATGGTTTTGCGAGGTGCTCCAGTTCAAGGGCTCCTGGGATTGCTTAACAACTGCTGGCATCAGCATCCCATTTTCTTAAAATCTGCCAGAAATCATTAGCCAATGCTTCTGATTACTAGCCCACTGATGTTACCATTGGGCCACCATCTCCTGCATTGGTATTCCCAGTATTTAATTGGGAGGATATTTTTGAATTAATCCAGTATGTCAGGTGTTGGTGGCAATCTTGCCACTAAATAGAATTTGAGCTTGAAAATCGAGCTAGTTGAGGTGGTGTCTTTCCATTGTGATTAAACCAGGGTCTGACTGATCTAAAGCCAGATGTAGAAGATCCAATGCCACCATTTAGACCACCTTGGAAACTTTACTTCATGTCCTGAAAAACATTTATCTGTTCTTTGCTGTTTGTGGGAACCTGCTAAGTGCCAAATAGGTTGTTGTCTAAATCGTAACCAAGACTAAATTTTAGAAAATCTCTAGATAAATTATTTTTTTAGAAGCCTAGTGGTCATGCATTGTTACATAACACTTTTCAACTCTCCTGTTTTGACATCTTAAAGTCAGGGATTGAGCAAGATGGTGGTGAGGTAGGACCTAGGAGTCATCAGCATAATCATGAAAATTGACTTTTTTTAGGGGGAATGTTGCCAAGGAGTAACTTTTTTACATGAGAAGCTGGAGACAATTTTGGTGTTGATCAAGGATCTCCTTGGCTAAGAGTGGAGAGAGAAACCACTAGTCATTCTCTTTCTGTGGTTAGATGAAAATGGAATCTGAGGGGCCAGATTAATCACCTGGGCACCATGCAGATGTATGGGCATCAACTGCAAACCAGTGAAAAGGTGAAGACAGTTAATTTATCAGGGTAATGGCTTCACAGTAAGCTAGCATCAGTTTAAAGTTTTAATACTCAAGGTGTTTTTGAAGCAAATATGAATGCCAAGCTTAATTAAGAGATTATATGATCATGTTTTGAGAATGGACTGAGGCTAATGCTTACTAACAAGCTGGTAGTGGGTTTCTTCAGTAACCAACTTACTGGAATTCACTTTTACTGAGTTCAGGAAATTAGCTGAAAACTTGGCAATAAAAGAAACATCTGCAATTGATCAACAATCTAAGTGGCATCATGCTAATACATTGCCCTGGCCCTTCAGGCCCCTGCTGAATGATAGTGAGCCCTTTCTGTCTCGGTTTTTTGTTCCAGACAATGAGGGAAATTGATTTCTATAGAGCAGAGAGCTTTACTGGCCAGAAAGACCGACCATGTTGTCAAACCTGTCATTCCTAGAATAATCTCAAACTAAACCAACTGATTTCTGCTGTTTCCCCATATCCCTGTATCAATCCCAATGCCCTGCTCCCTTCTTTCCCTCCCCTGCCATGATCTTCCTCATCTGCATTTAATTATTCGTTTCTGCTAAAACAAAGTGCAGTGGTCTTAGGAAAAATCTGGAGATGCATTAAGAAATTGCAGTATGCCACAGACTATATCATACAAGGTATTTGGACAGGCAAGCCAAATCCAGCCTGATTTTCGACTGAGGGAAAATAATGAAGCTAATCCAGTGGGAACCAGGGTTTCAACATATGACTGAGTGAAAGTGTTTTTTTTATTTTTGCAGTCTTGTGTATAATGCCTGTGAATAGCAGCAAGGGTATTTTGAGACACAATCTGGGGAATGTATCATTGTTAAATCGTTCAGTGTTCGAATGTCTGATTTCTCATTGTATTGCAGTACAATGAGTCGAGCCTGTGGAGGCACAGCTATAGAGGAACTGAAAACAAGTGAACTTAAGGCTGTATCCATTTTTAAAGGGACATAACAAAGGTCCTGCTCTTTCTCTGTGCCGGGCATGTGCCATCTCCATATCTGCTGAGGCATAAAACACAACACCCATTATTCCTAAATATCCATCCACATAACACTTTCAAAAGTTCAGCTTTTGCTTTAAAATTATGAAATGATTTTGGTACAGAATGAGGGGCCATTTAGCTCATGCCAATGCTGGTTCTTAGAACTATCCAATTAGTGTCTCTTCCATGTTTTTGCCCACTGTCCAATTAATGTTAAACTTTATTCAATTCCATTTGGAAAATTTTTTCTGTAGGAATAAGAGTAGGCCATTCAACCCCTCAAGCCTGTTCTGCTATTCACCTGAGATTGTGTGGCTGATCTGTGGCCTAAATTTGTGCCTGCCTTTTGGCCCATATCCCTTAATACCTTTGAACAAAAATGTACCTATCTTTTATTTAAAACTAAGAACTGAGTTGAGCATCCATTACTTCTAGTGGAAGTGTTCCAAATCCCTACTAATAAAAACAAGCATCCATATGTCATCTTAACCACCCAATCCACCTCTTTTTGAGCTGCCTTCCAGGATTGAGGGATGTGTTGACTAAAGTCCCAGTCTTGCCAGTTACCTTTGCCCTGAAGGATGATGTTTCTATACATCAGTTGCCCTTGTCCCTCCAGCCGGTAAAAGTCACAGGTTTGGAAGGTGCTGTCAGTGGAGCTTTGAGTTGCTGCAGTATATCTATGCTGCTGCCATCCAACTTTGGAGGGAGTGAATGTTTTAGATGATGAACGAATAGCCAATAAAGCAGCTTTCTTGAATGCTTTTTGCTACTCTCCTTGATCTAAAAAGCTTTTGAGGAGCTGAATTTTTGCTTTACAAGAATGGTTTCAGTAGAAGGATGTTAGTCATGTGAATAAACTGGAAAATCTTATGACTTTCTCTTTTTTAAAAAAACAGCACAATTTGAGGATGGAGATTTCTTAGAGGTATGCAAAATCATGAAAGGCCAAGACAACGTATGACCAGAAACCTCTTATTGGTAGAATGACTATGGGCCAGATAATGCTAAAGGTTATTTTAAGGTTACTGGCAAAAGAAATAATTATGGCATGTGGAAGGACTTGCTCCTGAAGCGGATGGTTAGAATCCAGAATGCACCATCTTGGGGAGCACCTATTTGAAAAGAGAATTTAATTACTGGCAAATGGGTTGAACTACCTGATGTACTTTTGCAGGGATGAGATGGGCTATGTGGCAGCCTTCTGTGCTGCAACTAAGGTGGTGAAATCTTAGTCCTTGACTTGGGAGGTGCCATATGCTACTATAGACTGTGGCTGGCTGGATTTGTATAGCATCAATGATGAGTTATTGAATAGAAAAAGATTGATGGAAACCCTTCTGTTATTTTAGGAACTGTCAGGTTGAAATATTTCCCCAAAACCACCCCACCCCTCCTGCCACATGAACATCTGCCAGAAAGTTAAGAATTGACAGATGCCAAGCTTTGTTGGAATTTGTGAATAGAACAACATCAATAAATGACCAGAGGAAATGAAGTGAAATATGTTGCGATTTCCTTTAAGTATGCCTGATTTTCAGCTTGGAATTGACTGCAATTGTTGCACCAGTATTCAATGTATAGGATGTTCTGCTAGCTTGATCATGCTAGCATGTGTATCTAAAATCTCTGGGGGCTGGAATGCAAAAGAGGAAGTTGCTCTTAATTATTCTGAGCCATGGTCTGGACAAACTGTTCAATTCTGGGGCACTGCGTCTTAAAACTATAGGCAATGGGTCGGGGAGTTGAGAGCACCGATATCAGCACTACAGCCTGGTTATAACAGAAAATACTGTACTTCTCTCAAGCTATGAGAAATTTGGAACTCGGCCCTCTTAAAAAGCCGGGATCAGTCTTCAAGATTATTGTTTGTATGGCATGTAGATTAGGATTTTATACAGATGAGCCATGATCTAACTGATTTAGCACACGCTAGAGTAGATGTATAATCTTTACCTGCTCCTTTTGTGTTCTTTTGAATTGCAGTTAAATGAATATATTCAAGGCTGATCTGCGCATATTACCAACATTGACTTTTATGCTCTGTGGTTGGAATTTGTGACCCAGTTACTCTGGGAAATTCTGTTCACTATATTAATAGGACTTGACACACCTGAATATTAACATCAGCTTTCTCACCTTTTTTCATATGTCTGTGTTCTCATTTGAGTAAACAATACTGCTCTGAATCCACCTGTATTTGTCTGCCTGGCACTTCAGCTAGAAGAGCTAGTATGAACTTACTCCTGTGGTCTTTCCTTCCATCACCAGGCTGTGTAATATGCTGCAAGATAACAAAATAAACCCTGGGCTAGTTTGAGAGTGGGAAAGAGAAAGAAGCATGGAAAACAGTTTGCAAACAAAACAATTTCCTGCAGATTGATAGAGCTCCGCATGACCTCCGGTGCTATGTCCAGCATTACCTGAGGAGAGAAATCTCTAGGAAAACCAGCCTAGCTTTCTGCTTGTTCATCTTTTATCTTTCTGAATGCTTTTTAAAAATATTTTTGTCCTCAAACAGGGGGTCAAAATCCCATCCAAATTCTGCAACACCTCCATGCTCAGAGGCAACTACAACAATTTAAATTTAGAGTTGGAGATTTACACCTTGGAAACACTATATCCTGTCCAACTCATTCATGCTGACCAGATATTCTAAATTTAATCAAGTCCTAGATGCCAGCATTTTGGCCCATATCTCTCTCAAACCTTCCTACTCGTACCCATCTAGATGCTTTTTTTAGGTATTGTCCCAGTCTCCTCCATCTCCTCTGGCATTCCATACCCACACCACCCTTTTGTGGAAAAAGTTGCTCCTTAGGTCCCTTTTTAAAATCTCACCTCAAACCTATGCCCTCCCCTGCCCTGGTGTTTTTTAAATAAAAGACTCGCTATTCACCCTATCCATGCCCTCCTTAACCTTAAACCTCTAAGGTTGTCCCTCAGCCTCTGACACTGAAGGGAAAATAGCCCCAACTTATTTAGCCTCTCCCTTTAGCTCAAACCTGGCAACATCCTCACATCTTTTCTGAATCCTTTTGAAGTTTCACAACATCTCCCTCACTTAAAGCAGTGAGACCAGAACCAAAAGTAGTATTCCAAAAGTGGCCTAATTGACTGCAATGTGACATCCCAACTATCATCTTAGTATTGAATCAATAATAGCTGTGTTTATGTACCACCTTCCAAACAATCCAATGAATTGGGATTGGGAGACAAAGGTGGTTGTGTTAGGACAGATGATGACAAAAGTTTGGTCAAAAGTGGGTTTGAACGAGCCTCCTTAAGGATGAAAAGGAGGAGGTGCATTCTGTCATGTATGTACAGCATACCTTCTGCCCAACCCAATCGTAAATTAATCTGGTCCCATTTGGCCCATATCCCTCTAAACGTTTCCTATTCAAGTACCCATCCAGATGCCTTTTTAAATGTTGTAATTTACCAACTTCCTCCAATTCCTCTGGCAGCTCATTCCATTCATGCACCACCCTGTGTGTGGAAAAAGTTTCCCCATAGGTCCCTTCTTTCGCCACTTGCGAAGATCTTTGCATCCTCGCTCTCCACTGGAGTCATACCTGAGGACTGGAGAGAGGCAAATGTAATTCCTCTCTTCAAGAAAGGAAATAGGGAAATCCCCGGCAATTATAGACCGGTAAGTCTCACGTCTGTCGTCTGCAAGGTGTTAGAAAGGATTCTGAGGGATAAGATTTATGACCATCTGGAAGAGCATGGCTTGATCAAATACAGTCAACACGGCTTTGTGAGGGGTAGGTCATGCCTTACAAACCTTATCGAGTTTTTTGAGGATGTGACTAGTAAGGTTGATGAGGGTCAAGCTGTGGATGTGGTGTATATGGACTTCAGTAAGGCATTTGATAAGGTTCCCCATGGAAGGCTCATTCAGAAGGTCAGGAGGAATGGGATACAGGGGAACTTAGCTGCTTGGATACAGAATTGGCTGGCCAACAGAAGACAGCGAGTGGTAGTAGAAGGAAAATATTCTGCCTGGAAGTCAGTGGTGAGTGGGGTTCCACAGGGCTCTGTCCTTGGGCCTCTACTGTTTGTAATTTTTATTAATGACTTGGACGAGGGAATTGAAGGATGGGTCAGCAAGTTTGCAGACGACACAAAGGTCGGAGGTGTCGTTGACAGTGTAGAGGGCTGTTGTAGGCTGCAGCGGGACATTGACAGGATGCAGAGATGGGCTGAGAGGTGGCAGATGGAGTTCAACCTGGATAAATGCGAGGTGATGCATTTTGGAAGGTCGAATTTGAAAGCTGAGTACAGGATTAAGGATAGGATTCTTGGCAGCGTGGAGGAACAGAGGGATCTTGGTGTGCAGATACATAGATCCCTTAAAATGGCCACCCAAGTGGACAGGGTTGTTAAGAAAGCATATGGTGTTTTGGCTTTCATTAGCAGGGGGATTGAGTTTAAGAGTCGTGAGATCTTGTTGCAGCTCTATAAAACTTTGGTTAGACCGCACTTGGAATACTGCGTCCAGTTCTGGGCGCCCTATTATAGGAAAGATGTGGATGCTTTGGAGAGGGTTCAGAGGAGGTTTACCAGGATGCTGCCTGGACTGGAGGGCTTATCTTATGAAGAGAGGTTGACTGAGCTCGGTCTCTTTTCATTGGAGAAAAGGAGGAGGAGAGGGGACCTAATTGAGGTATACAAGATAATGAGAGGCATAGATAGAGTCGATAGCCAGAGACTATTTCCCAGGGCAGAAATGGCTAGCACGAGGGGTCATAGTTTTAAGCTGGTTGGTGGAAAGTATAGAGGGGATGTCAGAGGCAGGTTCTTTACGCAGAGAGTTGTGAGAGCATGGAATGCGTTGCCAGCAGCAGTTGTGGAAGCAAGGTCATTGGGGTCATTTAAGAGACTGCTGGACATGCATATGGTCACAGAAATTTGAGGGTGCATCCATGAGGATCAATGGTCGGCACAGCATTGTGGGCTGAAGGGCCTGTTCTGTGCTGTACTGTTCTATGTTCTATGTTCTTTCCCCCCTCTCCTTACTTCTGCAATTCCATACTTCTGGGCCTAGACAGAACTTGCAGCTATAAATGGCAAGACTTTCAGCTAGGCACTTTGAGGTTGATGATAAGCTGTATTGCTTATCTGAGAAAACTAGTTAAACTTTTTTTTGATGTAAAGATCTAAACACCATCTGGAAAGACTGCACATGACAGGAAAGGCTGCATCAGTACAAGGCTGTGCCATCTTTGCCTTTTTTTTTGTTTAAAGCTGGGAGACTATGAAGTTTTAAGACTCCCCACCTGATTCGAAACTTCAAATCCATCTGTGAAGAAATTGGATTACCTGATTCCAAAGCCATGAATGCATAACTCCTGACCTGTCTAATATTAATCTGTTTAAAAGAATCCTTTGGTAATTCTGCTGTCTGTCTCCTGTTATTTGAATGCATCTATTGTACAATCTGATAATAGAAAAGCATTCCTTCTCAAAATGCATGCGTACTATGCATACACTTTCTCCCCCAGCAACAATATAAATTCTTATACTGTGGATTCTGTTTGATTTAATCATTGTAGAAGTTATGGAGGAATTTTTTTAGTCTTTATTCTTATGAATACTCAACCTTTTTTTGAAAGTGAAAAATTCACTTCGGACTCTTTTTTATTTCCAAAAATGACACTGAATAATCCAGCATTCACAGGAATCATAGAATCCCTACAGCATGGAAGCAGACCATTTTGGCCCATCGAGTCCCCATTGATCCTCCAAGCATCCCATCCCATCCCCACCCTATCACTGTTACCATGCATTTCCTGCAGTCAGTCAATCTGGTCTGCACATCTTTTGGACTGTGGGGGAAAATTCTCAGACATGGGGAGAACATGCCTGAGGGTGGAATTAAACCCAGGTAACTGATGCTGTGTAGCAGCAGTGCTAACTACTGACCCACCCTGCTGCCCGCAAGAAGGCATGTGATTTCAGCTAAGTCACCAGGGAGGACGATTGCTATGGTGTTTGACTTGGGTTTACAATACAGAGGAGAGTGCCAGGAGTAGGTTCATTCAGAGAAATCTTCAAAACAGAGGTGTGGTTATTACCAGTCTCCAAGCAGTCATGGCTAGGGATGGGTGCTGAATTTGCTAGAAATTAGTGAAAAGAGCTGCGGATGTATTGCACAAGAAGTCATTTTAGTTTAGGGAGCCAGTGTTGAGGAATAAGTGAATGTGTTGTTATATGGGTGCTTTACCTTGATGTTTTTCAGTTAATGCACAGCAGTTTACAGGAAGAAACATGATTACGGCCTTTCAAACTAAGTAGGAAGCTCTAGCATGAAGATAAAGGTCATTCTTCCTCTGAGGTTTGACTGTCGGGGTATTGCTAGGATAAAAAAATTAAATCTGTCTGCATACTTGTTAGGTGATCAACCATATAGTTTCTCATGTTTGCTTTTTCATTTATGTATGATAAACCTCAGTGTGTTGGCAGCCTCCTGTGAATGTGGCCAGTGACTGACCACCATGGTAAACAGAAAAATAAACTTGTGATCTATCAAGTCAGGTTTCACTCTGGGATTTGACTTACCCAGGCTCATTATCTATGAGCTACCTTCAACTGTATCTTTTGTATTTCATTTAGTGATTGAAATGTTTAGATTATGTATACACAAAATTAATCTTTATTTAAATTTATTGAAGTCTGCTAGTAAAATTTAGTTTCCCTAATTGAAGATGGAGGTGGGGGGAGGAAATGTTGTTTCTTTAGCCCACATACATTTAAGCTTCCCCAGAGTACCTCTGAAGGTGAAGGGAGGGAATTGTGGGAGGAGTTTGTTTCATCTGTCTGTAACAATTGTGAGCAGTTGTAGTAATGAATCCAACAAAGCATCAAGACATTTGCTGTGTGTACTCCTCCAGTGAAGTGGTGGTGTTGGAGGAAGAATAAAAGTTTCAACAATTCATGTACCTGACCCTTCAGGACCGTGATCCCCATGCACAGTAGAGTCTTGAAGGGCCCATCGGGAAGCCTCTCAATGGCCTGTAATTTACAGCAGCTCCCTTAGTTTGAGTTGGTCTGAACCTTTTTGGAGCAAAGGATACAAGTCCATCTTGACTGTTCTGAGAATTGTCATGCATAGTGGCTATACTAGCTCTTTGGAAAAGCAATACAATTAATCCTGCTCCCCAGCCCTAACACCATAACCCTGTATCTACCTGAACACTTATCCAATTATAGTTTGAAGGTTACTATTGAAACTGCATCTACCACTGGGCAACATGTTTTCATTACATATCACCTTGTAGCAAAAAAAAACTCCTTTCCTCTGAATTCTTTGGCCAGTCGCTTCAAATCGGTGTCCTCTAGTTACAGAATTTGCTTAACATTGTTTCGCTTTAATAGTCAAGAAAATAATGACGCTCGCTCTTTAGTAATGATTTTTCACTCTATTTTTGCCACAGACATCCTGTTCACTGGATGCCTGCTCTCAAAGTTTTCCTTATGCTTCCGCTCCCATACAGTCGTGAGGTTGCCTGGTCTTCCTCTGGTTCCTGCCTCTGCCTTTGTCCACCCCACCCAGGTCCTCCAGTTCTCATCCTCTGCCCTTAAGTTTCTGGTGTCTGATCTCTCCTGGGTCCCATTCTTAAAACCAAGTCCTACGCACCACCTAGTGGCAAATGTTCCACTGTGAAGTTCTAGACTTTAGCTCTAGCTGCACAGTCCAATTTCAGCCTATAGATGGAGCATGATCATCTTAAACTGCTTCAGACGAGGAATATAACATGTAGAGTCAGATGCACAGAAACAGACTCTTCAGTTCAATTTGTCCTTGCGAACCAGATATCCTAAATAAATCAGTCTCGTTCGGACTATATCCCTCTTAAACCCTTCCTATTCATATAACCATTTGGCTGCTTTTTAAATGTTGTAATTGCACCATCCTCCTGCAGCTCATTCTGTAAGTGCACTACTCTCTGCATGCAAATGTTGCCCCTTTGGTCCCTTTTTTAAAATCTTCCCCTTTCACCATAAACCTATGCGCTCTAGTTTTTGGACTCTCCCTACCCCAGGGGAAATACCTTGTCTATTCACCATATCCATGCCCCACATGATTTTATAAACCTCTATAAGGTCACCGCTCAACTGCCAACGTTTCAAGGAAGATAGCTCCGGCCTATTTGGCCTCTCCCTTTCGCTCAAACCCTCCAAACCTGGCAACATCTTTGTAAATCTTGTTTGAACCCTTTCAAGTTTGACAACATCCATCCTATAGCAGGGAGACCAGAATTGCACATGGTGCTCCAAAAGTGGCCAAACCAATGTCCTGTATAGCGGCAGCATAACCTCCCAACTCCTATATCAATGCACTGACCAATAAAGGTAAGCTACCAAACTCCTCCTTTGCTATCCTGTCTACCTGTGCCTTCATTTTCAAGGAACTATGAACCTGCATCCCAAGGTCTTGTTCACCAGTACTTCTCAGGACCTGCTTTTAACTGTACCAGTCCCAATTTGATTTACCCCTCAAATGCAGCACCTCACATTTGTCTAAAATTAAACTCCACCTGCCACTCCTCAGCCCGTTGGCCCATCCGATCAAATTCCTGTTTATACTGAGACAACCTTCTTTGCTGTCTGCTACACCTCCAGTTTTGGTGTTATCTGCAAACTTTATTTGAAATATGTAGTTATCGTACTGTATGCTTTTTATTTTTTATTATTGTAAACATTTAAGAATGTATGTAAATTTTTCAACTTGAAAACACTAAGTTGTTTTCTGCTGGAAAGTCCCAAAGTATTTAAGTATGGTTTTTATATTTTTCAACTAGGAGAACACAATTCTTGGTGTAATATTTCAAATTGCATTTGTTTTTAAGCAAGAAATGCCCAAAGGAACCTAACTAGTTTTAACATTAGGTTCCTGCAGAAATCAATAATGCACTTAGTAACACAACCACAACTTTAAGTGAAGATTTGTGACAGTTGGTGGGGGTGGAAGCATACAGACGTCATAGTCAATCTCATGGTTAAAATTTTGTGCCGAAGACTTTCTGCAATCAAATGAATGAATAAAAGCTTAGAGGAAATACTGGAAGAGAAGCAAGAAAGCCTTATCTTTTGTGCAGCAAGAAGAGGCTATTGCATCCTGGACTTTTGTTTTAAAGTCCACTGAACATTCTTACCCCACAGCCCCTTCCCCAATCACCAGCTAACCCAGCCGAAATAATCATTTGTTGATCTAAATTAATCTGTGCACTGGATTCATCAGATGCATTCTTTCAGAAGAAACAGTAGACTTCACTATTGTGAATTGTTACAGTGCAGCAAGCTGTGAAACCATCTTAACGACACACTCCCTCTTAGTGGGACTTTTCCCACGAACATTTCACAAAAATAAGCAATTGTGAAAGCTTTTGTTTTTTTCATGCTGAACTGGTCACTGGGATAGACCCTTTGCATCAGGTCAATCAGACTTATGTCCATCTCCGTTCAGTGAAGTGACACAATTGTCTTTTCATGCTTTTTTGGTGGATGACACTGCTTCGTGTCGGATTTATAGAATTAGGTTTCATTTCACACCTAATGATCCAGGCTGTCCATTCAGCATGGTCCTGAGGTAATGCTACACCATTGGACGTAGTGTCTTTCAGGCAAAATGTTAAACTGGTGCCCCATTTGATCGCTCAGCTGGCTGTGATGTAGCCCAGGGCAGAATTTAATATAAGAATTGTGCAGTTATCCCTGGTTACTTGACTCTTGATCAGGTTGTCATGCCACTTTGTCCTCTTTTGTTAATTATTAGGCAGCCTGCTAGGTGTATGTTGTAGCTGGACAGGAAATCAGTGAGGCTACTTCTTAGAATTCTATGTTCAATTTTTTGGTCTCCCTGCAAGAGGAAGGATGTTGTAAATCTTTTCTGAGATCTCATGTTTAACAAGGATGCTGTTGGCATTGGAGGGACTGAGCTACAGGAGAGGTTGACTAGGGTGGGGTTTCTCCTGGAGTTTTGGAAGCTGAGGGGTGACCTTATTGATGTTTATAAAATCCTGAGGGGCACGGATAGGGCGAGTAGCCAAGGTCTTCATTCCCAGGGTGGGGAAGCCCAAAACCTAGAAGGTATGAGTTTAAGGTGAGAGGGGAAAGATTTAGAAGGAACCCAAAGGGCAGATGCAGTATGTATGGAACAAGCTGCGAAAGGTGATGGTGAAGGAAGGTACAGTTACAACATTTTTAAAAGGTGTCTGGATGGGTATATGAATGCGAGGGGTTTAAAGGGATATGGGCCAGATGCTGGCAAATGGGACTAGATCAGTTTAGGATAGTTTGAGTTGGAACAAAACATCTGTTTCTGTGCTGTATACCTCTGACTTTATGCTGCATTTCCTTCATGTATAGCCCCATCTACGCATTGAAATTACTTCATTGCCTGTAAATCATTTGGGATGCTCTGGGATTATGCATAGTGATTTAAAATGCTACTGTTAATGAGTAATAGTTTCTTTCTATCTCAGTAGCTAGATGTGTTCAGCAGTTGCTGACTCTTTCTGAAAATGCAAACATCAACCTTGACTTAATGTAACGCAATTCCTCTCAAATGGCAGACGTTTAGAGTTTCACCATCTGGTTCTGGATTTTTTGGGGAGGGGGTGCGGGAACAGGATTTTATATTCCTGATGGGACAAGGAGCTGAAGTAATAGAATAGAATGTTTTATTCATTCTGGCACGAAGGCAAATATTGCAAATCCCTAATGACTGAGAACGGTGTGTAGAGACTTTTTTGGGTCATCTCCGGTGACTGTCAAATGTCAGTGACTCAAGCTACATAGAACACAAATTGGGCAGGAATGACCTGTTTCTGTCCTGAAATGACAGAGGCAGTTGTATTTTAGAGTCAGTCATATAGCACAGAAACACACTTTTTGGTCCAACTAGTCCATGCTGAACATAATCCCAAACTAAGTCCTACCTGACTTTTCCTGGCCCATATCCCTCCCAAACCTTCCTATTCATGTAACCTTCCCAATGTGTCTCAAATGCTGTAATTGCACCCACATCCCCCATTTCTGCTAGAAGTTCATTCCACATGCAAACCATCCTCTTTATTTTCTGAAAAAATAGCCTCTTTAGTTTAAAATCCCTCTCCTTTCAATGTGTCCCCTAGTCTTTAAACTGCCATCCCAGGGAAAAGATAATTACCACTAACTCCATCTGTACCTGTCATTAGTTTTTAAACTTCTATCAGGTCACTTCTCAATCTCCTATGTGCCAGTGAAAGAAGTCCCAGCTTATCCAAGCCTTTACTCGTATCTCAAGTCTTCCATACAAAGCAATATTGTGCTAAATCTCTTCTGAACCCTCTCCAGCTTAATATCTTTGCTATAACTGGGTGACCAGAACTGGATACAGTACTCCAGAAAAGGCCTCAGCAATGTCATGTAGAACCTCAACATCCCAATTCCTGTGGTCAAAGGACTGAGCAATGAAGGCAAGTGTGGCAAATGCTTTTTTAAAAAACCCATGCTAAGTATATATGATGCAAGCTTTAAACAATTATATATTTGCACCCTCAGGTCCCTCTTCTACAGCTCTACCCATGGCCTTATCATTAACTGTATAAGCAGTAACTCTGTAGGAATCTATAACTAAAAGGAGAAACTAATGGACACTGTTTCCAGTAAAGCAAAAACAGGAAGAGGAAATGTCCTAAAGGATTTAGTATGAGGGAGGGTTTTGTCAGTGATGAACGATCCTCAATTTTAAAATTCTTGCTGAGAAAATTGTGGAGGAACTATTTTACATGGAGCGGAGAGTATTTGGAGTAGTGAGTCTGAATTCCATTAACTAAAAAACACCATTTTTAATAGAAACAAAATAGAATTTATGAAGAGAAGGTAGGAACTGCCGGTGGTGGAGAATCTGAGATAACCAGGTGTAGAGTTGGATGAACGCAGCAGGCTGAGCAGGAAAGCTGACGTTTTAAGTCTAGACCCTTTTTCTGAAGGGTCTAGACCTGAAATAATAAAGTGTGAAGCTGGATGAACACAGCAGGCCAAGCAGCATCTCAGGATCACAAAAGCTGACGTTTCGGGCCTAGACCCTCCCTCAGAGAGGGGGATGGGGTGAGGGTTCTGGAATAAGTAAGGGGGCGGGGGTGCGTGGACCGAAGGTGGAGAGAAGAGAAGATAGGTGGGGAGGTAGGGAGGGGATAGGTCAGTCCAGGGAAGACAGACAGGTCAAGGAGGTGGGATGAGGTTAGTAGGTAGGAAATGGAGGTGCGGCTTGGGGTGGGAGGAAGGGATGGGAGAGAAGAAGAACAGGTTAGGGAGGCAGAGACAGGCTGGGCTGGTTTTGGGATGCAGTGGGGGGAGGGGAGATTTTGAAGCTGGTGAAGTCCACATTGATACTATTGGGCTGCAGGGTTCCCAAGCAGAATGATTTGCTGTTCCTGCAACCTTCGGGTGACGACATTGTGGCATGCTAGACATGTCATCTAAAGAATGGGAGGGGTGTTGAAATGGTTCGTGACTGGGAGGTGCAGTTGTTTATTGCGAACCAAGTGGGGGTGTTCTGCAAAGTGGTCCCCAAGCCTCCGCTTGGTTTCCCCAATGTAGAGGAAGCCACACTGTGTACAATGGATACAGTATACCACATTGGCAGATGTGCAGGTGAACCTCTGATTAATATGGTATACTGTATCCATTGTACCCAGTGTGGCTTCCTCTACATTGGGGAAACCAAGCAGAGGCTTGGGGACCGCTTTGCAGAACACCCCCACTTGGTTCGCAATAAACAACTGCACCTCCAGTCACGAACCATTTCAACACCCCTCCCATTCTTTAGATGACATGTCCATCATGGGCCTCCTGCAGTGCCACAATGTCGTCACCCGAAGGTTGCAGGAACAGCAACTCATTTCTGCTTGGGAACCCTGCAGCCCAATGGTATCAATGTGGACTTCACAAGCTTCAAAATCTCCCCTTCCCCCACTGCATCCCAAAACCAGCCCAGCCTGTCTCTGCCTCCCTAACCTGTTCTTCCCCCTCTCCTATCCCTTCCTCCCACCCCAAGCCGCACCTCCCCATTTCCTACCTACTAACCTCATCCCACCTCCTTGACCTGTCAGTCTTCCCTGGGCTGACCTATCCCCTCCCTACCTCCCCACCTATACGCTCCTCTCCACCTATCTTCTTTTCTCTCCATCTTCGGTCTGCCTCCCCCTCTCTCTCCCTATTTATTCCGAAACCCTCTCCCCATCTCTCCCCCCCCCCCCCCATCTCTGAAGAGTCTCGGCCCGAAATGTCAGCTTTCCTGCTCCTCTGATGCTGCTTGGTCTGCTGTGTTCATCCAGCTCTACACCAGGATTTATGAAGGTAGCTTGTCAGACTACAGTGAGATTAATCTTGGGTTTCCTCTTGGAGCTGGTAGATACATAATTAGTCACATGATCACATCCTTTGCTGTAATGCATTCGTGAGTTTTTGGCAATGTTTCTGCACCACATTCCTGCCTGTTAGTGGTTTTCTATTCATAGTTTGGGGGGGGGGAGGGAGAGAAGTTGTACACTAACGAGGACTTAACTAACTTTGTATGTTAACTGGCCTTTGACCTTATGAGCTCAGAGTAGTAGCCTGGCCAGATTTGAAAACTAAACATCCCGAAGGTGTTCCATTGCTTAGGCTAACTTCAAGCATTTCTTACAATCAGGCTACTGGGCTGCCAATTTCCTGAGCAGTTGTATATATTTGTTTAGCTGCTTTCATTGTTTCCTTTGCTTGTTGACATTCCAGACCAAGACTGGTTGTGGAAAACAAAATGGTCGAAAATAGAAGCAATGTTGCAAGAACGCTGCAGCACATTTCAAAATCTGTCTGAGCCTTGTCTGTATGTCCTGTTACTATAATTTGCTGTAATTTCAAATAAACAGCATTGAATTTGAAATAGCAAATGCACTTCACTGCATCTTGTGCAAAGCAATAGCTTAAATTCAAAACAGGAAAACTCTCTTTGCACCAACTTGAAATCAATGAAAATGAAACTGCTGTGATAATTAGGAGTGTTGTCATATCGTCAGTGAGCTTCCTTCCTCCAATAGTTGTCTGATCTCGCCCAGGAGAACTCAATGTGTGAACTGCAAACTTTTTTTGCAATTTGATTTTTAAAATGTTTTAAAACGAGCCATTGGTTTTTTTGCTTTTGCTATTTGATGGGAATGAGTCTGCAATAGTGTCTTCGCACTGGATATTGTTAGAAATTGTTCTGTGATGTCTTGAGTTATGCTTTGAAAGAATGCAGAGTGGAGCTGGTCCGTTATTGTGTGTTTCTCATTGCAGGCAACTGGTTGAGGTGAAGCTGAAGATGACGGAGTATAAGCTGGTGGTGGTTGGGGCTGGTGGCGTTGGGAAGAGTGCTTTAACAATTCAACTCATCCAGAATCACTTTGTGGATGAATATGATCCTACGATAGAGGTATGCTATGTCTGCACACAAACCAAAATCTCTGCTCGTAAGACTGCTTTTCCTTGCTTGGAAATTCAGACAGATACACTCTCTCTGGCTTATTAACAGAATGTGAAAGATTCTGTAATACTAGTTTGAAGATGAGATTGGGGTTTCTCCTTGTTTTCCAGATGTATGTTTATCCCTCGGAGTGTCACCTTTTTAATAAAATGTATCTGGGTCATTATCACGTTGCAGCACAGGAGGATCCCACATCAATGTAGGAAACACAGCTAATTGCACAAGAGAAACAAACATAATTGTAAAGTTGTTTCCCATTCTTTAATGGGAGAGTGGCATTGCTGCCATGAACAATTTGTGGCCCATCCTTAATTGCTCTTGAATTTGAGTGATTTACTAGACCATTTCTGAGAGCAGTTGACTAGGGACCATATTGTTGTTAGTCTGGAGTTATGTAAAGGTTGGACCAATAAGGACATCAGTCTTCTTCCCATCACTAAATTAATGCACCATTGGCCTTCACCTTGAGACTACTGCAGATTTTGTTTGCAGTTTTAATATTCCATCAGTTGCTGTGGTGGGATTTGAATGTATTATCCAGAACATTGTCCTTGGCCTCCACTTGTTAGTCCAGAACTCGTTCTGCAATTGCCTATCTGGAAAGGAGCTATATTCATTCAAACATTATTTTTAATGTTACATGGAAACATAGAAATTACAACCCAACTTGGATGTACAACGCTCATTGGTTTTCCCTGCGTACAGGCACTATACAAATCGGAGGTATCCATTCTGTTTCCATATTTCATGCCTCCCCCACCCCACCGCTTCTCTCTTCTATTCTCTCCTGTCTAAGTATTCTTAAATCCTGAACTGCATTCCATAGCCTGTCAACTCTATCTGCGTTTTCCCCTCAATAATTGGGTGTGGATGGTTTCTGCCTGCTCTCTGCCACTCCTTCATTGTGGCTTATTGAATGAGTTTTTAAAAATTTGAAAACAGTTTGAATTTGACTACAGTGAACAAGAACAATTCCCTGACTCTGGCTCATTCCATGTTTCCTGTGCTGCTTCTAGTCAGACTTCATTGTCAGTCTGGCAGCACCTTTTTTACTTATCCTGTGAATAGTCTGAAGTTGAGCAGTGATGTGATCTATAGGAATGAGGCTTGAGTTGGGCTTATTTTCCCTAGTTAAACTACTGGGTTAACAGTGAAGAATGGCAGCAAAATCTTAACCATTACCGATTTGCAAAAGTGAATATGGCAGGAGTGGGAACCATATCTTAGCAGGGAGATTTGCTCATTCTAATAGGGCAGACTTGAGACTGAGATGAGAAGTAGAAGAATTCTAAGTAGCAGTGTAAGGATTGATGGGGAATGTGAGGAGAGCACACTTAGAGATGAAATGAAATATGCATAGTTGGAATATGCAGTAACTCTGAAGAACTAAATTACATTTTATTTCAATGCAAGGGGCCTTGCAGGTAAGGCAGAGCTCCTGTTTAAAAACATGGGATTGGCACTTCATAGCTATTACAGAAGCTTGGCTGAGATGGACAAGACCTGGCAGCTTGATGTTCTGGGCTTTAGATATTATAGGAAGGGTAGAAAAGGAGTCAGTGGGGTTGGGAGGTGGCTTTTTGATTTAGGAATGTTTACTGTAACTAGGGAAGGTTTTTCTGAAAAACCATGCAGTGAAAATATATGGATAGAAATTATAAACAAGAAACAAACGATCACTTTTCGGGATTGTACTTTCGGCCCCCCAGCAGTAAGGAAAATTGAAAAACATGTCGAGAGATCTCTGGTATATGTAAGATAATGTTTTAATGGGGGATTTTAATTTTCCAAACATTGCCTGGGGCTACCATAGGGTTAAAGGTTTGGATGGTGAAGAATTTGTCACATTGGGAAAACTTTTTTTCTTCATCAATATGTGGATGCTTCTAGAGAAGGAGCAAAAATTTGACCTCCGTTTGGTCAATAAGGCAGGGAAGTTGACTGAAGTAAAAGTGGGGAACCACTTTCGGTCCAGTATTCATAATGCAATCTGTTTCAAAATGCTCATAGAAAAGAGTAAGCCTTCCATAAAAAGTTGTTTTTAATTGGAGTAAGGTGAATTTTAATGGACCAAGACAAGAACTTTCAAAAGTTGATTTAGAGTCAGGCATCCTTTCACCTGCATACAGTTTACAAGTGGGAGGTGTTCAAGAGTCTGACGAGGCATTTTGTTCCTGTTAGTGAAGGGTAAAGCTGGTAAGATTTAAAGAACAATGGATGAATAAAGATTCAGGTTGTAGTCAAGAGTAAGAGAATCTTACTTTTCAGATATAGACAACCTGGTTCAATTGAAATCTCTTGTTCAGAATAGACATTGTAAGGGCATTCTTAAGAGAAATCAAAGGCAAAGAGGGGATGTGAGAAACATTATCTGCCAATGCTCAAGGATATTACTAGAGATTCTACAAATGTATTAAGAGGCCCGACTCCTTCATTCTTAAAGATCCAGGAGGTTCTGTGTTGAAGCCCAGGAGATGGGAGAGATACTAAATGAATATTTTCAGTTTTCTACTTTTTGGGGGGAAAAAGGAGTTAGAATGCAGAGAAATAAACTTCGTAATGTAAACTGTTTTAAAACAGAAGTTGACATTCAGGAAGCCTTAGAATATAAAGGTGGATAAATCTCTGGGACCTGATTTTAATCTATCCAGAAGGTTGTGGAAAAGGAGGAAATTGAGACCTCTTGCAGAAATATTTGCCTCATCTATAAGTATGGGTGAAGTGCCTGATGACTGGAGGGTAGCTAATGTTGTTTTGAGATGGTAGGCATTGTAGATGCTGGAGAATCTGAGTTACACTGTAGAGCTGGATGAACACAGCAGGCCGAGCAGGAAAGCTGACATTCCAGTCCAGACCCTAATGCTGTACCTATTTTGCTTAAGTTGTAAGGACAAACCAGGGAACAATAGACCTGTGAGTCTGACTTTATTTGTGGGTAAATTGTTGGTGATTATATATTTTTTAAAAAATTGAATTTTACGGACATTCTTGAGGCAAAAATTGACTAGTGATAGTCAGCGTGGTTTTGAGGAAAATCATGTCTCAAACTTGATAGTCTTGAGCAAGTTCTAAAAAGATTAGCAGAGCAGTAAATGTTTATCTGGATTTTAGTAAAACTTTTTGACAAGGTTCCACATGGTAGACTAACTACTAAAGTTAGGTCACATGGGATTCGGTGAGATTGCAAATTAAAATACATAATTGGCTCAACAGCTGGAGACAGTAATGGTGGAGGGTTGCTTTTCGGACTGGAGGCCTGTGACCAGTGGTGTTCCACAGGGATTTGTTTGTCATTCTATATTCTCATCCAAATCACTTATACAAGAGGTATGGTTAGCAAACTTTTTGTTTTATGGACAACACCAGAATTTGGTGGCATAGTACACAGTGAAGAGGTTAGTGAGTTTTGAGAAGATTTGTAGCTCAGGTTGAGGTTCTGGATGTGAGTTTGCTTGCTGAGCTGGAAGGTTAGTTTTCAGACGTTTCGTCACCATTCTAGGTAACATCATCAGTGAGCCTCTGAAGCGCTGGTGTTATGTCCCGCTTTCTATTTATCTGGTTAGGTTTCCTTGGGTTGGTGATGTCATTTCCTGTTATTTTTCTCAGGGGATGGTAGATTGATTTGGAGCCAATGTGTTTGTTGATGGAGTTCCGGTAGGAATTCTCGTGCATGTCTGTTTGGCTTGTCCTAGGATGGATGTGTTGTCCCAAAGTGGTGTCCTTCCTCATCTGTATGTAAGGATACGAGTGATAGTGGGTCATGTCGTTTTGTGGCTAGTTGATGTTCATGTATCCTGGTGGCTAGCTTTCTGCCAGTTTGTCCAATGTAGTGTTTGTCACAGTTCTTGCAAGCTATTTTATAGATGACGTTCATTTTACTTGTTGTCTGTATAGGATCTTTTAAGTTCATTAGCTGCTGTTTTAGTGTGTTGGTGGGTTTGTGGGCTACCCTGATGCCAAGGGGTCCAAGTAGTCTGGCAGTCATTTCGAAATGTCTTTGATGTAGGGGAGAGTGGTTATGGTTTCTGAGCTTGTTTTGTCTGTTGCTGAGAAAATCAGCGGACTGTGTTCATAGGGTACCCATTCTTTTTGAATACGCTGTATAGGTGATTTTCCTCTGCTCTTCGTAGTTCCTTTGTGCTGCAGTGTGTTGTGGCTCGTTGGAATAATGTTCTAATGCAGCTTCGTTTGTGGGTGTTGGGATGGTTGCTCCTGTAGTTCAGTATTTGGTCCGTATGTGTTGTTTTCCTGTAGACGCTGGTTTGAAGTTCCCCATTGGCTGTTCACTCTACTCTACTTTTTTTTGTGGTTTGAGTGGAATGAACTTCCTGAGTAGGTGGTGGATGTGGGTATAATTGCAACATTTAAAAGACATTTTGGATAGATACGTGAATAGGAAAAGTTTGGAGGGACATGGGCCAGGGGCAGGCAGGTGGGACAAGATTAATTTGGGAGCATGTTTTGGCATGGACTGGTTGGAACAAGGGGTTTGATTCTGTGTTGTATGATCATGACTCTGAACTAAAAACAATGGTAGCAATTTATGAGGCAAGGGTAGGGAAATGGAGCTGATGTACAAATGAGCCATGATTTAACAGAATGGCAGAGTTGGTTGAGTTGAGTAGCCTCCACCTGATCCCATGTAATTTAGTGTTTTTAGGATAGTGCTGTTGTTTTAAACTCTTCTCATCCCCAAAGCCTTGCCTTAGTTGGCCATGAGGGAGGGTGAGTCCCAAAACTGGCTGGTCACAAGACTGCCTTGGTCCTCCTGGGGCTCACTCTGTCTGTCCTGTCTGCCTGCCTGCCTGCCTGTCTGCCTGCCTGTCTGCCTGCCTGCCTGTCGTTATGCCTTGCCTCTACCACCACCTCTCTTTCCTTCCCCCCACACCCAAGCCCCTGGTTCCCCTTGCCCCTCCAATCCTCAGGTTACATCATCCAGTACCCACAATGGACAGATCTCTCAAGCTGGAGGAGATGAAAGAAACATCTAACAGTCCAAGTTCTAATTGCATGCAAGAAAATGAAGAACCAACGAGCTGGAATTCATGAAGCCTGTTCAATGCTTTTTGAACCTTGAGTTCAATCCTTTTTGTAAAAAGAAACACTTGCTTTAATTCAGACCCCACAAAAATAACAACTTTCAATAACCTCTTTCAACTGTCAATCAAACTGAACTCCCTTGTGACTCCCTTGTTCGCTCCACACTGCCCTCCAACCCCACCACACCCGGCACCTTCCCCTGCAACCGCAGGAAATGCTACACTTGTCCCCACACCTCCTCCCTCACCCCCATCCCAGGCCCCAAGATGACATTCCACATTAAGCAGAGGTTCACCTGCACATCTGCCAATGTGGTATACTGCATCCACTGTACCCGGTGCGGCTTCCTCTACATTGGGGAAACCAAGCGGAGGCTTGGGGACCGCTTTGCAGAACACCTCCGCTCAGTTCGCAACAAACAACTGCACCTCCCAGTCGCAAACCATTTCCACTCCCCCTCCCATTCTCTTGATGACATGTCCATCATGGGCCTCCTGCACTGCCACAATGATGCCACCCGAAGGTTGCAGGAACAGCAACTCATATTCCGCCTGGGAACCCTGCAGCCATATGGTATCAATGTGGACTTCACCAGTTTCAAAATCTCCCCTTCCCCTACTGCATCCCTAAACCAGCCCAGTTCATCCCCTCCCCCCACTGCACCACACAACCAGCCCAGCTCTTCCCCCCCCCCCCCCCCCCCCCCACTGCATCCCAAAACCAGTCCAACCTGTCTCTGCCTCCCTAACCGGCTCTTCCTCTCACCCATCCCTTCCTCCCACCCCAAGCCGCACCCCCAGCTATCTACTAACCTCATCCCACCTCCTTGACCTGTCCGTCTTCCCTGGACTGACCTATCCCCTCCCTACCTCCCCACCTACACCCTCTCCACCTATCTTCTTTACTCTCCATCTTCGGTCCGCCTCCCCCTCTCTCCCTATTTATTCCAGTTCCCTCCCCCCATCCCCCTCTCTGATGAAGGGTCTAGGCCCGAAACGTCAGCTCTTGTGCTCCTGAGATGCTGCTTGGCCTGCTGTGTTCATCCAGCCTCACATTTTATTATCTTGAACTCCCAATCGCCCTGGTCTGAAATTTGGTCAAATGTTCATAATGATGTAATAGGTCTTGGGAAATGTCAACAAAGGAATCTATCAAAGCTGCATTAACAGATGGTAGACAGGTTGCTAACCAACACCAGGTGACCTGTTAATTATAGAACATGATACTTCTAAATTTCACTGACAGTTTAAGCTTGTCCCTTCTAGGTTTTAGAGTGGAGGATTTAGTAAAAACCTTTTGGATAATGACATATCAAGCATCTGGTCTAAGTGTTTATCTACACTGGCAATTCCTGACTTTGCGCTGGATTGTAGTTTTCAGACCAGCCAAAATGGAGTTAGTATGAACTCCAATAAGTGTCCATATAGCCCTGTTTGAGTTCAGGTTTACTGCCTGTATAAATCAGGCCCCACCCAATTTTCTTTGTGGCAAAAGTTGTAAATGAGCTTGTGTCTAGGTTTTGTCCACCATTTTTAAAGGAAGACTCCGTGAAATTCCAGACCAATGTCTCAAATTACTTGGATTGTACCCTAACATATTACTGTACAACAGAAATCTCTAATGTTCATTGAAAATTCAGAATCACACATTGAAATGGTTACCCCAGATTTAGTTTTGAGTTTTAACAAATATCTGCTGAAAAATTTCCCTACTCTTTTAGAGTAGCTGAGGGTTTTCTGAGAGGTGTGTGGCTCTCAGTCCTGTAAACCTTACAAGTTTCAGTTTGAGATTTTCATTTTGATCGATTCAAGGTTAGAAACACATTGATAAAGGGTGAAGTGGTTTACGCAAATGAGTTTGAGTTGATTGTTCCAACAATGATTTGTATTTATGCAGTATCTTAATATAATGAAGTGTCTTAGAATGGTTTACTGTAAAACAGATTTTATCGATGGGCTGCACTTTCAAAAAAGGAAGGAAATCTTGTATTTACGTAGCATCTTTCACAACCACGAGACACGCCAAAATGTTTAAAGCTAATGAAGTGCTTGTAAAGTATAGCCAATGTTGTAGGAAATACAGTAACCAAGTAACACCACAAGCTCCCACAAACAGCCATTAGCTGATAAAAGCACCATCTGCTTTTGTAATGATTGAAGGATAAATACTGGCAAGGAAAGTGGAAGTACTTCCCCTGTCCTTGGAAATAATTGTCATGGGATCTTGTGGTCAATGGACAGATTGGGGGCCCCCGGTTTACATTCTATAGAAAAGATAGTACTCCCTTAACACTGTTCCTCAAAACAGTGTGGCACTCCATTATTGCTACACTAAAGTAAGAGTAAAGGGATGAGTAGTAGAAAAATGGAAGGCTAAGACAATTAGAACTAGTTCTGTAAATGTGGTCTAGTTAGGCAAAACAACCTGTCTTGTGTACATTTGAGTGAAAAGTTTTAACAATGATTCTGTCGCATGTGCTCACTACCCAAAGCATTAGGGAGCAGCAAGGGTGGTTGAGATTGAAGAATCAAAGCTTAAATAGTCATCTTGGGAGACTTGGAAGGTGCTGTGTTTGCATGGTTGTGGCTCTTGATTGCTGTTTGAATCTCATTCTGTTAGGCTTGGAAGTGGAGCAGATGGAAAATGTATTAGGCAGCAGAAGCTCACCACCAAGATCACGTTCCAGAGCGTGTAGATACCAATAAACAGTAACTTGATTTTTAAAGTAGGTAACTTTATTGACTGGTACTCATGAAAGGGTAACCTCTTGAATAAAGTTGTACTAAATGAAATTAGTTTCTCTCCAAGGAGCCACTTTTTACATTTTACTTGTTCCTGTGCACTTGCTGTTTTCTTGTCTTGAACCTAGTCCAACATGGAGCAGGCTTTCCAATTGGGTTTTGAACTTCCACACCAGCTGTTTTCCACTCTGGTACTACAGCTTTGTTGGAATTAACAAAATTGTTGTGTTCTTTGGATCCAATCTAACACACACATTCAACTTTTCCATCTAATGAAAAATAGTTTCTAATTTTTATAGTGTCCTCCATGCTGTTTGAACCTGATCTACAGCAATGTGATTATTTCTAAAGTGTAGCCACTGTAGTAATATAGGGAACATGGAAGCCAGTTTGCACAACACCAGATCCCATAAATAGCAATGTAATAACAGTCACTTTCTTTTTTTGTGATGCTAGCTGAATAAATATTGGCTCCAGAACACCAATGGTAAACTCTTTGGAATTAGAGACTGTGGGAATTTTTCCCACAAGGGTAGGCAGTGCCTATGTTCAGCATCGCACCTGAAAGATAGTGCTTCTGACAATGGAGTGCTGCCTTGGTATTGCCCCTCTCTGCTACAAATGTCAGTCTGGATTACATAATTGAGTCTGTAGAGTGAAGCTTGAAGCAACAACTTGGCTGGCCTGAGCAAAAGTTAGAAGTGAGATTGCCCACTGGCTGAAACCGCTGCTTTTTGTCACAGCTGCATAAAACACTAGAGATTTGTGCGTGGATCTATATTGTTGCAGTTACTTGGGTATTCAGAGGTAATAGGAACTGCAGATGCTGGAGAATCTGAAATAACAAGGTGTGGAGCTGAATGAACACAGCAGGCCAAGCAGCATCTTAGGAGCACAAAAGCTAACGTTTTGGACCTAGATGCTTCATCAGAAATAGGGGAAGAGGGTTCTGAAATAATAGGGAGAGAGGGGGAACATGGGTCGAAGATGGAAAGAGAACATAGGTGGAGAAGAGACAGAAGTTAGAGGTGGGGATGGAGCCAGTAAAGGTGAGTGTGGGTAGGGAGGGGATAGGTCAGCCCAGGAAGGATGGACAAGTCAAGGGAGTGGGATGAGGTTAGCAGGTAGGAAATGGGGGGTGTGGCTTGAGGTGGGAGGAGAGGAAGAACAAGTTAGGGAGGCAGGGACGAGCTGGGCTGGTTTTGGGATGCGGTGGGGGTAGGGGAGAACTTGAAGCTGGTGAAGTCCACATTGATACCATATGGCTGCAGAGTTCCCAAGCAGAATATGAGTTGCTGTTCCTGCAACCTTCAGGTGGCATCATTTGTGGCACTGCAGGAGGCCCAGGATGGACATGTCACCTAAGGAATGGGAGGGAGAGTTGAAATGGTTTGTGACTGGGAGATGCAGCTGTTTATTGCGAATGAAGTTGTACTAAATGAAAATTTCTCTCTAAGGAGCCACTTTTTTTACACTCTTTTTTTTCCTGTGCACTTGCTGTTTTCTGTCTTCATATTGAAGCTAGTCCAATACGGAGCTGGCTTATGGTTATTAGGTGTTCTGCCAAGCGGTCCCCAAGCCTCTGCTTGGTTTCCCCCAATGTAGAGGAGGCCACAAAGGGAACAGTGGATGCAATATACCACATTAGCAGATGTGCAAGTGAACCTCTGCTTGATGTGGAAAGTCAGCTTGGGGCCTGGGCTGGGGGTGAGGGGGTGTGGGGCAAGTGTAGCACTTACTGCGGTTGCAGGGAAAAGTGTTGGGTGTGGTGGGGCTGGATGGGAGTGTGGAGCAGACAAGGGAGTCATGGAGAGTGGTCCCTCCAGAAAGCGGATAAGGGCGGGGAGGGAAAAATGTCTTTGGGGTCGGATTGCAGATGGCAGAAGTGTTGGAGGATGATGCGTTGGATCCGGAGGTTGGTTGGGGTGGCATGTGAGGGGGATTCTCCTTTTGGCTGTTATTGCAGGCACAGGGCGTGAGGGATGAGTTGTGGGAAATGTGGGAGACACGGTCAAGGGTGTACTCGGGTGAGTGGGGGGGTGCTGTTGTGGCAGTCCTTGAAAAGGGAGGACATCTGATCTGTATGGGAGTGGAATGCCTCATCGTGGGAGCAGATGTGATGGAGGTGAAGGAATTGGGAATAGGGGATGGCATTTTTGCAGGAAGGTGGGTGGGAGGAGGTGTACTCTCGGTAGCTATGGGAGTCAGTGGGCTTGAAATGGATATCTGTTTCGAGGTGGTTGCCTGAGATGGAGACAAAGGAGTCCAGGGAGGTATTAGGGATAGTCTAGATGAACTTAAGGTCGTGGTGGAAGGCGTTGAATTGGATGAACTGTTTGAGCTGCTCATGTGCGCACGAGGCGGCGCAGATACAGTCAATGTAACGGAGAAAGAGATAATGGGAACTGCAGATGCTGGAGAAGCGGAGATAACAAAGTGTGGAGCTGGATGAACCCAGCAGGACAAGGAGCTTGTGTTCTTCTGCTTGGCCTGCTGTGTTCATCCAGCTCCACACTTTGTTATAACGGAGGAAGAGGTGGGGCTTAAGGCCAGTGTAGGTGCGGAAGAGGGATTGTTCCATGTAACCCCCATCCCAGGCCCCAAGAAGACTTTCGACATCAAGCAGAGGGTCACTTGCACCTCTGCTGATGTGGTATACTGCACCCACTCTACCTGTTGTGGCCTCCTCTACATCAGGGAAACCAAGCAGAGACTTGGGGACCGCTTTGCAAAACACCTACACTCAGTTCACAATAAACAGTTGCACCTCCAGTCTCAGACCATTTCAACTTCCCCTCCCGTATCTCAGACAACATGCCCATCCTGGGCCTCCTGCAGTACCACAATGATGCCACCCGAAGGTTGCAGGAACAGCAACTCTATATTCAGCTTGGGAACCCTGCAGCCCAATGGTATCAATGTGGATTTCACAAGCTTCAAAATCTGCCCTCCCCCTACTACATTCCAGAACAGCCCAGCTCATCCCCACCTCCCTAACCTGTTCTTCCTCTCAGCTATCCCCTCCTCCCACTTTGACCCACACCTCCATTTCCTACCTTCTAACCTCATCCTGCCCATCCTCCCTGGACTGACCTATCTCCTCCCCACCCACACTCATCTGTACTGGCTCCATCCCCGCCCTCTTTAACTTGTCTGTCTCCTCTCCACCTACCTCTTTCCTCTATCTATCTTTGACCTGCCTTCCCCTCTCTCTCCCTATTTATTTCAGAACCCTCTTCCCCTCCCCCATTTCTGGGTCTAGGCCTGAAACGTCAGCTTTCCTGCTCCTAAGATGCTGCTTGGCCTGCTGTATTTGGGTATTCAGTCTGTTCTCCCCACCCAGTGCATGCGCACAAAATGATTGTTCACATTTTAACATTTTGGAAATGATTTGAATCACAAATAGTTTGTTTTGGCCTCCCTGTTGAATGGGACTTGGGAACATCTTAGCATTAAGCTGAAGTGTACAGTGTACATGATCTAAATTTATCATTGAACTTTAAGGCTTGTGCCTGAGAATTAAGCATCAAAACAAGTAACCTTCCCTTCCGATGAAGTAAGGTGCAATTTGAATGTCTCACTGGATTATCCTGGAGTATTCCACTTGAGTTTGCCAATTTGGGATCTAAGTGTTGGATTTGTGGGGAGATTAGATTGTCAGACACAACCAAGACCCCCCTCAAACTGATGTGCCTGCCAGTGACTAAGATTCTATTTAGGCCAGTAACCTGGTTACAGATAGGTATGCTTGGAAACTATTATCTGAATGAAACTCAATCCAGACATGATATTTCGAAGGACTGTAAAATGTTGGGGATGAATCTCTCTCAAACTCCCTCAATGCACTTTTTTTTGTCGCTTCTATCTTCAGCTAATGTGACACTAAGGGGAACTCTGAAAGCTGCTGCTGAGGTGATCCTCCTGCATGGACTGGTTTCCCAGTTTTAAAACATTCGAATGGATTTTGGCAGCCCTTTGTACTGTTTGAGGATGTTTTTAATGCAACTTGTATTTCATAAAACATTGAACATGATGCTGCTCCTCTCCAAAGAGGGTCTGTGATGAAAGTGTAGAATCACACGTGCAGGCAACTATCCAGCTGGTTACCAAGGCAACATGTCCTCAAAGCTATATTTATATGTAAAACCCGAACTGAGAGTGACAGATGCACCCGCACCCCCCTCCCCTGATGGTGAGCTGTTTGTTTTCCTCTTCTGTTTTACTTTAAAATGCAGGAAAGTAAATTTAACTCACTAGTTACACCTGAAATATGCTCTGGATTTATTAAGATGGCTACTGAGCAATCAAAAATGGATGCCCAAGTCTCACAGGCTTGACTTAATTTTATTTTACTTTTCTAATCACCAGGATTCCTATAGAAAGCAGGTAGTTATTGATGGGGAAACCTGTTTGTTGGACATTCTGGACACAGCAGGTCAAGAGGAGTACAGTGCCATGAGAGACCAATACATGAGGACAGGAGAGGGCTTCCTGTGTGTCTTTGCAATCAACAACACCAAATCATTTGAAGACATTCATCAGTACAGGTTAGTGTTGTGAAGTTTTTTTTGTTTAAGGCACTAGTTTCTGACCCAGATTTTTCACTTTCGAGCTGGATTTCAAATCCAATCTTGTTATATTCATTCTTGTCTAGAAGATCATTTTACTTGGAGGTCATTAACCAAACCTGTTTCACCTCATTCTGTTTTGATTCCAAATGTACAGTTATTCAAAATGTATGTGTTCCAGATTCTCTCGATGAACTGTCATCCAGAGTACCTTTTCCAAATTTCTTTATTCAACGTCTATGAAGATTAAAATTCTCCACAATTTAATGGCAGGATATTTTGTATTGGTTACCTGATTGATTAATTCTTTATACTGTCACTCCCAACAATGACTCCCCTCTCCTTATGATCTCTTACCTGCATTCAAACTGATTCAACACTTTGGTTCTGTTATGATCCCAGATCTGGCCATCAAATTTACACTGATCCTGGACAAGATCCCCAACTTAAGTTTACAATTTGGTTAGAGACTAGTAACCTTTTATTTTAAGGTAAACAAAAGGTAAGTTTCAAGGGAGTTGTGAAGAGAATAATGCCACAATATGGCATGGTCTTCAACAAACAGCAATAAAGTTTGTATTAGTACAATTATGCTATTTAATCACAAATCTTCAATAGAATTTACTATAATATACAAACTTATTTCTAATATCCACAATTAATCTATTGTAAACATAGGTAATGTACAGTGAATATTTCACACCTCAATCCAATATCACAATACCAATATATTATACTCTCCTCTCCACCTATCATCATTTCTTTCCATCTTCAGTCCACCTCCCCCCCTCCTATTTATTCCAGAACCCTCTCCCTATCCCCCTCTCTGATGAAGGGTCTAGGCCCGAAACGTCAGCTTTTGTGCTCCTGAGATGCTGCTGGGCCTGCTGTGTTCATCCAGCCTCACATTTTATTATCTTGGGAACTGCAGATGCTGGAGAATCCATTATCACATCACAATACCACTCACTGCTTCTCCGCACCCCACAAGAACTTTCATTTTCACTAATTCTTGAGATGTGGGTGTCGCCGGCTAGGCCAGGGTCCCTAGTCCCTTCTTTTGAAGGTAATGGTGAATTGAGCCTTGAACTGTTGTAGTCTGCTTTTGGTGTAGGTGGATCCACAATCCGGTTGTGAAAGAGTTCCAAGATTTTGACCTAGTGAGACTGAAGGAATGGTGATTACATTTCCAAGTCAGGATGGTGAGTGGTTTGGAGGGGAATTTACAGGTGATGTTCCCGTGCAACTATTATCCTTGGCCTTCTAGATGGTTGTATCATGGGTTTGGATGGTGCCGTCTAAGGATATTTGCATTTCTGCAGTGGCATCATGTACACTGACATTCAGTAGCAGTGTGTATTGTGGATGTAGTGCCAATTAAGCAGGCTGCTTTTTCTTGAACAGTGTCAAATTTTGTGTTGCTGGAACTGCATCCATCCAAGCAAGTGGGGAGTATTCCATCACTCTCAGGACTTGTCTTGAGAAGTGGACAGGCATGGCAGAGTCAGGAATTACTCATCTTGGGATTCCTTGACTCTTACCATCTTTTTGTCTTAATGCCTTTGTGGGATGAGGGTGTCACTGGCTTGGCAGCATTTATTGCCCATCCCCTAATTACCCAGAGGGCAGTTCAGAGTCAGCCACACTGCTTTGGGTCGGAATCAAATGTAGGCCAGACCAGGTAAGGATGGCAGTTTCCTTCCTTAAAGGGCATTAGTGAACTAGATGGGTTTTTTCTGACAATTGAAACTGGATTAATGGTCATCAATAGGTTCTTAATTCCATATATTTTATTGAATTCGAATTCACTATCTGCCATGATGGGATTCAAACGCAGGTCCCCAGAACGTTATCTGGGTCTTTGGATTAACAGTCCAGCAGTAATGGCATGAGGCCTCCCCTATACAATATTTATATGGTTAGTCCAGGTCCATTTCTGGTCAATGATAACACCTAAGATGATGGAGAAATCAGGGATGGTAATACCATCAAATTGTAGGGGTGACGGTCTGGTTGTTTGCCTGAGGTGGTCGTTCGTAATTTGCATTTGTGATGCATATGTACTTGCCACTTTTTTCAGCCCAAACCTGTTGTCTGGGTTTGCCCTGCTTGAACATGATATGCTCTAGTACCTGAGGTGTCATGCATGGTGCTGTAAAATGTACAATCATCAACAAACATCCCACTTCTGACCTTTTATGATGGAAGAAAAGTCATTGAAGTAGCTGAAGGTAGTTGGGCCTAAGACACTAGCCTGAGGAACTGGATTAGAATCTAGAAATCCTGACCATGTGAAAAAGGCATTCGGTCCATGTCTGCACTGGCTGACTCAGACTCAGACCCAGCCCCCACCCTAGCCACACAACGTGGCATTTCCCATTGCTAA
Organism: Stegostoma tigrinum; assembly: GCF_030684315.1. NCBI lineage: Eukaryota > Metazoa > Chordata > Chondrichthyes > Orectolobiformes > Stegostomatidae > Stegostoma > Stegostoma tigrinum. The sequence continues at coordinate 35,981,367 of NC_081370.1, forward strand.
TTTATCTAGCCTGTGCACCTGGAGGGCAACTTAACACAGCTAATTCACCTGACATCCACATCTCTGGAGTTTGGGAGGAAACCGGAGCACCTCGGAAATCCATGCAGATGCTGGGAGAAAAGTGTGGAGTTTGCACAGACAGTCGCTCACGCGTGGAATTGAACCTTAGTCTCTGCTGTGAGGCAGCAGTACTAGCCACTGAGCCAAGGTGCTGCTGAAGTGCCACCTGCTCCAGGTGTGTAAAAACATCTTCTCAAACAGGTTTCTTTTGAGAAAAGATTATACCCTGAGGATCCAGAGATGATGAACCTCAACCACAATCATCCTTTCTTGAACTATGACTTCCTTGTGGGACAAGGGCATCAGTGGCTGGGCCAGCATTTATCATCCATAGCTTCTTCTCTGCCCTCGGTGGTGGGGGAGCTGCCACCTTTAAACCACCACAGTCTACATGCTGTGGATTGACCCACGATGCCCTTAAGGAGGGAATTTCAGGATTTTTTTTGACCCAGTGAACGTGAAGGCATTGTGATATATTTCCAAGTTGGGATGGTGAGTGGCTTGGATGGGAGCTTAGAGCTGGTTGTCTTCCCATGTATCTGTTGCCCTTATTATGAGAGGCTTGTGGCTGTGGTTTGAAGGTGCTGTCCACGGATCTTTTTGTGAATTTCTGCAATGCATCTTGTAGATGGTACACACTGCTGCCCCTCAGGACTTGGTAGTGGAGGATGTGTCCGCTTGTGGATGCGGTGCGGTGTCAATCGGGTTGCTTTGCCCTGGATGGTGTCAAGCTGCTTGAGATTTATTGGAGATGCGCCCTTCCAAGTAAGTGGGCAGTATTCATGCTTTCTAACTTGTGTTTCCTAATCGAGCATCCCAACAAGTGAGTTACTCACTGCAGTATTCCTAACCTCTGACCTGCTCTTGTAACCGCTCTGTTTATGTAGCAAGTGCAGCTGAGTTTCTGATCGATGGTCACCCCAGCGATGAGGATTCAGTGATAACAATGAACGTCATGGGACAGTGGTTAGACTGATTGGAAGTGATCTTTGCCCTGGCATTTATTGGTGTGAATGTTTGCCACTTGTCAGCCCAAGCCTGGATATTGTCGGATCTTGTTGCATTTGAACATGTACAGCTTCAGTATCTGAAGAATTGTGATTGGTACTGAAAATAGGGCAATCGTTGGTGAACATCCCTCTTATGATAGAGAAAAGGTCATTGAAGCAGTTGAAGATGTTTGGACCCTAGGATATTACCCTTAAGAACTCCTGCAGAGATCTCCTGGAGCTGAGAACTGACCAGCAACCATCTTTCTATGGTATGACTCCAACCAGTGGAGAGTTATAGCAAGACTGGAAGCAGGTAGAGTTTCTTCATGTCACACTCTCACTCCTGGAATTCAGCTCTCATCCATGTTTGAACCAGGGCTGTAATGAGAGCAGGAGTGGCCCTGGTACAACTCAAATGAAGCCAATGAGCAAGTACAGCTTGATAGCACTGTCGATAACACCTTGAATCACTACTGAATTTTGAGGAGACTGTGGTGGTAATTGGCCAGATTGGAATTGTCCTGTATTTTGTGTACAAGAAATACCTGGGCAATTTTCCACATTGCCAATAGGTGCCAGTGTTGTAGCTGTACTGGAAGTACTTGGCTAGGGGAGCGGCCACTTTATTGCATGATGTTGTGCGGAGTCAGTGTCTGAGCTTCTGGTTATGGGTGGTGGGGGGAGAAACTGGTACAAATAACCTGAACACTAAGTACTGTGGTTGGGTGTGGGTGAACAATGAAGGGAAAGGGGATTATTCTGGCAAGAAGTTCTTTTACAGAAAGAAACACCAAAGAGATCTCCAATTTCTTTAAGAAGAACTCTTTTTTTTTTTTGTCCTCTCACTGCCATCCCCAGCACCCTTCACCCTCACTGAAATGGCAAGAAGGGTAGTAACTAGAGGGCACTGATTTTAATTGCTAAGATGTGGTGAGTTATTGGGATGTGAATGCACCTCAGTGACCGTGGAAACAGCTGCAGTAGTAACTTTTTCAAAAGGGGACTTGTTAAGTGAAAATGCTCGCATGGTAACTGGGATGGGGAGGTGGAGGGTGAGGAGAGGGCCTGAAGAAGGATTGAATGGATAGTTCTTTAAAAGAGCTGACAGAGGTGCAATGGGCCAAATGGGTACCACTGTGTGCTGTAAAATTTCATGCCTTTTGATCTCCGTCAGCTTGTGAAGAATTCTGCCATCTGCTAAAGGCATCCTGTATTTTCACAGGGAACAAATTAAAAGGGTGAAGGATTCCGATGATGTTCCAATGGTTCTGGTGGGAAACAAGTGCGATCTGCCTTGCCGTTCTGTGGAGACTCGGCAGGCCAAGACCTGGCTCGGAGTTATGGCATTCCTTACATTGAAACCTCTGCCAAAACCAGACAGGTGGGTAGCTGACCATATTTTAGCATTGATTGCTATATTCGCTCCTCATAGTGGAGGCAGTGTCACTGAGTTTGTCCTGATCCCCAGCTTGTAAAATTGACTTGGTGCCTGATTCGAACCAGTGCTCCCTGATCTACACCAGCTTATGTCTGGGAACTTTTTTTGTAAAACCATTTTTATCCTTCTCGAATCCCTCAAGTCACAAATACTTGGATTCAATCCAAGTGGAAGACACCCTCTTTTAAAACAAAATCAAGGGCTTTATTTTACAAAAAAGCAAGTGCGGGAGAAACTCGGCAAGTCTGGGAGCACGTGTGAGAAAGAAATAGGGTCAAAACTTCAGTCCAATTGTAGACTAATGTTGGCTGTTTCTCTCTAGATGTTGCCACACCTTCAGGTTTATGTCCAGCACCTCTTTATTTAAGATTTCCAACATCCCCAGTAGCTTGCTTTCCCTTTTTCGTTTAGATTGCACCAAAGCTGTTTTAATGTGGGAAAGAGGGAATCAACTGAAGTGCAGAGAGGGTGATAGTGGGAGAAGTAAAAGCTTACCAAAAAGGTGCATTTTATGTACCACTGAATGTCCTGAAGCACAACTTAAAATGTAACTCTTGTTCCGAGATTGGAAATGCAGCTGGTAATTCTTTGAATACTACCATGTGGTCTTTTGAGGAGGTAGACAAAAGAGGAAAGAAGCAGTAACAGTGTTAAACCTTTTTAAGTAAAGTAAGTAAAATTAACTTTCTCACTTTTTTAACTAAGCAAATCTCCAATGTGCAAGAAGATCTCAAGCAGAAAACAAATGTGGCTTTGACAGTCTTCAGGGATCTGTCTCCATTTCCCCATGCCCACACCAAGGCTGGAACTGCAGATTGGTCTCCTTCATTCTCAGAATCATATGCACCGGCAGAGGTCATTCTGCCCATCATAGTGCCAGCTCCTAGAAATTACTATCCAATTATCTCTGCCTCAGCTGTGACCCTACTAGTTCAAAGCAAATATTGAAGATCCAGGAAATCTGGAATGAAGTAATAAAAACGTGACTGAAATTCTTTCCTTGGATGCTGCCTGGTCTCCTGAGTAGTAGTTAATACTTCAGACCTTTGGCCTTTCATCAGAATGGGCATCACTGTTTATTGCTAGTCGTTAATTGCCTTTAGAATTTAAGAAAATCTCAAATGCAAGTGAAAGGCTTGCTAAGCCATTGCAGAAGGGAGTCAAGAATCAACCACGTTACTGTCTAGAGTCACACAGGCCAAACTTGATTTTTGTGGGGGGAAGAAATTATTTTCACCTTCAAAGAACTAATCAGATGGGATTTAACAATCCAGTGATCTGATAGACAGTGATTTATTATTGAGTGAATTTTATTGCAGTTTTTCTGGTTAGTTGAATTTAGATTCCACAGCTATCATGGTAGGCTTTTAACACCTCTCCAGATCACCACCTTCAGGCTGCAATTGGAGACGATGGCCTAGCAGTATTAATCCTAAACTGTGAACCCAGAAACCCAAGTAATGTTCTGAGGACCTGGATTCAAATCATGTCATGGAAGATGGTGGAGTTTGAATTCCATAAAAGTTGGGTGTTATGATGATCATGAAACCCATCTGGTTCATTAAACTCCAGACCCGCATCAATGTGGATGACTCTTCACTGCCTTCTGGGCAAATATGGATGGGCAAAAAATGCTGGCCGAGCTAGTAATGTCCATATCTGATGAATTATTTGAGAAGAGAGTTAATATAGTGAAAGTAGTTACCATGCAAATATTCACCAGAACGTAATACTTGTGAGGACCAACACCGATTTTATAAAAGTTTGAAACAAACGTTAGACTAAACTTTCTTCCTTGATTTATAAAACTGAGAATCTATGTAACAGTGTTATCCTGCTGAGCCACCTTCAAACATTTTTAAGTACATTTACGGTCTGGTTTCCCTGCTCCTGTGATCTCCTCATGAATGGAATAATATGTTTATTATCCTTTCTGTCATTCTTCCTACTAAAACATAGATGTAATTTTACCATTAAATTATGTCACTTGTCTACCCATTTCCCCACACTCTGCTCTTCTGAGGTCTGTTACTGACACCCTCATTGTGTTGGTTTTTAAGGTGAGAATTTTACAGTGAGAATTTACACATTGCATAGTTTTTAAGAAGGATGATTTTAGGCAGTACTTGATTTGTCCAGATATTCAATGTCTCAAGCACAAGAGCAGGTCAAAGGCTAAGAATCCTACAGCAAATAACTCTCCACCTTGTCCTCCTAAAGCTACACTATCAACAAGATACAAGTCCCGAGTGTGCTGGAATACTGTCTGCTTGGATGAATGCAGCCTAACCCCATCCAAGGCAAAGCAGCTCCCTTAAATGTTGTATTCCTCTACTAGCACACAATGACAACAGTATGTACTATTCAAGACTCCTTCAACCATACCTTCCAAGCACATGATCTTTGCTACCTTGGAGCACCAGGGCAGCAGGCACATAGGAGCACCACAAGACCACCTTAAACTGTGCACCATGCTGACTTGTAAACATATCCTCCTACCTTTGGTGCTAGGTCACAATCCTGGAGCTCCCTTTCTAACAATACTATGGGTGTACCTACATCACATGGACTGCAATAGTTCAGGAAGGCTTTGTACCATCATCTCCAGGGCAGTTAGCCTTGCTGCTGATGCCCATTAAAGTATAAATAAATCCCGCATGCTTTGTATGATGTAGGAATTGGTTGGATGCTGCTGGAGAAATATTACCTCCTGAACCTAAGGCACAAGATTTTCAGAAGGTTTAGTCCATCAACTGGAGCAGTGGACCACTATTTTAAGTGCAGATTTAAAGCATAGCTCAGTTAGATGTACGCAGAGTAAATAGGGAGAAGCTGTGTCCACTGATCCTGATCAGTAATTAAAGGATGCACATTTTAAGAAAGCTGTCAAAAGAAAGAAGGGATAGTAGGAACTGCAGATGCTGGAGAATCTGAGATAACAAAGTGTAGAGCTGAATGAACACAGCAGGTCAAGCAGTATCAGAGGAGCAGGAAAGCTGACGTTAAGGGCCTAGAACCTCCTTCAGAATTCTTCAGAATTTCTGAAGAAGGGTTTTGGCCTGAAATGTCAGCTTTCCTGCTCTTCTGCTAAGCCTGCTAAGTTCATCCAGCTCTATATCTCTCGTTATCAAAGGAAACAAGGGAGGTGCCTTTAAAGATAACAGCAAATCTCCTCTGGAAAGAGTGCTAAAAATAGATTCACCAGTAACTTCAGAGAGAATTGGATAAATTCTTGACCAGGAGAAGTTTACAGGCGTATTGCAGGGGGTGGGCCAAGTGGGAAAGCAGAGAAATGAAATGAGTTAGTACAAGCATTATGGGCCAACTGGAATCTCTCTTGTGCTGTATCTTTCTAAGATCCTCAGTTTGTACATATGCCTCCATTTCTCCTAACCAGTCTGCCTTTTACGTCGCAGGGAGTGGAGGATGCTTTTTACACTCTGGTCCGAGAGATCAGCCAACACAAAGTCAGGAAATCAAACCCACCAGATGACAGTGGGCAAGACTGTAACAACTGTAAATGTGTGATATTGTGACTTCTGGTAAGTGATTATAGATAAAAATCAGGCTTTGGTGTCAGTCAGTCTACAGGTTACTACTTCCTTTTATCTTCTAGTTCATTATCTTCTCTGTTCTACAGTTACTGCACAGGCTTTGTGCTTTCTACTATACTGGCATGGTGTTCTCTCTGCATCATCCAACAATTTTGAAAATTCATGCTTTGTTGCACACTCCAATTTCCCATCTGCACACTGCCCTGTGGTGGCATCTGAAGACATTTTCCGTTCCATGTGCTTGCTGATATCCAGCCGTATCTTACTGGCCCCACCCAACGCCTTCACAGCATCAGCTTTGCCAGGCTGTTGACTGCTCTTCAAACTGAGCAGAGGTTTCCTGCAATTAACTATTGAGAAGATAGCCATGGTTTTCAGTCCTAAACAACCCCTACCTCTGTTCTATACCTACTGACTCCAATACCTTCTCAAGAGTCTGGTCATTAAGTCAGAGATTGAACCATCGGACATGCCGAGAACTGCAGATGCTGGAGTCTGAAGCGTGGAGCTGGATGAACACAGCTGGCCAGGCAGCATCAGGAGTAAGAAGGCTGACATTTCGGGTCAGGACCCTTCTTCAGAAATGGTGTCTTAACTCACCCTAACAATGACCAGGCCATTTTGAAGACCACCACCTTTTTTTTCCCCCCACCTCTAACATCCCCTAACTCTGCTGTCTCAGCTCACATGCTGCGGAAACTCTGCTCCGTGCTTTTGCTACATCCAGACCTGACTTCCAATACAATCCTGGCTTGCCCCCTCATCCTATCCTCTAGAAAGACCAGTTCATCCAAAATTTAGCTCGTCTCACCAAGGCCTGTTCCATCACTCTGCTTATTGACCTGCTTTCTCATTGACCTTGAGTTTGGCAACGTACCAGCTTTAAAATTCCTATCCTGAGTTTAAGTTTCTCCATGGTCTCATTTCTCCTACCCCTGTAACCACCACCAACCCCCTTGCCTCTAAGACCTCTGCTCCAGTTGTGCCTCTTGCACAACCCCTTTTTTTTTTAAAATCCCTCCTCCAGCTAGACATGTCACAGTTTTGGGCTCAAACTCTGGAATTCTCTTCCCAGACCTATCTAGATGTCACTTGGTGTCTCTCTCATGCTGTCTTCTTTCCTCCCTGTTTGTCTATCTCCTTCTCTCTTCCTTTTTTGAAGGCTTCAAAAGACCAAGGTCTCAGTCACCTGCCCCAATTGTGCGCTGCCCATTTAGAATCTATGTACCAGGTGATGGTGCCAGGGGAAGATCTGTGAATATGATGGGGTTTGTTTTTTTTTGCTGGATGTGTGTTGAGCATTTGATTTGCCTTTGATCGTAACATGCTCCAACAATGTATCAGTAGGTGGGAGTCAAAAGTGATGTCTTCAAGTCTAACTCTAGACTTGAGCACAAGGTGACTGACAATCTCCAAGCTGTACTATGGAAGCATTGCAGGGTTGGAGGGTCAGTGACAGAAGGCTGCACTGCCAGAGACTGGGAAATGTTTAAACTGAGCCCTGTCTCTTTGCTCAAGTGGATATAATGGATTCTGCAGCATTCATATGAGCAGCGGGGTAATTCTGCCTGGTGTCATGGTCAACATTTCTGTCACTATCATCCAGGTTGGTTATCTGGCCACTTATCAGTGTTACACGAGGGACCTGGCTGTGTAAATTAGCAACACTGACTGGTACTTTGCCTGAGTTACTTTTTAGCCGCTTGGCACCTTCTGTGCACTTGGAAATTACTCTTAAATTCCCAAATCCTTCCACTTGTTGAACATATAAACAGTTGCCACATGATGGCGCCATGGGGCAGAGTTAATGTTAGATGAGGAATCTGAACCTTCCCCTGTAATAGGTCATGGCTGTCTATATTGGCTCTTTTTTCAATACAATTTAATTGCCTTTTGAGTTCTTTCGTTAAAGTAGTTTTCAAAAAATACTTAGCCTTGCTCAAAAATATTAACATTGTGGGATAACAAAGTGTGGAGCTGGATGAACACAGCAGGCCAAGCAGAATCTCAGGAGCACAAAAGCTGACGTTTCGGGCCTAGACCCTTCATCAGAGAGGGGGATGGGGAGAGGGTTCTGGAATAAATAGGGAGAGGGGGGGGGGGAGGCAGACTGAAGATGGAGAGGAGTGTATAGGTGGGAAGGTAGGGAGGGGATAGGTCCGTCCAGGGGAAGACGGACAGGTCAAGGAGGTGGGATGAGGTTAGTAGGTAGGAAATGGAGGTGCAGCTTGAGGTGGGAGGAAGGGATGGGTGAGAGGAAGAACAGGTTAGGGGAGGCAGAGACAGGCTGGGCTGGTTTTGTGATGCAGTGGGGGGAGGGGGACGAACTGGGCTGGTTTTGAGATGCCGTGGGGAAGGGGAGATTTTGAAGCTTGTGAAGTCCACATTGATACCATTGGGCTGCAGGGTTCCCAAGCGGAATGAGTTGCTGTTCCTGCAACCTTTGGGTGGCATCATTGTGGCACTGCAGGAGGCCCATGATGGACATGCCATCTAGAGAATGGGGGAGGGGGAGTGGAAATGGTTTGCGACTGGGAGGTGCAGTTGTTTGTTGCGAACCGAGCGGAGGTGTTCTGCAAAGCGGTCCCCAAGCCTCCCCTTGTTTTCCCCAATGTAGAGGAAGCCACACCGGATACAGTGGATACAATATACCACATTGGCAGACGTGCAGATGAACATCTTGATATGGAAGGTCATCTTGGGGCCTGGGATAGGGGTGAGGGAGGAGGTGTGGGGGACAAGTGTAGCATTTCCTGCGGTTGCAGGGGAAGGTGCTGGGTGTGGTGGGGTCGGAGGGGAGTGTGGAGCGGATGAGAGAGTGGTCTCTCTGGAAGGCAGACAAGGGTGGGGATGGAAAAATGTCTTGGGTGGTGGGGTCGGATTGTAGATGGTGGAAGTGTTGGAGGATGGTGCGTTGTATACGGAGGTTGGTGGGGTGGTATGTGAGAACGAGGGGGATCCTCTGTGGCGGGGGCGGGGTTTGAGGAATGTGCGGGAAATGCGGGAGACGTGGTCAAGGGTGATCTTGACCACTGCGGGGGGGGGGGGGAAGTTGCAGTCCTTGAACTTGGACATCTGGGATGTGCGGGAGTGGAATGCCTCATCCTGGGAGCAGATGCGGCGGAGGCGGAGGAATTGGGAATAGGGGATGGAATTTTTGGAGGAGGTGTATTCTAGGTTGCTGTGGGAGTCGGTGGGCTTGAAATGGACATCAGTTTCTAGCTGGTTACCTGAGATGGAGACTGAGGGGTCCAGGAAGGTGAGGGATGTGTTGGAGATGGCCCAGGTGAACTTGAGGTTGGGGTGGAAGGTGTTGGTGAAGTGGATGAACTGTTCGAGCTCCTCTGGGGAGCAAGAGGCAGTGCCGATACAGTCATCAATGTAACGGAGGTGGGGTTTGGGGCCTGTGTAGGTGCGGACGAGGGACTGTTCCACGTAACGTAAGGTTGCAAGAACAGCAACTCATTCTGCTTAGGAACCCTGCAGCCCAATGGTATCAATGTGGACGTCACAAGCTTCAAAATCTCCCCTCCCCCCCCCCCCCCCCCCCCCCACTGCATCCCAAAACCAGCCCAGCCTGTCTCTGCCTCCCTAACCTGTTCTTCCTCTCACCCATCCCTTCCTCCCACCTCAAGCTGCACCTCCATTTTTTTCCTATCTACCACCTTGACCTGTCCGTCTTCCCTGGACTGACCTATCCCCTCCCTACCTCCTCACCTATACTCCTCTCTACCTATCATCTTTTCTCTCCATCTTGATCTTCAGTCCCCACCCCGGTGTGCCCTGGAAATGATCCTTCTGTCAATAAAAACAATATTTTTCCCCAATCTACACTGAGTGTTTTAACATTTTGATGGTGATCCTTTTGGCCTTTTATCAATCAGACCGAGTGGAGTCTGATCAGGACCTCACCCAGCATGCTCTGCTCTGAGACTTCACTAAGTGGGGTTGAACCCTCAAGTCTATAACAATAAAATCCCTTCAGTGTGGAAAAAGGCCATTCAGCCCATCAACTCTTCCCCCCCCCCCCTGCTGAAAAGCATCCTAACCTCCCTACCCCACCGTAACCCCACAATTACTATGCTAATCCACTTAACTTCTTTGAGATGATGGGAGGAAACCAGAGCATCTGGAGGAAGCCCACACAGACAATGTGCAAACTCCACACAGTCACAAGAGGGTGCAATTGAACCCAAGTCCCTGGTGTTGAGGCAGCATTGCTAACCACTGAGCCACTATACCACCCTTCTATGGGCAACTATACCACATCAGAAATAGGTTAGCCATGAGTTAGTATGTAGGAAGGCACTAGTTAGTGTATAGGAGCCCACCTGTGCCAAAAGGTCATGGCTTCAGTTCTAACTACGATGACATACAGACAGACTCGGAGCAGAAGGGGTGCTGCACCTCGCTGTTTGCGGATTGTTGCTGTGCAGATAGTGCTGAACCCTTGTGCTGAAACAGTGACTGACCACAGCACTTCTTGGGGGGGGCCTCAGTTTGTGTAAAGTGCAAAAGTCTGATTTCTACCCCTGTCCTTTGAGGAGTTGAAAATTATGCCACAGTAGAATTGAGTGACTTCAATGTTCCATGTGTATGGAATTAGAATTTGTTTTAAATTGATTTTGAGGTATGCTTTGTCTTGACTGACTTGTGAATGTCTGTTTAGTTCACAGGAACATTTGACGTTTCATTCAACACACTGGTACAAGAGAGGGAACAAGTTATGGAGTAGCGAAAGAAGGTGACAGCAAGGAGAGAAGTTGGGGAGAGTGACTGCTGCTGTATAATAGAATGGTGTGAAGGAGCCTGTTGTGTATGACTGCCATCAGCTGCCACCTGCTCTAACACGGGTCTCCAGTTGTACAGAGCCATAGATTTTCAAATCACACTAAATTATTCTTACACTAGTTACCCTGTGATTCAGTGTCCCATTTCAACTTTGCTGGGAATGTGTTCCTGCCATAAATATTGTATATAAATGACTAATGTGAAGTTACAGGATCTTGATATTGTTTTATACTTTTGAGCTGATTTATTTTCTTTTCTATACAAAAAATTGCCTGTGATTATTTCAGTGCTGGCAACACAGCTTTCTGTCTTCAAACAGTGACAATGTGAATGAATATGATTCTGTACATAATTGACATTTTGGGTAGCTTCCATTTATTGCTTTGCTTTGTAACAGGAAAAGGATGTACGATCCCTTCATTGAGATCTTTGCCATGTTTTCAGGGGTTGGTATTTTGGACTGATGGGGTGGGTGGGGTGCAAGGGCTATTGTATGTTCTATCAAGGTTGATAGCTACTTACTGCTGTGTTAGTGGGAAGTTTCCTTTGTTTTAAAATGGAAATAGCTAGTGTAAATCATGTAGCGTTCTAGACAATCTTAGTCAGCCAACAGGTAGCTTAGAGCAAGAGGCAGCTGTCTACTTTGGGCAAAGTGGCTGCATGATTTTTTTTAAACACCCTTCCCATTCTCATCACCTTTTTTATTAAGAAACCAGGATCTCGTTATGATTTGGTTACTTGCTCCGAGAGAAGTTTTTCCTCTTAATCCCATTCCATCTATTATTGAAGCTCTAGCAAATGCCTCATGTCATTGAAATTGAAAACTTCCAATGTTTTAGGATGAGGTGAGGAGGTGCTCAGTAAAGATTTTAATCAATCCCATTGACTCCTCACTGCCAGCCTGCAGTTGCTTGTTTTACTCTGCAGTTCCGAACACTGCATGAACGAAGGTGATCTGTACATCAGTATTACTTCCCACCAAAGTTGACCAGTTACACGGAAGGGTCCTGTCAGATTTAAATGACCCACGTAACTGTACAATAGCAGCCGTTAAGTCCCCAGCTGTGATTTGAAGCAAGGTCTTGGATATCATCTAATTCTAACATTGGTGTTGTGGTGTAATGGTAGTGTCCATACCTCTGGGTTAGAAGGTCCAGGTTTTGTTTCAGACCATAACATGTCTGAACAGGTTGGTTAAACATAATTAATTCAGACACTACTGAGAAGCAGAGCAAAGTATCATTCTCTTAAATACTTTAGCTCAGACACTCTTTAACACTTTATATTTTTACTGAGGCAGTAAACAGCACTGTCAAGCTTTAAGTACGAAACTGGTGATAGATTCTAAACAGAACAAGAATAGCTACAGTCAAGACATCAGACTAAGTGCCACTTTGTGTGCCAGCTAGATTTCTTTTGAATCTTTGGTCAGTGCTTCAGAGCTCACCAGTTCAAGTTGGGTTGCATTCTTCAGTGAAAACCTGACAATCCTGTCAAATCTGGGCCAGAGTTGTACCATCCTGATCCTATGTATTCATTTGTGAATTATTTCTGTTTCAAGCTGCAATCCTGTAGGTCTTGCTCAGTTTTTGAGGGGCGGGCTCATGTTGCCAACATGCTGCCAATTCTCATTTCCCCAGAAAATGTACAATTTGTTAAATTCTGTTCAATAAAAATTTGAAGGAAAAAATTGCTTTGAAGTGTTTATTTGTAAGTGATTTATGCAGAGCAGTGAGGGGCTTTGAATGGAGGAATCTTGGACCTTGGGGAAATTCAAACCCCTAATGTAATGAAAGGAGTGAGTTATGGTGGGTTATGGATGCACAAAGACTATGGTAGCTTCCTGTGTTCAAACAATAAAGATGGAGTCACTCAGTTGCCTAGTGCTAGTACCTTTTTAGGGGTGCCTAGTCCCAACACACCAGCCTGAGCAATTTCGCCCCCTGCTCTCAGCCCTGTTTGCTCAGATTTGTTATTTAATATCTTGGGTCTTTATGGTGCCAGGGGTTGTAGTGTAAGACACTGTTGTTAACACTGCCTCATGGGTGAATTTGACTGCAGTCAGGAAACTGAGCAGCCTTGGGATCCCTACCTTCTGGAGAAGGAAGACCCTGGATATGTCTTGATGAGGAAGGATTTCAATAGATTAGATGGATTAAGATTTTTGTTTTTAACTTGTAAGTGATTCCAGGAAAAGGAGGCATAAATGCAAAATGGTCACTAATATCAATTTCCTGAACTCAGGAGGGTTTTCTTCACGTTGTATCTGTATCATTCCTCAGTTATCCAGGAATACAACAATGCTCTTTCCCATAGCCCTACAAATATTCCCCAATTGCTCTTTATCCACTTCTCTTTTGAAAGTCATTACTAAATCTGCCACTACCACTCATCCTGACAACAAGCTTTCCATGTTTGTCTCTTATTTTAAAATCATTTCCTCAATCCTTTGCCAATCATTTAACTCTGATCTGTCATTACTAACTTTTTGCCAACCATTCCTCCTGAAATATTGTCAAAAGCCCTGGCAATTTCTGAAGCCTCCATAAATCTTTTTTCTTTGAAGGAGAATAATCCCAGCTTCTCCTGTCTCTTGCTTTGGAAATGCTGTCTTTCAAAATATTCTAACCATGGTGCGTTGTCTGATACCCCTGATGTATGTAATAGATCTGTTACCATTTCAAATAGCTTATTCCTGGTGTTCTGGACCAGTCCCTGTGCCCTGATACATATCTCAATGAAGCTGTGTTCTGAAGAGTAATGTAAGACTTCGTGTTAACTCTGTGTCTCTACAGATGCTGCCAAATCTGTTGACTTTCTCCAGCATTCTGGTATTTGTATTTGTTTCAGATTTCCAACACCATCTTGTTTTTATTTGGCTGGTTGCTGTGTTTCCTATCTTATGACAGTATGTTTCAAAGGTACTTTCTTGGCTGTAAGACTTTCTGGGTACTTCCTATGACCACATGGTGCTATAAAAATGCCTGACTATGTCTTCCCAATGACTGTATAGAAGGAATTTCTTCATAATGTCATGAGAATGCTGAATTGCTATTGTATGAAGCATTAAGGTGTGCAGGAGACTTCCTGCAAACCAGGAAGGAAGCAGTGGAGCAATGGTTGGAAGATTATAGTCAGTGTGCAAGGTAGTTTGGTGCATGAATACTGTTGTAGACCATTTGAACTAAATAGCCTGTTTATCTCCTTTTAAACTCTGAATAAGGAATGGGACAATTTTAACATTTAGTTGAGAAATTGCTTCACTCAGGTGGTGAAGCATCAGAATTGTCTTCCCTTGCTGGCTACAGCAGCTCAGTTGTTGAGCATGTTCAAGCTTGAGTCTAATAGACATCTATGTAGAATAGAACATGGAACATCGAACAGTACAGCACAGGAACATGTCCTTCAGCCCACTGTAACTGAGCCAATCATGATGCTATTCCAAACTAATCCCACATGCTTTCACATGGTTGAAATCCCTCTCTTCCCTGCCTGTTCATGCTTGTCTAAAAGGTGGTGAACTTTCCTAATGTAACTGCTTCCCTGGCGGCATGTTCCAGGCACCTACCCACCTTCTCAGCTCTTTTTCTTAACTTTTAACTTTTCTCCTTCACACCTTTTTAAACCTATGCACACCATCCCCCCCCCCCCCCCCCCCCCCCGCCCCGGTATTTCTTTCCTCTCAGAATTTAAAAAAGCAATCTTCCAACGACCCATGGCTTTCATGATTTTATATACTTCTGTCAGGTCACTCTTTTTTTAGCCTCTGACACACTCTAGTGAAAACTCCAAGTTTGTCCAACCGCTCCTCTGCAGCTAATACGCTCCAACTCAGCAAGATCCTGTTTTTAAATTCTTTTGCACCCTCCAAAGCCTTTGCATCCCTCCTATAAAGTGGGGACCAGAACTGTGCGCACTACTCCAAATGTGGCTGAACTAATGTTTTCTACAACTGCAACATGACTTTCCAACCGCTATACTCAGTGCCCTGACCAATGAAGACAAGCATGCTGTACAACTGCTTTCCCATCTTATCTGTTGTGTTGCCACTTTTAGGGAGCTATGATCATGCACCCCAAGTTCCCTCTGTATATCAGTGTTCTTAAGGGTCCTGTTATTTGCAGTAGACTTTCCTCTTGCATTTGACCTCCCAAATTCATCACCTCACACTTGGCCAACTTAAAGTCCATCTACCATTTCTCTGGCCAACTTTCTAACTGATCCATGTCCTGCCACATCCTTTGACAGCCTTTCTCACTCTCCACAACTCTACCAATTTTTGTCATCTGCAAGCCTGTGCAGGAAAATGCCATTGAAGATCAGCTATGCTCTCAGACAGGGTCTACCTGAAGGACTGGATGACCAACCCATTCTATTTTCTTCAGTTCTTTTGAAAATTTTCACAAATGAGAGAAATTAGATTCTTGAGTCTTTATGATATATGGAAAGAAGATAATTGGGTTTACAGTACAGATTGGTCGGGGGGGAATAGCAGGCAAGAAACATGGCACATAGAATCCAGATAGTGCAAGGATAGCCATTTTGGTAGGCGGAATGGAAATGCAGTGTGTTTCTTAAATGCAGAGAAATTGGGAAGGGATGCCTAAAAGGACTCAGTTTTTACTTAAGAACATCATCTAACATGCTGCTGTAGCAAGCATTTGGAAGCAAGTGATAGGATGGCCTTCATCATAAAATGATTTGATGTCAGGAGTAAAGTGTCTAGCTTCAATTGTATAAAACATTGGTGAAACCATATGTTAAGTTTTGGAATTCTCACACAAGGAAAGACATGTATTTTCCATGGTAGGTGTGCAGCAGAGGTGCACCAGACTAATTCTTGGAATGGTGGGGCTGTGATCTCTAAAGTTTGGAACAATGAAAACATTTCTACACTCTTGTGTACCACCTGGGTGGATGTAAATCTAGCTCTGATGAGGGGTCTAGGCCCGAAACATCAGCTTTTGTGCTCCTAAGATGCTGCTTGGCCTGCTGTGTTCATCCAGCTCCACGCTTTGCTATCTTGGATGTAGATAGGATGTTTCAGAATAAGGGACAAGCCGTTTAGAACAAGATGAAGTATTTTGTTGCTCAGAGGATAGTGAACCTTTGGAATTCTCTATCCCAAAGGGCGGCTGAAGATCGATCATGTTCAAGATTGTTATTGTCTAGAAATCTAAGTACATAGACATAGTGTATGAATGTGGAATAGACAGAAATTATTAGCCATGAACTATGAGGTGGAACAGGCTTGAGGGGCAGTATGTGCAGTTCCTGTGCGATGCTGTAACAATTTGAGTTGTTTCTACTCATTAGAGGTGGGGAACATGAATAGTCACTAGCAAGACCCACGGAATTCTGCTTTCACAGCAGAGACTCCAAAGCTCCCACACGAGTGGTATAGCTAATATAACAGGCACAACATTCAGCAATTATTAACCTGCTGTCACTCAGAGTTTCACCTTGGATTAATAATTCTCCCACTGTGACACTGAATCCTAATTTACAAAATCTCAGCCACAAACTATTATGGTTTGAAACATTGTCTAATTCATTCAAGGGAATTATTTCAAATCAGTGTTGACTGGTCAGCTCCTCATCAACCTTTCCGAGTTCTTCACACTAAACAGAATGCATCCTTATCAAACGAAAGTGAGTGTTTGTATTTCTTTAAGGCCTTTCACAATATTAGACTGTTACATGAAGCTTTTCAGTTAATTATGTAATCCCACACATTCCTAATCCCACTCTCAGCCATTGATATACCCTTTAATTTCTCACTCAGTCTAACCACACAGTCCCCCTTATCCTTTAATAACTCATTCAGTCTAATTCCACACTCCTGCTTGCTCCTATGTCCTTTAATACCACACCCCGTTTAATACCACAGTCCTTCTCAGTCCCTGTATCCTTTAACAATGAACCCAATCTATTCCCACTCTGCCATATGCATGATGATACCCCACAGTCTAATCTTGTTCAGTCCCCAAACACTCTAATGTCCCATTTATTCTAATTCCACCCATTTCACATCCCACACATTAAAATCCCACTTTTCCACTCAATCCTCCTAACTTTTAAAACCCCAACTAGTTTGATTGTCAAATTGCCCTTTGTTTCTATATCTGTTGTTTTTTGACGTATACATGTAATTTTAACAGAAAACATTGTTTTTTTTTCAATGAACTGCTGATGCTTGAAACCAGAAATGAAAACAGAAATAATTGGAAAAGCTTCGCAGGTCTGGCAGTATCTGTGAGAAAGCAAGAACTGAAGATGCTGGAGTCAGAGATAACAGTGTAGAGCTGGAGGAACACAGTAGGCCAGGCAACATCAGAGGAGCAGGCAAGTTGACGTTTCAATTTGAGACCTTTCTTCTTTCTGAAGGAGGGTCCTGACCCGAAATGTCAACTTTCAGCTCCTCTGATGCTGCCTGGCCTGCTGTGTTCCTCCGGCTCCACACTGTGTTATTTTTGGCAGTATCTGTAGTATGACAAAGGGTCACTGGATCAAAGCGTTACCTTTGCTTTCACTCCACAGAGGCTACCAGACCTGCTCAGATTTTCCAGCAATTTCTGCTTTTTGTTTAAAATAAACATTCTTATTGCCTCAGCTATTTTTTCTGCTGGACTTCACCTCAAAAGTGCACTGAAGATGAATTTCTACTTACTGGAGAATTGGGGATGATTGTGTTGTTGAGTTGATTGGCAGCAAATTAAATTTACTTTTGATTAAAGCAGTGAATATAGGAACAGAGACTGGCACATTCCACACCTGGGGCCGAAATACCTAAAGGTAAAAGACTCACAGTCATAAAGCACAGAAACAGTCTTATTGGCCCAACTTGTCCACGCCGACCACATATCCCAATCTGGCCTAACCCCATTTACCTTCATTTGGACCATATCCCTCTATTTCCTATTCGTGTTCCTGTCCAAATATCTTTTAAATGGAGTATCTGTACCCATCTCTCCCACTTCTGGCAGTTTATTCCATACACGCACCACCCTCTACGTGAAAGTATTGCCCCTTAGTTCCCTTCTAAATCTTTCCCCTCTTACCTTAAACCTCCAGTTTTGGACTCTCCTACCCTGAGTAATTGCCCTTGGCTTTTCACACTATTCATGCCCCTCATGATTTTATTAACCTTTACAAAGATCATCCTTCAGCCTCCAGTGCTCCAGGGAAAATAGTCCCAGTAAATCGCACATTCGAATAACGCACCAACGCTCGGATGGAAGCATCTCAATCAAAGTGGTCAAAGACTGTCACAGGGAGTTCGGATCAAGTTGTGTTGAGCTCTGTTCAGACTGCACACTGATCATTGGCTTTAATTCTGAGAAACTGGATTGGCATATTCCATCAGAAAAGGGTGGGGGTGGGTAAAGGTGGGTGTGAACAGGCTGGATAAACATGACCAGCCATTTGCTCAGGTGGACAGTTAAGCACACAGCAGTATGGATGGACCTTCACTAAGTGGGCACCACTGTTATTCAAGGTGTATTCTTCAGCACATTTAGAGGTGGCCACTAAATGCTTGTCTTGCCAGTGATGCACATCCTGCTGAATAAATTTCTCAATTGCCGGTCTTCAGTGCTATTACTGGAAAACTCTTGCCACCTTGTAAAAGCAGGTTTAAATAAATAGCCAGTGATCCAGTAAATGGTTCATGTAATGTGATAGAACTAAACATATCACTGCCTCGAGACATTTCCACATCGTGTTTCTATTCTCACAGCCAATTATGTTGCAGACACGCCTGAGAGTTTATATGGAAAGTTACACATTCCCCTCCTCTTGTGACATGCTGCCTCATTAATAAATGCTGAGGAGAGAAAGGTTGCAGAGATCTGGCATTTCTTTTTGAAAGTGCATGTTTTATTGCAAATAATGTTCGCCCAGCGAACAGGATAACAAACGGGAAGATTCCCTTCGATAAAAAGCAAAAAGCAAAGGATGGAAATCTGAAAGAACAGAGGGAATTGCACAGCAGCTCAGCTTGTCTTTTGAGAAGAAATTAAAAGACAATATTGAATACAACAAATGTGGCATCTATGGAGAGAGAGCAAATCAACATTTCAAGTCTAGATGGCTTCATCAGAGCCGAAGTGAAGTTTGAGGGAGCCGCATTTGTGTCAAAGTTGGGGGCGTGGGGTGGCAGTGTTGCAGCGGTGGTGGGGTGTAACACGCTCAGGGAGAAAAGATGTTGCTTGTTCAGATTAAGTGATCGAAATGTGAGAATGGCAGAACAATAGTAAATCTAACTCCCAGACTTAAAAGAACAGACAGTCCCACTGGGGTGGGGGGAGGGGAACAGAGAACATAGTGACGGAGAATGTAACAAGTAAAGCTAAACGAAAGGGAAAAAATGGGAAATGGTTCACAATTTGAAGGTGTTGAATTCAGTTTTAAGTCCAGAAATCTATAATGTCTTAAGATGAGATGTTTTTCCTCCAGTCATCTAGGTTTGAAATGTTAGCTTGCTGTCTAACCCACTGTGATCTCCAGCATTTATTGTTTTCAGCTCAGATTCCAGCATCTGCAATAATTTATTCCAATTTAAACAACTGTATGTTGGCCTCATCATTAAGAGAATTCTTTTCTTTAAAGTCACTCATGGGATGTTGCCAGGTGGGCATTTATTGCCTATCGCTAGGTGCCCTTGAGAAGCTGGTGCTGAGCTGCCTTCTTGAATTGCTGCTGTTCACATGCTGTAAGTAGACCTACAAAGCTGCTGGGGAGAGAATTCCAATACTTTGACTCAGCGACAGGGAAGAGATGCCGATATAGTATAACACTGTATGGTGAGCAGCTTGGAGTAGAGTTTGCCCCGTGATGGTGTTCCCATGTATCTGCTGCCCTTGTCCTTTAGGATGTAAGAGGTTATGGGTTTGGAAGGTGCTGTCTAAGGGCCTTTAATGAACTTCTGCAGTGCATCTTGTAGATAGGAAACACTGTTGCTATTGAGTGTCAATAATGGAGGGAATGAATCTTTGTGGATGTGGTGCCAGTCAAGTGGGCTGCTTTGTCCTGGATGGTGTCAAGCTTCTTGAGTGCTGTTGGAGCTGCATTTATCCAGGCAAGTGGACAGTATTCTGTCAAACACTTAAATTGTGCCTTGTAGATGGTGGACATGTGTTGGGGAGTCAGGAAGTGAGCTTCTCACTGCAGTATTCCTAGCTTCTGACCTGCTCTTGTAGCCACCATAATTATGTGGTGAGTCAGAATGAATTTATGGCCAATAGTAACACCCGACAGTGGAGGATTCAGTGATGATAATGACATTGAATGTCAAGGGGCAGTGGTTACATTGTCTTTTATGGTAACAGTAAGTGCCTGGCATTTGTGTGGTGAGAATATTATTTGCTACTTGTCAGCCCAAGCCTGGATATTGTCCTGATCTTGCTGCATTTGAACAGGGGCTGGAACATCCCCACTTCTGACCTGATGACGGAGGGAAGGTCATTGGTGAAGCAGTTGAAGATGATTGAGCCTAGGATACTACCTGAGGAACTCCTACAGAGATGTCCTGGAGCTGAGATGACTGACATCCACAATCACAACCATCTTCCTATGTAAGATAATAAAATGTGGGGCTGGATGAACACAGCAGTCTCACTGCGAAGCATCTTCCTATGTGCCAGCAATCGGCAGAGAGTTTTCCCCTGATAGCCACTGATTCTAGTTTTGCTTGGACTTCCTTCATGCCACACTCGGTCAAATACAGCCTCAATGTCAAAGGCTGTCACTGTCACCTCACCTCTGGAATTCACTCTTTTGTCCATGTTTGAGCCAAGGCTGTAATGAGGTCAGGAGCTGAGTGGCCCTGGGAGAACCCAAACTGGACATTGTTGAGCAGGTTATTGCTGAGCAGGTGCTGCTGATAGCACCATTGATGACACCTTCCATCACTTTACAGATGATTGAGAGCAGACGATAGGACGGTAATTGGGCAGAACGGGTTAGTCCTTTTATTTTGTGTACAAGACATACCTGGGGAATTTCCCACATTGTTGGGTAGATGCCAATGTTGTAACCGTACTGGAACAGCTTGGCTAGGGATATTGCAAGTTCTGGACATGTCTTCAATACTATTGCTGGAATGTTGTCAGGGCCCATAGCTTTTCAGTATCCAATGTCTCCAGCTGTTTCTCAGTATCATGTGGAATGAATGGAATTGACTGAGGACTGGTATCTGTAATGCTGGGGACAACTGGAGGAGGCCAAAATGGATCATCCACTTGGCACTTCTGGATGAAGATTATTGTAAATGTTTCAGCCTCATCTTTTGCACTGATGTGTCAGTCTCTTCCGTCATTGAGGATGGAGATATTTGTACAGCCTCCTCCTCCATTGAGTTGTTTAATTGTCCAACACCATTCACAACTGGATGTGGCAGGACTGCAGAACTTAGATCTGATCCATTGGTTGTGGGCTCACTTAGCTCTGTCTATCACTTGTTGCTTATGCTGTTTATCATGCACAAGTGCCTTTTCTGTCACTTCACTAGGTTGGCATCTCATTTTTACGTTTGCTCGAGGTATGCCCTCCTGCACTCTCCATTGAACCAGGGTTGATCCCCTGGCTTGATGGTAATGGTTGAGTGGGGGATATGCCGGGCCATGAGGTTACAGATTGTGCTGGAGTACAATTCTGCTGTTGACGGCCCACAGCGCTTCATTAATATGCAGTCTTGGGTTGCTAGATCTGCGTAAAGTCTGCCCCATTTAGCATGGTGACAGTGTCGCACAGCACAATGGAAGTCATTCTCAATGTGAAAATGGGACTTTGACTCCATTAGGACTGTGCGATGGTCAGTCTTACCGATACTGTCCAAGACAGATGCATCTGCAGCTGGCAGATCGGTAAGGATGAGATCAAGTACTTTTTTCCCTCTTGTCAGTTCCTTCGCCACCTGCTGCAGACCCAGTCTAGCAGCTATGTCCTGTAGGACCCAAACAGCTCGATCTGTAGTACTGCTGCCTTTGGTGGTAGACATTGAAATCCCCCACCCAGAGGACATTCTGCATCTTTTCCACCGTCAATGCTTCCTCCAAGTGTTGTTCAACATGTAGGGGTACAGGGTCATCGGTTGAGGGAGGATGATACCTGGTAATCAGCAGGAGGTTTCCAAGCCCATGTTTAATCTAATTCCATGAGACTTCATAGGATCCGGTGTCAATGCTGAGGACTCCCAGAGCACCCCTCTCCTGACTGTATACCACAGTGCTGACACCTCTGTTGGGTCTGTCCTGCTGGTGGGTAAGGCCCATTTCTGCACATTTCACAACATTGAGAAGTCCCAATGCATTTTACAGCCAGTGAATGAAAGCTTTCAATTTTAAGACGCATGACAATCAATTTGTATATAGACTACTATGCAAAAATGAAACCATCAAAAAGATAACACATTTTTGCTAATGTTAATAGGGGAATAAATATTGGCCAAGATAACAGGGAAAACTGTCCTGCTCCTTTTTTGAAATTATGACAGGGATTTTTACCCCAGGGGGCATATGCAGCCTTCATTTATTATTTTATCTGAAATACTGCGCCTCCGACAAGCTAGTGCAAAGTTCCCTCAGTGCTGCACTGCAAGCCTCAGCCTAGGTTTCACATTCAAGATTCTGCAGTGGGTCATGAATTCACAACCTTGTGGCTTAGAGGAGAGAACACCAACTGAGTGACAGCTGACAACCAGCTTTACTGTCAGCGTTGTAGCACAGTTCATGTTCCAAAAGTAAAACTGAGGGAAAGTGACCTCTACAAAGGAGGTGGACTTACTAAAGATAAATGTAGCGACACACATAAACATGTTGAAATGCTTCTCTGAACGGCAAGAGTGGCCTAGAAACAGCCTGGCCGGCCAGGTAGCAGCACTGCAATCGACTTTTGAAGAAGAGTGAAAATACTACAAGGCTAGAAACTGAAGATAAACAAAATATTCAGAAATGGTGGCATCTTCCAAGTCTTAACAACAGAATATACAAATAATAGGCAACCGCCTAAAACTGCCAGGCGTAAGTTAAAATTCGGGAATTAATTAATAGAGATACAATTTGTAATACTTTTAAAATTAGAACAAATAAATATTCAGCGATTCACTCCACTATTTCAAGAAAAACTCAGAAACGGGTTTTGCCCCTTAACCTTTTCCGCTGTAAGAAGAACAATCCCAGTGTTTCCAGCCTTTCCACATAGCTGAGGTCCTACATCCCCTGGTATCTTTCCAGTACAATGTTAGCTCTCATATTACACAAGCTCTTATTCAAGCAGAACTGTTGCTTTGGTGTTAGTCAGCATGTTATCTTTAGATCAGTGAGGTGACATTGCCTGGAATTTTCCCCAGATTGCCTTGCATATTATTGAGTCTGATCGTCCTGCTTATATTGAAATAAAGGGATCTGGTTCAGAATCCTAAGGAATGAAGTCTTAGAATAGCGGGGCAGAAAGTTTAAAACATAGATGAGGGGAAATGACTTCCCTTAAAGGGTCATGCATCTGTGGAATTCACTCTCCCGGTGTGCGGTGGATGTCAGGACATTGAGTAAATTTAAGGAGGAACGAGACAGGTTTTTTTTCATTAGTAACGAATGAAAGGTTATGGGGAGCAGATAGGTAAGTGCAGTTGAAGCTGAGATGAGATCAACCATCATCGTATTAAATGGTGGAACAGGCTCAAGGGGCTGAATTCCCAACTCCTGCTCCCAGTTCTTATGTTTTTATATTCTCCCTCATTGCAATGTTACATAGAATCTCAGCCAGAGGACTAGGTGATGGCTGTATGGAAGTCCTCACCATAAAACGGTCCTCAATGAGTTCTTGCACGTGAGTTTGGAATTTAGTCTGTTAACACTCTCAGTAAAGTATTAAACCCTGATACAGTTCTCACCCAGTCCCCAATGCCTAAATTGTTTCTTGTTTAATCTTGGGATGTGGGTGTGAATGACACCCTTACTGCATTTATTATCTAAAAGGGGTAGGTGCAAAATGCCAACTAAATCTTCATTCTATCACATACTGAGCTGGTCAAGGAATCATAGCTAGGTCCTTCCCTCACTTGACTATGCCAATGTCCAGCACATCCACTTCTTGCCCATACTCTTCCTGAATGAAATTTTAAAAAATGATAAATCAGGTACATAAGCTAAACAGGAAATTTCTTCTCTGGATCCCTCAGGGGTATGGTACTCAATCCCAGATATCACATAGGAGGTTATCTACAAAAGCAGTTATTTATGAATGATAGAGATAACAAGGTGTACAGCTGGATGAACACAGCAGGCCAAGCAGCATCATAGGAGCAGGAAAGCTGACGTTTCAGGAACGATTTCAAGTCAGGAACTCGTCTATCTCCCTCTTGAGGAGAGAATCACATTAACTGTTATCAGACTTCTGACACTCACATCAGAACAATTTGTCAAGTGCAGTCATTTCCTAACCTTACACAGCTTTACACACACGTTGCATGGTCCTCCCCAGTTGGTTAAGCAGGAATAATCCAGCAATAGGAACAATATTCTGCCTTTTCGTATGGACATCCTTCTATTAGTTTATCCCTCTCGAGTAAAAAGATTAAGATACTACAAGCCATCCAAATAGCTGAGGTTCCTGAAGATAAAGGTCATTCTCATTGCTTCTGTCTGGACTTACTCCAAGACCAAAACATCACTGACCATGTGGGAGACTGAAACTGTTCTCTGTTCTCTAAATATGGTCTGAACAATAGCATTGTACAATTGTGAAATAATGTGTGCTAATTTACTGAATGGTTCCAATAATATAGTCCAATACCCTTCCTACCTTTGATAAGAATAACAGCAAAATGCACTATATTTTAAATGGTAAAAAATTGCAGCACACTGCTATGCAGAGGGCCTTGGGTGTCCTTGTGTCTGAATCGCTAAAAGTATGATTGCAGGTGCAGCAGGTAATTAAAAAGGCAAATGGAATTTTGTCTGCCATTGCTAGAGGGATGGAGTTTAGAAACAGGGAGGCTATGCTGCAGCTGTATAGGGTCCTGGTGAGGCCACACCTGGAGTACTGTGTGCAGTTTTGGTCTCCTTACTTGAGAAGAGATATACTGGCGCTGGAGGAGATGCAGAGGAGATTCACTCAGTTGATTCCAGAGTTAAGAGGGTTGGATTATGAGGAGAGACTGAGTAGACTGGGATTATACTCATTGGAATTCAGAAGAATGGGGGGAGATCTTATTGAAACATATAAGGTTATGAAGGGAATAGTTAAGGTGGAGGCAGGGAGGTTGTTCCCGCTGGCAGGTGAAACTAGGACTAGAGGGCATTGCCTCAAAACAAACGGAAGCAGATGTAGGACTGAGATCAGGAGGAACTTCTTTGGCCAAAGGGCTGTGAATCTGTGGGATTCTCTGCCCGTGAAGCGGTTGAAGCTGCCTCGCTGAATGTTTTGAGGCAAGGCTAGATAAATTTTTGAACAGTAAAAGAATTAAGGGTTATGGTGAGTGGGCGGGTAAGTGGAGCTGAGTCTCAACAAGATCAACTATGATCTTATTGAATGGTGGGGCAGGCTTGAGGGGCCAAATGGCCTACTCCTGCCCTGTTAGCTACAGATTTTCCACATTAGTCACGAACATTCTGAGACAGTGGTGTTTCACAAAGATCAGTTCTGCGTCCTCTTCTGTTTGTCATTTATATAAATGATTTGGATGAGAATACAGAAGGCACGGTCAGTAAGTTTGCAGATGACACCAAAACTGGTGGCACAGTAGACAGCGAAGAAGAGATAGTAAGAACTGCCAATGCTGGACTCTGAGATAACAGTGTGGAGCTGGGGGAGCACAGTAGGCCAGGCAGCATCAGAGGGGCAGGAAAGCTGATGTTTCGGGCCGGGACACTTCTTCAGAAACGGGGGAGGGGAAGGGGGCTCTGAAATAAATGGTGGAGGGGTGTTGGGCTGGGAAAGATTGGTGGGATGGTGATAGCAGATAGGTAGTGCTGGGATTTGGTTGCTGAGGTGGGAGGAGCAGATGGGTGGGAGAGAAGACGGACAGGTCAAGGAGGCAGGGATGAGAGGGAGGTTTGGTCTTGTGATGAGGTCGGGGATGTGGAGGTTTTGAAGCCAGTAAAGTCCACATTGAGACCATTGGGTTGTAGAGTTCCAAGGCTGAATATGAGGTGCTGTTCCTCCAGTTTCCGATGGCATCATTGTGACACTGGAGGAGGCCCAGGATGGACACGTCATCCAGGGAGTGGGAGGGGTAGTCGAAGTGGTTCGCAACCGTGAGATGTTATCGTTTGTCGTGAAGTGAGTGTAAGTGCTCTACAAAGGAATCTCTGAGCCTCTGCTCGGTCTCACCAATGTAGAGGAGGCCACATCGGGAACAGCTGATACAATAGACCACATTAGCGGATGTGAAGGTGAACATTTGTCTGATGTTTTTTGGGGGCATGTCTTGCATTTCCAACACGTCAGCCCTCACACCCCTCCCAGCAATAAAAACAAAAACAGAATTCGCCTTGTCCTCACGTATCACCCCATTAACCTCCGGATTCAACACATCATCCTCCGCCACTTCTGCCACCTGCAATCTGACCCCATTACCAAGGACATTTTTCCCTCCCCACCCCTATCTGCCTTCTGGAGGGATCACTGTCTCCGCGAATGCCTCGTCTGCTCCATACTCCGCACTAGCCCTACCACCCCGGCACCTTTCCTTGCAACTGCAGGAAGTGCTACACCTACCCCTACACCTCCCCACTCACCTCAATCCCATGCCCCAAAAAAACCTTCCACATTAGACAGATGTTCACCTGCACACAAACTAATGTGGTCTATTATATCTGCCGTTCCCAATGTGGCCTCCGCTACTTCAGTGCGACCAAGCAGAGACTTGGAGACCGCTTTATAGTAGTTTATAGTAGTTTTCTTTTGCCTGTGATGGGGAATTTCATTTCTAGGGGATATATTTAAAAGGTGGGGCTAGTGGGGAGTGTGGAACGGATGAGGGATTCGTGGAGAGAGTGATCCCTACGGAAGGCGCAGTGACGCCCAGTTTGGGTTCTCCCAGGGCCACTACGCTCGGTTCGCAACAAATGACAACACCTCCCTGTCGCAAACCACTTCAACTCCCCCTCCCTGGATGACAGGTCCATCCTGGGCCTCCTCCAGCGTCACAATGACACCATCCGGAAACTGGAGGAGTAGCACCTCATATTCTGCCCTGGAAGCCTACAATCCAATGGTCTCAATGTAGACTTTGTTAGCTTCAAAATCTCCCCACCCCTACCTCATCCCAAGGCCAACCCTCCCTCTCATTCCCACCTCCTTTACCTGTCCATCTTCTCTCCCACCTAACTGCTCCTCCCACCTCACAGGCCAATCCCCACCACTACCTACCTGCTATCCCACCTACCTTTCCCAGCCCAAAACCCCCCCATTTATTTCAGAGCATATTCCCATACTCCATTTCTGAAGCAGGGTCCTGACCAGAAATGTCAGCTTTCCTGCTCCTCTGATGTTGCCTGGCCTGCTGTGTTCCTCCAGCTCCACACCTTGTTATCTCAGGCACTGAAGAAGGTTTTCTAAGATTACAAAGGGATCTTGCTCAAATGGATCAATAGGCTGAAAAACGGCAGATGTAGTTCAGTCTGGATAAATGCATTTTCATACAACAAACAAGGGCAGGGCTTATATTATTAATGGTAGGGTAGTGGGTAGTGTTGTAGAATAGAGGGACCTAGGAGTGAAGGTACATAATTCTTTGAAGTTTGCATCACATACAGGCAGAGTGGTTAAAAAGGCTTTTGGCACATTTGCCTTCATTGCTCAGACCTGCGAGTAAAGCAGTTGGGAAGTCATATTTGTTATACAGGACGCTGGTGAGGCCTCTTCTGGAATATTGTATCCTGTTCTGGTTGCCCAGCTAGTGGAAGGATATGATCAGGCTGGAGAGGGCTCAGAAGAGATTTACCAGGATGTTGCTGGGTATGGAAGAATTGAGTTATAAAGAAAGTCTGGATAAACTGGGCCTTATTCACTGGAACATAGGATGTTGAGAAGTGATCTGATAGAAGTTTATAAAATAATGACAGGGATATGAAGTTTATAGTAGTTTTCTTTTGCCTGCGATGGGGAATTTCAATTCTAGGGGATATATTTAAAAGGTGGGGCTAGTGGGGAGTGTGGAACGGATGAGGGATTCGTGGAGAGAGTGATCCCTACGGAAGGCGCAGTGACGCCCAGTTTTGGTTCTCCCAGGGCCACTCAGCTCCTGACCTCATTACAGCCTTGGCTCAAACATGGACAAAAGAGCTGAATTCCAGAGGCGAGGCAAGAGTGACAGCTCTTGACATCAAGGCTACATTTGACTGAAGCCATTAAGGTGCCCTACCAAAACTGGAACCAATGTGTATCAGGGGACAAACTCTCTGCTGGTTGGAATTGTACCTGGCACATAGGAAGATGGTCGTTATTGGAGGTCAATCGTTTCAGCTCCAGGACATCTCTGCAGGAGCTCCTCAGGATAGTGTCCTAGGCCCAAGCATCTTAGCTGCTTCATCGATGACCTTCCATCCTTCACAAGATCAGAATTGGGGATGTTCACCAATGATTGCACAATGTTCAGCGCCATTCATGACTCCTCAGATACTGAAGCAGTCCGTGTTCAAATGTAACACAATCTGGCCAATATCCAGACTTGGGCTGGCAAGTGGCAAGTGACATTCGCACTACACAAATGCCAGGCTATGACCATCACCAAAAAGTGACAATCAAATACTGGTCCTTGCCATTCAATGGAGTAACCCTCACTGAATCCCCCACCATCAACATCCTGGGAGCTACCATTGACCAGGAACTCAACTGGACTCACCACATACATACAGTGACTACAAAAGCAGGTCAGAGGTTAGGAGTGTTGACGTGAGTAATTCACCTCCTGACTCCTCAAAGCCTGTGCACCATCTACAAGGCAGAGGTCAGGAGTGTCATGGAATACCCTTCACTGTCTGGATGCGTGCAGCTCTAAAAACACTTAAGAAGCTTGACACCGTCCAGGACAAAGCAGCCCATTTATAGAGTCATATAGCATGGAAACAGACCCTTCGGTCTGACCCATCCATGCTGAGCAGCTCCTCAAACTAAACTAGTCCCACCTCCTGCGCATGGGCCATATTTCTCCAAACCATTGCTATTCATGAACTTATCCAAATGTCTGTGAAATACTGTAATTGTATCTGCATCCAACACATTCTCTGGTGGTTCATTCCACACATTAACCACTCACTATGCAAAAACATTGCCCCTCATGTCCTTTTTAAATCTTTCTCCTCTCATCTTAAAAATATGTCCCCTAGTTTTGAACCCTGCTCAGATGGAAATGACCCTTGTCATTCACCTTCTTTATGCCCCTCATGACTTTATAAATCTCATTTTCCTTTAATGATAAAGGACATTCCTTCTTGCACTTCCTCACAAGGCCATCGGACTTATTGAATCTTCATCTGGCCCTGTCACATTAGTTGCTCCTTTTATGTTTGGAAAGATTTGGGCTACACATTCAAAATACATGGGGATCTGCTTCAGGATAAAATGTCCCACCGTTGTTACTCACTGGATTTTGTTACCCAACAACACAGTCAACTTTCTTTAAAGTCAGAATGTGGGACAAGGTACAGGAGTGACAATCCAATTGTTAACATGTAGCTGATGATTAGCTCAGGAAAGCAATGGATATTTTTCTGACTAGGGGACAGATGTTGTAGGCCAGAGTAAATAAATGTGGGGCTGGGCAAACACAGCAGGTCTGACAGTGTCAGAAGGAGCACATTTAGTAGTTGGGAGGTTATTATAAAGATTTCATCGTGATGTTGTGACATTGAAAGACTGGTCCTCTCAGGAAGAACGATTTTGCAGCCAGGAGTGTTTTAAGTTCTTGTTTCTACAACTATCAGTGAATTGGGAGCTCGGGCTTTTGAAGCCTCAGGGCTGCTGAGATTTGTGGTCTGAATAATTGTTCTCACTCTCTACTCATGAATTATATTTCACAGGGCCGCATCTGGAATTTTTTTGAACACTCTTGTATAGGACCTTGAGACATTTTATCATGTTAAAGGCACAATATAAATGCAATTGGTGTTGTTCTGTTTCGACTGCCCTTTTTGACTATGCTGGATGATTGATAGATTTACTTGCATCTTTTTAAATGACTCAACAAGCAGAGCGTTGTGTTGTCTAGTGCATTGCTCAGGAAGTCAGGTAGTGCTCTGATCTATTATTCATAGCAGACTAACAATAAAAAGTAGATAGAATAAATTGGCCAGCCTGATAACAAAGAAGCCAACATTATCAAACCATCTGCTAACTGTCCACACCCACTAAACACTGCAGATGCTAGAAACCTGAAAGAAAACTAAACAAAACTCCGGAAACACTCATTAGGGCAGGCAACACCTGTGGAGGGAGGGTTTCAAGTTTGTGGCCTTTCATCAGAATGATAATAAGATAAATTAGCAGTTAATCTGTTTCATGGTGATGTTGGTTGAGGGATAAATATTGACCAGGACAACAGAAAAACTTCCTGTTCTTCTTCAAAGTAGTCTATGGGGGCCTTTTGTGTTCGCATCAGAGAGCAAATGGGGTTTTTGTTTAATGTATCGTTTGAATGATAGCACCCCTGACAGCATTGCAATCGCTCAGTAGTGCTTGTCCAGCAGCACAGTGCCCCCATAGTACAGCCTCCCCAGCCGTGCAACAATCCCTCAAAGCTGACCTATCAACCACACACCATTTCCCCAGTGCCAATCATGCAACAGTTTAACTTACCCTCACTAAAGCCCTTCCCCAACACCACAGATGTCCAGTAAGATGGTAGTAACATAGGGCTTCTGAGCCTGGAGCCCATCCACAATTCATTTTGTTTCTTTCTTCTATTTTCCTCCCTTTTTTGTTTTCATCTTTTATTTATTTCACTGGCCTCTTGGCAAAGAGGTTGGTCATGGTGACTGCATTGGTGGTGGCGAGTGGGCTCAGTAGTGCAGCCTGGACTAGGCCCAGCACTGCCTGATGGTGATGACGTAGGAGATGAGTTTGGATTCTGGCAGCTTCTGCATCAACGAGGAAGCCCTATTGCCAGCTCATGGCTGCTGCGGCAGTGGCAAGACTGCATCTGGTGCAGACTCACGGAGGCGGTGGAGGAGGAGATGATTTTGGGCCCAGTATGAGGACCGGCAGCATCGGTGGTATCCACATTGGCGAGGGTCAATGAGGACTCATAGCGGTGAGGGCATCAGTGGAGGCAAGGCGGCACCGAGAAGTGGTGACTTTGGTTCTAGCGGCAGTGAAACGGCGAAGGAGACTTGTGCCCGTTATTAGGCCCCATGACCCACGATGGAGCACTTAACAAGAAGCACTGTGAATTTGGACACTCCTTTACTTCTTAATTTTTGTCTTTCTGTTCTATTTTTTGATTCATTATCCTAAAGTTTTAAGATGGTGCCCGAGAGTGGCGACACTATACACCACTTTTCACTCTCTTTTTATAACAAGATACATGTGACAATAAATAAATCAAATTAACAGCGCAGCAAGCATTTGTTACTGCTTCTTTGACTATGCAGCTCAATACTGCCCCTCCATCAGTGGAGTAAACCTTCACTACAACTCCTTTGACAATGTAGCACTCCCTCAGTGCTGACTTTCTGATGCAGCACCTTTCCTTCATTACTGCAAACAGGTGAAGCAGTGAAGCAACAGAGGGATTCAAGATAATGAGGTGTCACACAACCAGCCCAGCTCTTCCCCCCCACCCACTGCATCCCAAAACCAGTTCAACCTGTCTCTGCCTCCCCAACCTGTTCTTCCTTTCACCCATCCCTTCCTCCCACCCCAAGCCGCACCCCCATCTACCTACTAACCTCATCCCACCTCCTTGACCTGTCCGTCTTCCCTGGACTGACCTATCCCCTCCTACCTCCCCACCTATACTCTCTCCACCTATCTTCTTTACTCTCCATCTTCGGTCCGCCTCCCCCTCTCTCCCTATTTATTCCAGTTCCCTCTCCCCATCCCCCTCTCTGATGAAGGGTCTAGGCCCGAAACGTCAGCTTTTGTGCTCCTGAGATGCTGCTTGGCCTGCTGTGTTCATCCAGCCTCACATTTTATTATGCAGAAGTTACTTTTCCTGGCAAGTGAACCAGCAACTAAAGGTTGCGGCTTTAAAACATTTGGCAAATCAACTAGATGGGAAAAATCTTAGGCTAATTTCTTTTTACGCAGAGGACTGTTAAGAAGTGGAAGGCATGACCTGAAGGTTCAGCGGAATCACCTCACATAGGAAATTTTAAAAATCAATTGGGAATTCACTTGACTGATATGGTGAAAGGACTGGGTGGGGTCTAATGGATCACCCTTCCAAAGATCTAGCATGGCTTGCTTCTCTGTTCATTCTTTAAGTATGATCCTGCCACTTTTAGGATTTGCAAACTCCGATTGCATTGTAGATTTAATGAGAATAATTGAGCACTCCCGCAAAAGCCATTTTATCCACTGCCTAATGGAATCTTTGCTACATTAGACATTAATCGATGTTCTGGGCTCCTCTAGTTGTATCCAGTTACGGGATCAATTAAATTATTTTTAAAATACACAATCAATATGATTTTATCTTTGCCTCTTGCTGTTTATCCAGTTCATAAATCTTCGAATATTTCCGGAACGTGGCTGGATGGTGCTCGTTAATGGGTCTCCAAAGGCAGAAGCTGAGTGGCATTCTGTGCAATCAAATGAGGGAGAAAGAGAGAGAGAATGAAAAAAGGAAAAAGACACACATCTCCTACATTGCCATTATAAAGAGGGCACTGTCTCCTTGCATTGAGTGGGTTCCTGAATTTCTACAGGTAAGACCTTTTCTGGGGCAGTTCCAGGCCACAAAACGCTTCTTAGTTTTCGAAAGAGCCAATAGCACCTTAAGTTTAAAAAAAAACTCCCTGCAACCAGCCTGCCTTAAAACATTCTGAACAAACTGAAAGCTGTCTAGCTTATCGGTGACTGGAGAGAGGGTGCGGCCCTTTCCGGAAGGATTGGCGGTTTTACTGTTGGTTACTAGGGAACAATTTTACCTGCCTGAACCAGTAAGTTTAACTTGTAAAGGAACAAACAACAGCTCTCAATATTGCTAGACTTGTCTGTGGTTCTGTTGGGAGTGACATCGGTGGAATCAATTGGGTGATTAGACTTGGGATTCCGTCTGTTGTTCCAGTTTAAATATAGCCAGGTACGAGATGGTAAGAATTCACAGTTGGGCTGTGACTAGAGCTGGTGTCAATGATTAGGTCTTAGGTCTCAGTCCTGATGTTATGGTAGGCTGTAAGGCTATATGACTCCTGTGGTATTTAACACAGTTCAGGTTACTCTCCTTGTATTAGTGAACTTATCACGTGTGTTTGCTACTTACTACAGTCTAATCTGTTAGTTTTTTTTAGAAACTTCCAACCTGAAGCATTCCCTTTAACCCAAAATTTAAATTTAACCAGACTAACATTTAAATATAGTGGCTACAAGAGCAGGTCAGAAGCTAGGAATACTGCAGCAAGTAACTCACCTCCTGACTCCCCAAAGCCTGTCCACCATCTACAAGGCACAAGTCAGGAGTGTGATGGAATACTCCCCACTTGCCTGGATGGGTGCAGCCCCAACAACACTCAAGAAGCTAGACACCATCCAGGAGAAAGCAGGCCGCCTGATTTACACCCCATCCCATCAACCCCACCACTCAACCCCTCAGCCACCATTATGCTCAATAGCAGCAGTGTGTACCATCTACAAGATGTGCTGCAGAAATTCACAAAGGTTCTTTAAGCAGTACCCGTGACCTTTAGCACTGGGGAAGGACAAGGGCAGCAGATAGATGGGAACACCAGTCAGTTCCCTTCCTGAAGTGGGACCTTCAATGTTGTCTCATCAGATTCTTAACAGTCTGTCCCCAACAGAGTTGTGTGTTACCTGCAACGCATGGACTGCAGCGGTTCTAGGAGGCTGCTCAGCATCACTTTCTCAAGGGCATGTAGGACAGGCTTTAAATGCTGGCCCCGCCAGCAACGCTAGAGATCTCTTATGAAAGAATTAAAAATGCTCTCCCTTGCCCCCGTTCACATTCCCGGTTGTGGAGTTGAGTGAGATGCCCGCTGCCCTCAATCCGGTTGCTATTTGCTGCTGATCCCGTTCGGCTGCAGCCTCTGGCGGTGCTTCAGCTGCTTAAAATAGCACAAGTCCCGGGAATAAAACACAGAGCGGCGGCTCATTGCAAAACAGCGCCGGCTTCGACACGCCGGGACCTGGGAGCGGTACCAAGCATGGCCGGGACCCCGATCATAGGTAAGGCCAGGGGGACACAGACCCCTTCTCAGATCCAGGCGGTCAGCTCTCGCAATAAATAATCTGACCCTGAGATGTTCGAGAGAGCCGGAGCAGAGTGTCCGGGGGTGCAGTTTCCCCACTCCTATGCCTTATGTCTTATTTTGTTACTGACTAACTTTTTTTTGGGTCCCGCTGCTTCTGCGTTAGAATGTTTCTGCCGCGGAGACTGGGAAAGAGATTAATTTTAGTTTTCAAAATATTTCTAATTCTACCTTCTCTAGCTAGTTCTCGAAAATTAAACCTCTCCCGCCTCAGAGAGCCACACAGAGCTTTACAGACAAATAAATATTTTTGCTCGCTATTATAATTAATGTGGGGAAAATCCATTGTGAGCATAAAAAAACTAGGCGGGAGCTAAAGAGTTAAAGACAGCCAAAACATCTTCTGCCATTAGCTTAGACTCAGTTCTTGAGATTAGTTCACTTGCTACGACTCAGGACGCACTGAAACTGCGGGGGTCAAACTAGCTTTCGATTCACTGCAGTTTGAAAGTTACAGGCAGTTCTGGTGAAGAACTGTTTCCGGAGAGTCGGGAACTGGTGGACAGAGAACCTGGGGTGGATGCAGTGTGATTGGGGAGGGGTGAATATAAATAAGCGCCGTCTCATTATTCAGTAAGTTGTGCCGACGACTCAGTGAAAGCAGATTCAATAGGAACTTTCAAAAGAAAATTGAATTTAAAAAACTTAGAAAGGCAGAACTTGTATAACAATGGGGAAAGAACAAGGGTTGGTTTGAACAGCTCCACTTGGCTTCCTTCTGTTCTTACCTCCTTTATGATTGCACAGTCTGACCTTTCACTGACCCAGATCTGTCTTTCCCAATTCTACATTTATCTTAGTTTTAACGTTCAAACCATGCTCCACGATAACGTACATCTCCACACAAAGCAAACAAAGTCTTAGAAATCCAGCTGCTGTATATTGTTGCGTTGGAAGCACAGAACGTGTTCTGTTTATGCCCCGCAGAAGTCTCCTTCCATATAAAGCTGAAGGCAGTTTGTGCTGCCATCGAGAATCAGTATGTCACATTTCGCGTGATGATGCAGGGTCATTTCTGCTGGTGGGTTAGTGATAAAAGGAGATGTAACTGAGGGTGGAGAGAGTAAACCGGGGAAGAGTATTTTGGGTTATCAATATTAGGTTACAGTGACTAATAATGGGAATTAGAAGAATGACTTTGTGCAGAGGATTGTTGAAGCACAGAACACTTTACCACAGGGAATAGTTGAGATAGAAACTATTGTATCATCAAAGGATTTGGAGGAAGAATAGATAATTTGATATTTGTACAGTGTTATGGGCCAGGAGTGGGGCAGTGGAACTCTTTAGGAAATGATCCAAAGTTATTTGGAAATAGTGAAACTGTGGGATTAGTTTGTCCGTTATACAGAACTGTGGAGAGAGCAGGTCATAGGGATTACTTGGTGGTGGACACCGAGAGCAGAGCAGTGGGATGAATTTGGGATTGATACAGAATTATGGGTTTGGGGTCAGTGGGATAAGTCTGATTTTTTTTCTAGTATCAATCAAAGATGCAGAATGGTGTCTTTGGTTTTAAATTTTTAAGGTTCACTGTGATGGACATATATGGACTGTTATAACCGTATCTACGGAATGTAATTTGTGGACAAGTGGAATGCTGTATACCGAATCTGTAACAGCACTAACTTTGAGGTATGAAAATCTAAGCCAACCTCCCAACCATTGACTTCACCTTGCTGCCCCAGGAAGGCAGCCAACATAATCAAAGAGTCCTCCCAACCTGGTTATAATCTCTTCTAATCTCTTCCACTGGGCAGAAGATACAAAAACTTAAACACACATACCAATAGATTCAAGGACAGCTTCTTCCCCGCTGTTAATAGACTTCTGAACGAACCTCTCAAATTTTAAACTTAATGTTGATCTCACGCTTTGTGCACCATTTCTGCAGCTGTAATATTGTATTCCATGTTCTGTTCTATTACCCTAATGCACTTTATATGGTATGATCTGCCTATACTGCACACAAAACAAAACATTTCACAGTACCGAGGTACATCACAGTAATAAATCAAATCAAAAAATCTGGAAATACTGTGTGCCCTCCTGAAAGTGAACTGTATGTAAATAAATAGCAAACACAATATTGTAGAATTTTAGAAGAGTACAACATGGGAGGCTATTCAGCTCATTAAGTCTGTGTTGTAGAGCATCTTCAGAAACTAAGTCCACTGACTTCCAAAACTGAATAAAGTTGTCTTGTGATGTACTAAGTATCATGATAGAATGTCACCATGAAAGCAGGCCATCCTTCCCTCCCTCCCGATTCTGTTAAATGGCAGTAAAGGTTTCTTTCAAGTTATGCTGTGTGGTTGACGGAAACATCACCGGTCTTTGTTGCCCTCCCTTTTGTAATGGTTTTTTTGATGACAGTCAGTGTATTTTTTCTATCAAAGACAATAATAATCAAAAACGCTTACAAATCACATGTAAAACCCTGATCCTAAGGGCATATTAAGGAAAATCCTGGGGTGTTCCTCTTACTCTTCCTAGTTGTCCTTTATTACCCTGGCTTTACAGCCCTAATATAGTTTCAAAATAGGCTATTCAACCCCCTCAAAAGTATTTTACAATTTAAATCATAGCTGATCTGTATTCCAACCTATGTACTTGCCTTGGCTCCCCATCTTTTATAAGCTTGAATTCAATCAATCTCTGATTTAAAATTGTTACTTGAGTTACCATCTACTCACTTTTGTGAGAGAGTTTCACACTCGTACCATGTCTTGTGTGAGATGTGCTTTCTAACTTCTCTCCTGAACAGCCCTACTTGAACTAGGGAACCCCCCCCCCCCCCCCCACAAAGTAGTTTAAGTAGTATCTACCCCATCAATTCCTTTCAAAAACACTCCAGTCTTCCACATCTGGGGAATAGACACCCCCCCCCACCAACAAAGTAGTTTAAGTAGTATCTACCCCATCAATTCCTTTCAAAAACACTCCAGTCTTCCACATCTGGGGAATAGAAGCCAAGCTTACTCCTAGTTGCAGTGCCCGGATGTGATCAGTTAACTTGACCAGGGATCATCCATGAATCATTGACCCTAAGCTGGCGTCTCTTATGAAGGGTCTTCAGTTTGACGGAAGTAGTAAATACAAGAGTGAAAGATGTTCTAATGACTCTCTTACGATATAAACAGCGATCATGTTTCCTTTATCTTATTCCCTCTACAGCTGAAATGCCCAGACAATTCCCGAAGGTAGCACAGACAGAGGAGGATGAGCAAGTTCGAATTATAGCAGAGAAGGTGTTTGCTTCTGCTCTGCGTGAGGAGGACACCAAAGATGCACTGTCTTTGTTTGACATTGCCGAAGACTGCCCGATTGGTAAAAAGGAAGCCACAGAAAGGGAGCTCCAGAAGGAGATTGCTGAACAGCAATCAGAGACCACAGCAAAGAGGTCTGCCCGTGGTTATCCAAAAATGATTCCAGTTTGACCCTGCACTAGAAATGTTGGGAAGAAACCTATTCCCTATACACTCTCGAAGAAGCATTACAAAACGTAAAAGAGGATCAACTGCTACTGGCTCTTTGAAGGAACTAGTTAGTTCCCCTTGCCTTCTGTTCCCCTTAAGTATTTATATAGACTCATAGTCATACAGCACGGAAATATAATTTCCTTTTAAAAGTTAACTGTTGAATCTCTCCATTCCAGGTCATTATAACTCAAATACAAGTTAATATCCCCTCTGATTCTTTTGCTAATTACCTTGACAGTGTGTCCTCTGGTTATTGACCTTTCTACCAGTGGAATCATTTCTTGGAATCTAACTTTCAAATCCTTCATAAATTTGAACTCTTGTATTACATTTCCCCTTCCCTTTCTGTGTTTTAATACAAATAATCCTAGTTTTTTTTTAATTCTCTCAACATATGATACACAGTAGAGAATGCTTTTCTTTATCTAATCCTGTGATTTACCTGACCTGTAACTTTTTGATGGAAACAGTATAAAAGGAACTTTTACTTTCTATCTAACACACACTGTACCTGTCAAGTGAGTGTCTGATGGCATAGTGTAAAGGGAAATTTATTCTCTCACTGACCCAGACAGCACTTGTGAAGGGAGTGTCTGATGTCACAGTGTAAAGGAAACTTTGGTCTCCGTACCTGTCAATGGAGTTGTCTGATTGCACAGTGGAAAGGGAACTTCTACTCTCTATCTGACACCGTGCCTGTCAAGGGAGAGTCTGACATCATAATATAGAGGAGGCTTTACAGAGTTTGACAGGGCTGTCCAAACATGTTTGCACAGGGATAAGGGCTGCATTTTACTTTTTCCTTCTGTTCAGGTTTAGTGGCAACTTTTACGAAAGAGCTTTGTTAACAACAGCAAGCATTAATTTCAAAAAAACTTCCAAAGCAATAAAATGATACTTTAAATAAATGAGTAATTAATAAATAAAGGCAATTATAATGTGCCAAGCAGCAGAGCTAACTGAACCCTTTTGTTTGCTCTTTGGCTAAGGAAACAGAGCTAAATAGAGAAAATGGTCAGGCCTAAATCCTGATTCCCAGCGAAAGGGGTGGGAACCTGGCCTCAGTTAACAAATTGGCGTTAATTAACATTGACCCTGGTTCACCTCTTGTGCGGCACAATCCAAGCTGGGGGTCAGAAGGAAGTTGTTCAGTTAGGATTTTCCCACTCTGTTTTGTGGATACATTTTTGGGGAGGGAGGAGGAGGGAAAGGTGAGTGTGTAGTTCATTCCCACTCACTCACCGGTCAATCTCACTGCACCCCCAACCATGGTCTCTCTCTGTCATGACCCACCCAAATCTCATCCACTCACTTACTCAACTCACACACCCCATCTCTGCCGCCTGGCTCTTAGCCCCCAATGGCAGTAGTCTGACTGTCATTTCCGCCTTCCTTAAGGCAGTGTATGTCTGAAAGCCTCCTAGCCACTTAGCCTTGCTCAAAATACAGGCCAGTAGGGATCCCAGAAGTTGTAAGTATTGAAAGGATTGGAAGAGCGACAACTTCTGGGATCCCTAGTGGCCTGTATTTTGAACAAGGCTCAAGGGGCAAAATGAGAGCCAAGAGGCTGCCTGTTGGACATACCTGCTCTAGAGCTTTTGCTCTGGTTGATAAAAACTCTTTAAATTCCCTTCCAAGAGATGGGGTCAGAATTGTGGTGACGCTTTTAGCTTAAGGCATCCCTCCACATGATAAAGGAGAAACACAGTAGAAGTTTTACTTTTATAAAGAAAAACTTAGTCCACTCCTTTTCTTCAGTACACAGTTTGTTTGTTTGCTGATCTACAATGGATCCCAATCTGTCAACCCCTCAATTACTTCAAATCACTCCACAGCTTTGCCCTCTGCTAATCTTAGTAATTCCCCCCAACTCCTGAGCACTTGGCCATCTTTGCTGTCCTCTGATTTTTGTTACTCCACTTGAATCTTTCATCAGCTGCCTGGATCCTATGTTCTGGATTTCTATCTTTAAATTTCCTATCCTCTTTGCTCCTTTTGGACACCTGGCTTAATGTCCCCTTCTCCGTTTCTCTCTGCTAATTATTTCTGTGAAGTTCCATGGGACATTAAAGCTGCTTACATGGTAAATGTTGTTGGTAATTTGTCTCCTGATCCTGATTGTTCTTTTTTCTTTCAGTATTAAATGTTCAATTAACAGCCTCCCACAAAGTCTCTGAATATTGAAGCAGGTTATTGATTTCAGTCAACTTTATTTGTGTCAGTTTTCTTTTTTGGTAACAGAAGACTTCAATCATATTTCCTTCATCTCTATGAACTTCTCTTTTCCCAGAAAGAAGAGCCTGAGGCTGATTCGATCCCATTCGTTGTCCTTGCAGATCCCAACTCCTGATGTGACTTTCTCAGTTGTGGATTCCCCATCTTTGACCCCACAGACGCCCATTCCGAGTGTCCCTTTGTTTGGAATACAACTGCCCTATGATGTGCCTGAGTTTCAGCGAGTGACCATTACTGGAGACTACTGTGCAGGGGTAATAAGCACATCACTACAGTTGATTTTTTATAACTCTCATCCATCTTTTTCTCTGATCCCTCCAGGGTTTTAATCCTCCCTATGTGTGTAAAGTCCTCTAGGCCTACAACTAAGATATCTGTGCTCCATCAGTTTTGAGCCTTTATGCATCCACTGTTTGTGGCCAGGCATTCAGTTGGAGGGTTCTGATCTCTGAAATTCCCTCCCTATCTCTCCTCCTTATAAGGTGTTTCTTAAAACCTGAAATAAGAGGAGAAAGTATTTGAACTACCTTGCAGGTCTAGCAGCATCTGTGGATTGAGAATTGGAGCTGATGTACCACTCTGCTACCTACATTGTTCTATAACATTTTTTACCTTGTGGAATGAAGTGAGTCAAAAATAATTTTATCTACTCATAGTTCACTCCTTTGATCTAGCTCAAGGTCTGTCCGAAAGAGTGAGAAGCAGTCTGGGCCCTTTCTAGCGCTATCCAACTTTGCTCTACTTGTAATGTTACTAGACTAATAAGCCACGAATTGTAATTCAAATCCCACCACAGCTGTGAATTGAATTCAGTGTATTAAATTAATCTGGAATAAAAATCTAGATTCAATGATGATGGCCTGATGGATTCTGATGATGAACCTAGGACACTAACATCCTTTCACAAAGGAAATCTGCAAAGAGCACTTGCCATCCATTTGGGCCAGCACAATGGCACAGTGGTTAGCACTGCTTCCTCACAGCATCAGGGACCTGGATTCAGTTCCACCCTCAAGCGACTGTCTGTGTGGAGTTTGCACTTCCTCTTTGTGTCTGAATGGGTTTCCTCCCACAGTCGAAAGATGTATGGGTTAGGTGAATTGGCCATGTCAAAGTGTCCATTGTGTCAGGGATGTGCAGGCTAGTTGTGTTAGCCATGGGAAATGCAAGGCCACAGGGATAGGGTAGGGGTGTGGGTCTGGGTGGGACGCTGTTTGGATGGTTGGTGGGAAACAATGGGCTGAACGGCCTGCTTGCACACTGTAGGGATGCTATGATTCTGATCCAGCCTGGCCCATGTGTGTTTCCAGACTCGGCAATGTGGCTGATATTAACTGCCCTCTGAGTAAGATAACTCATCAACACCAGTATTAAGGCAAGTCTGTACACAATCTTAACAGTGTCACAAATGTGCTGTAAATGAATAAAATGGCTTTGTCTTCTCTTCTCCACCATTCCTTCTACCAAACTCCAAACATTTTTAAAGAGAGTGCATCTAAAGGATCACTTTGGACTGAGTAACTGGTATTTCATGTGCCAATTGGCACCTCCAAATATTGGCAGTTTTAACCTTGAATGAAATAACCACAGTATACAAGTCAGTTAATATTGCTTCTGTACAAATATAGTGAGAATTTTTTTTGTGGAATACGAAAGAGGTAACAAGATAAATCAACAAGTTGTGATTATGTAGAATTATAAGATATATTCATTTATTCAAAATTGGGAAAGTGAGCATTGCTGGTGAAACTTGTCCATCCTCAATTTCTCTCAAGCAAGTGAAGAGGGTGGAGATAAGGTACTTCTTCAACACAACTGAATATCATGCTGGGCATTTCCAGAGAAGCAGCTTAAAAGTCAATCAGGTTGCTGAGGGTATGACTGAGTAAGGACAACAGATTTCCCTCCCTAAAGGACATTAGTGAACAAGATGAGTTATGGCAACAATGTGATTGTTTCAGTGGTAACCATTGTTCTAGAGTACAGAAACAGGCCATTCAGAAATTCAGGGCTGTAGTGGAGTTTATGTTCAACAAGAACCTCTTCCCATCTTACTTTCTTTTGCCTTGTGCAATACAAACTTGGAATTTAAGGCCAGTAGGCTTAGTTTGGAACTGGGAAGACTGAGGGTGGTGAGGACTTCCACAGCCCAAGAGGTGCTGAGAAAGTAGGAATTAGGAGTAAAAGTTAAGTCTAGACTTAGATACAATGAGAGAGAAGGGGAATAAAGGGAAAAGCTTAATGAGTTCTGTCCTCTACTGTCTGACCAGATCACCGTAGAGGACTATGAACACGCTGCCAGAGGCCTGATAAAAGCCTTGTTCATTCGTAAGAAGTACATGCGTCTTGCCTATCAGCTATTTCCCAGAACAACAGGCCAGTACCTACAATCAATTGAAAATGATCAATGGCTAGAGGAAGATGAAGTTTTACCAGGTAAGTGGGTTTGTATTGTATGCGTGCTTGTGCGTATGCATGTATGTATGGAGGGTATGTGTGTGCCTGTGCCTATGTATTTGAGTCTGTCCATCCCGGTGTTCACTATATTAGAGGATTTTTAAGTGTCACTATTGGGAAGAGTGAATGCATGTTGAGTATATCTATTTCAGTGTGTGTCTGTATATTTGTGTGCATTTTGGAGGTGTTTGTATGTGTGTACATGTTTGTGGCGTAGGGTTGGGGTAGGGGTTGTGCGGAATGGAAGCAGGACACAATATGAGTGCTAATTTAACAATTTCTATTGTGATAGGAATCCCAGCCAGTGACTTGAAATCTGGGCACTAATAACCAGTTAATGAACTATCATACTTCATAAAACTCAGGTTTTGATTTTGACACAAGTAAACATAAAGTTGTGTAAAGTAACAGCATGTAAAATGTATGAATATTTATTGCTTCAGCAATAGTAGGAACTGCAGATGCTGGAGAATCTGAGATAACAAGGTGTAGAGCTGGATGAACACAGCAGGCCGAGGAGCAGCAAAGATGATGTTTCGGGCCTAGACCCTTCTTCATAAATTTCCAAAGTTTCTGAAGAAGGGTCTAGGCCCGAAA
Source organism: Stegostoma tigrinum (assembly GCF_030684315.1). Lineage (NCBI taxonomy): Eukaryota > Metazoa > Chordata > Chondrichthyes > Orectolobiformes > Stegostomatidae > Stegostoma > Stegostoma tigrinum. The sequence goes on from NC_081370.1 coordinate 36,024,405, forward strand.
TGTCAGCCTTCCTGCTCCTCTGATGCTGCTTGGCCAGCTGTGTTCATCCAGCTCAACACCTTGTTATCTCTGAGTATTTATTGCTTCTGGTCTAACCAACAAGACCCCCATGCAGAATTTGGTGCAGAAGATCTCTGAGCAACTGGGAAAACTGATGAGGTCCGCAAGCCCTGTTCAGTTTATACAAGTGCCAACCACCCGCCCATTCTCTCTCTACGTCCCAAAACCCCATCTATCCATCCTTTCTCCATATCCTAGACCTCTCAGGGAGTTGCGGGTAATGCATGCACAGCAATTCAGAGATTGCCATCAGACCCAAGCACAAATTGACCCTTTTAAGTAACCACAGTGTGCAGCAGTACAAAATAGTTGAAAGAGCCCATCGATTTGAATGAACAGGCATGGCCTCAAGCAAAACTAACCAGTTACAGAATAAGGGGGAAACTCATTTAAAACTGAGATGCAAAGGAATTTGTGCCATCAGAGGGTAGTGAATGTCTGAAATTCTGTGTTCCAGAGAGACTAGTTCACTGAAAGCATTTAAGGAGGTGGCTAGCTTTTTGAAATGTCGAGGAATTGATGGCTATGAAGAACTGGCATGAAAGACACAGTCATGACCTTACAGAATGGTGGGTCAGACATGAGGGGCTGAATGGCCTATTACCTGCCCCTATTTCTAATGTTCCTAAAGGGAGTTGAGGGGCTAGAGGACATTCTAGAGATAAACAGGTGTGAGGCCATGGAGGGATTTGAAAATGAGGACAAGAATATTAAAATCAAGATGTTGCTTAACCCCCTAATGCAGTTATTGAGGGAATACAAAACGATTGTATGCAGCCTCCCTGGACGATTTAACCCCTGAATTCTAGCATTAACCCTTATTGTGGTCAGATAAAGACACTCTCTGGCAGGCGAGAAAATGAATCATGGGTAATTAAAACACTGTAGATTGTCAGACCCATGTCAGCAGAGTGTAATGCTGATTGGTGCACACCTAACCTCAAGCCAATGAATAACCTGACGCCTCTGGGATCATGTAATTGATCACTGTGATTGGTCAACAACTCTGACACCATTGAACCAAACGAATACCAATATCAACTTTGGTTTTTTTAGCAGAAATTCTGTGTGTTACCGTTTGAGATTTCTCTGTGCCTTTATGAAATGAAGGCATGTTTTATTGTTGTTCAGAGTATTGCTAGGATGCAGTTAATTGTAGCCAACTGCTGTCCGCTTGTATTGAACAGATTTCCACCCACCCCCCCGGGATGGTGACGATCCGTATGATCTCAGTGGTGCTCCAGACAATCTGGAATATGTGGTGAGGATGAAGGAGGGAATCATCTTTGTTTATGAAAACAAGGAGATGCTGGAACTGGATGAACCCAAAAGTCTTCCTTACCCAGACCTGCAAACCTTCACACTGGACCTTAATCACGTCCTCGCCCTAATTGCTGATGGGCCCACGTAAGTTCACTGCCAATGGAGCTAACACGGAGTTAGACAACTGTTGGGAAATTTAATTTTCCAAAGATGACTTCATTAGAAAGTTCTGAAAAGTTGCTCTCCTAGGTATAGATGTTTGCAATGTGCAGTTCAGTGACACAATACAGAAGTAGTGTCGTTGTAGGAGAGAAAGGGTGGAGTGCCGGTGTTGGTACACTGTAGGATGAATTCTGGGGCAGAGTGCCCTGAGTTAATAGACTGTGGGATGAACACATATAGTAGTTTTTTAGTTGGAGGTTGGCATTGCCTGGCACTGTATTGTGAATGTCGTCAGTTACTTGGCGGTCTGAGTCTGGTTGTTGTCTGATTTCTGCTGCTAGCTGGCTTGCAATGTTGAGAAAAGTTTTGAGTAGAACTGAGCATGGTGAGTTCAGCAGCCAACAGTCACCTGTTGGTTAATGAGTTGCTCAATTTTATATTGAGCATGTCTTTCATGCATTAAGAACTTGCCACTTTTTACATATTACCCGAGGTACCTCACAAAACTGATTCAAGGCGTCAAATTCAACTAACTTGACTCAGGGTTACTTTTTTCAATTACAAGTCTAGAGATTTAAAGTATTGAAAGAGTTATAATTAATCAGGCTGCATCAGGAAATTCGAGGCAGGAATGTAGCATCTCCTCCTGCCATCTCGTAATTGCATATTGAACAATTGAAGAAGATGGGGACGTTTGGGTGCTTTGGAACAATCATAAATTAAGGACCGGACTGGGCACTTAGGAGACAAAAATCTATTTCATTTGGAGGGGTTTAATGAACTTGAAAGTTGTGTAAGATATGATTTTATTTGAATATCTAATTTCAGATCTAATCACACTCCTTCCACAGGAAGACATACTGCCATCGGAGGCTGAACTTCCTGGGATCAAAGTTCTACCTGCACGAGATGTTAAACGAAATGGCGGAACTTCGGGAGCTGAAAGGTGTGCCCCATCGGGATTTTTACAATGTCAGGAAGGTAAAGCAACTGTAGACATAAAGGAATATTATTTACCATGACAGTAATGGTCTGGCATAGTTGAAGAGGAACTGGAGTTCCTAATCCTGCTGGTTATACATCTCTTAGAAGAATGCAAAAGGGTCATCAATAAATGCAACAGGGTACTCAGGAGAAACATCCTCATCCAGAGTGGTGAGGATTGGAACCTGCTACCACAAGGAGAAGCTCAGATAATGTATTGCTAGCTTCAGAAGTTCCACTCCAGTTACTGACCCACACTTAATGCAATTGTACACCAACAGATATTCCCAGTAATACATAGTGAATACACTATTCTAGGCGGATGCATAGTAGGAGAAGCTGGACAAACATGCAGGAGAAATGTATGGGAAGATAGGTTAATAGGGTGAGAGTAAGAGGGTGAGCGTGGGAGAGGGCTCTTGTAGAGCGTTAACATTGTCATGGATCAGATGGGCTGAATGGCCACGTACTATGCAAATCTATGAAATCTCCTGCTTGGAATCACCTCTTTTAATAAGGAACTGGGACATATGCAGCTTTCGGGAGGTGGGGAAGCTATCATTTATATATTTTTTTTCTCAAAAATGCCATATCCTTTCCTGGCCTCTCCCATTGTGTGCATTCACCAAATTCACCAGGTTAAGCTGTGTGGAGTTTGCACGTTCTCCCTGTGTCTGTGTGGGTTTCTGCCAGGTGCTCTGGTTTCCTCTCACAGTCCAAAGATGTACAAGTTAGGTGGATTGGTCTTGCTAAATTGCCCATAGTGTCCAAGGTTGTATAGATTAGGTGTGCTGGCCATGGGAAATGCAAGGTTACAGGGATGTGGTAGGGGGTTGGGTCTCCGTGGGATGCTTTTTGGAGGGTCAGTGTGGACTTGTAGGGCCAAATGGCATGTTTCCACACTATTGATTCTATGTAATGTTCCTGTTGCACATGAAGACCTCAAAGGAGGTAGTCCTATGTTTTGCATATGGTATGTTGTTACCCTGTGTGAGAATCAGACTCAAATAATTCTGCCCACCAACACCTTTGCAGGGCATCTAGAGATGGCTAGACAGTAAATTGTCAGTTTTGTCAGCAGATGATTTAAAGGTAATACTTTTTGTTCTTCATGATCAAACTTGGAAATCCATGGATTTAATCTTGAAGAGCAAGTTTCAAATTGATCAGTCCTTCAAGGGGAATAAACAAAGAATTTTAGATAAACTTACAGTGAAGAAAGAGATAGTAGGAACTGCAGATGCTGGAGAATCTGAGATAACAAGGTGTAGAGCTGGATGAACAGAGCAGGCCAAGCAGCATCAGAGGAACAGGAAGGCTGACGTTTCGGGCCTAGACCCTTCTTCAGATAGCTTTTCTGCTCCTTCCTGCCTTCCTGCTCCTCTGATGCTGCTTGGTCTGCTGTGTTCATCCAGCTCTATACCTTGTTATCTCTTATTACAGTGAAGGAATCTGACTGCTGTTTGTAATCCAATAGGTACTCATTTCTGTGTTTAAGGAGGAACCCTCATATTCCACAAACTTTCATTTAAATAGTACCATTCATGAGCTCATTAGCACATATTAGCTTGGTGTCATTGTGTTCAAAAGGTCATTGGTTGAAGTCCCACTCCAGAGGCTTCGGCATAAATCCAGGCAGACATACCCATTGTAGTACTGAGAGAGAGCTGCACTGTCAAGAGGGCTGGTACTGATGGAGTGCTGTGCTATTGGATGGTCAGTACCGAGGGAGCACAACACTGCCAGAAGGTCAGTAATGAGGGTGAGCTGTGCTGCCGGAGGGTTGGTACCGCGGGAACGCATCTTTTGTGAGACGTGCTATTTTTCACATGCAATGTTAAGCCAAAGTGACTGTAGAGATGTGTGGGACACATTCAGTCAAATTAACAGGGATAACAAGGTGTAGAGCTGGATGAACACCGCAGACCAAGCAGCATCAGAGGAGCATTTGTCTTATTTTCCATGTTCAATCTCATTTTTACACAAATTGGGTGGGGGGGGGGGTTGGTTTCTTGCATTTCTGACCTGTACTTGAACTAGCTTCTAATCACTTTGCGTTAATTCTGAGACATTAATGTATAATTTATATGTAGTAAACATGTCTTGAATTCCCTGAGTCTATATTTGGACTCTATCTGGTAACTATCTTTTGTCTTTATGTGTAAACACTCCATGTGTCATATTTCAGGATGGAAGTGATAGAAATAGTGAACAAATGAAACACTTCAGCACCTAAAGGTGACAGAATATGGGATCAAACCTGATACGAACAACCTATTTATATGTAGTTCTGCTCTATCAATGAAGGAATTGCTCATATAAATTGGAGAAATAGTAAACAGGGGTTTTAGATCAACTAAATTATTTTATTATGACTAACACACAGTTATGAACTGAATCTGTTTTCCAGATGGGAGCAGTAATGACTGTACCTCCTTCTCATGAAACAAAATTTTGAGGGGTGGCAAACATTGAGGAAGATAGCCTTTATTAGGAGGATATAGATGGGCTGTTTAGATGGGCTTGCAAATGGAATTCAATCCAGATAAGTGTGAAGTGATACACATGGGAAGGATAAACAAGACAAGAGAATACATATGAATAGTAGGATCCTGGGAAGCACCGAGGATCAGAAGGACTTTGCCTGCATGTCCACTGGTATATAAAGCACTTAATGAGGCCTGTGGGATACTTGTCTTTAATAGCTGAGGCAGAGAGGTTGGGAGAAGGGAGGTTAAGCTGGAACTACGTAAAATGTTTGTCAGACCACAGCTAGAGTATAGTGTGCATGTTTGGAATCCACATTCATAGGAAGGATGTGATAGCACTGGAGAGGATGCAGAGGAGATTTGTCATGATGTTGCCTGGGCTGGAGAGTTCTTGTAATGAAGAGAGATTGGACATATAGGGGCTGTTTTCCATGGAGCACAGGAATCTGAGATGTATAAAATTATGAAGGGCATACACATGGCAGACAGAAAAGAACTGTTCCATTTGCTAGAGGGATCATTGACTGGGGCTGTAGGTTTAAGGTAAGGGGCAGGCGGTTTCGAGGGGATGCAAGGAGACTTTGCTCCATCTCCCAGAGGGTGTGGCAATCTGGAACTCATTCCTGTAAGGGTGGTAGAGGCTGAAACCCTCACAACATATAAAACATATTTAGGAGTACACTTGAGATGCCAAGGTGTATCAGGCTATGGGCCAAGTGCCGGAAAACAGGATTAGAATAGTTAGGTGCTTATTTTTGACTGTCCCAGACTCAAATGGCTGAAGGCCATTTTTCTGTGCTGTAGACCTCTATGAATGTACAACTAACTGGTGAATGAAGAGATTCCTTACTCTAAGGACAAATACGTGCAGTGGAGGGTTTACGAAGATGTGGGAACTCACAAGGGAGCAGTAAGTTCACATCCTGCTATTCTCAAATCAGTGACTATGCTAGTGGAATTAACCCATGAAAATTTTTTAAAAAACATTTCCCTCCAGAATCTGTGTAGAAAGTGTCCAGTTTATAGGTTATACTTGCTGTTCTAAGGGATGGTTGGGAATTTGTTTCATGATTTCTGCCCCAAAGGTTAGCGAGACCCAGTGGGATTAAGATACCCATTCATGTTGCTATAATGAACAAGCCTTAAACAGACAATGAAGTGTTTAACCAAGCTACCTCAGTGTTAGTGTCACGTCTGCTGTGCCTCTGTAGGTAGCGCTGTCATCTTGGAGTTAGCAAGTAATTGATTCAACTCTTGCTTCAATGATTTTGAGGACATAATATTGGTCATTATCATATCGCTGTTTGTGGGAGTTTACTGTGTACAAATTGGCTGCCCATGCTTCCTATTTTACAACGGTATTTGCTCTTCAAAAGTTCTTTATTGGCTGTAAAGCAATTTGTGATGCCTTGAAGTTGTGAAGGTACTCTAGAAAAGTACGTCCTCGTTCTTCTGTAAGTACATTATTTACACATGGACTGCAACAGTTTAGACAGGCAGCTCACCACTGAAATAACTCCACTGCAGCTGACAGTCCATCACTAAGTTACCATTATATACACATGAACTGTCCTAGCACTGCCGCATTCACATTTAGATATCAGAGTAGTAATATCTCTAACACTCCTGTTCTCATGTGTCAGCCAGGGCTCCCTGATTGGACCAGGTTAACAGCTCCAGTCAGGGAACTCATATTCTGAGGTCCAGCTGGCTGACCTCGTTCCAATCACTACCTTCTCAAGGGTAACTAGAGATGGACAATAAATGCTGGCCAGCCAGAGACTGACATTTCCCATAAATGAATTTAAATAAAAAACACACAGGTGCAAATATATTACCCACATTGCAAATGTAAGCCACTGGATCACAGAGAAGTCAGTGGTGCCTGTCGTCATTTTGCTCTGTCGAGTGTCCAATTGTAACTGTGATATTCCCTTTTCAGGTTGACACCCACATCCATGCTGCTGCCTGCATGAGCCAGAAACATTTACTGAGATTTATTCAGCAGACCAACAAAACTGAGGCTGACCGAATTGTGCTGGAGAAGAAAGGACGCAAACTGACTCTGAGAGAGGTGTTTGCAAGTCTCAACATGGACCCTTATGATCTCACCGTTGATTCACTCGATGTGCATGCTGTGAGACTTGATTTTTTTACTTTTTAACCGTTGATTTTATAACATTAATAATGAACATTGAAAAACATTGGCATAGCTGGTCAGGCTGGTTTTAACATCCATTCCTAACTGTCTTTGACACGGTGATGGTGAGTCACCTTCCCCAGTAGCAGGACTGCATTTGGTACAGGAACACCTACAGTGCTGTAAGGGAGTTTCAGAATTCTAATCCAGCAGCGCCAAAAGAATAGCTGATATATTTCTAGTTCACACTGATGTGTTGCTTGGAGCAGCGTGCAAATTGTGGTGTTGTCATACATCTGGAGCCCTTGTCCTTCTAAGTGCTAGAGGCTGTATGTTTGGTAGGAACTGTAAAATGAGCTTTATGATATACGTCGCTGCCACTGGATAGAGTCATAGAGCATATAAATAGGCCCTTTGGCCCACCATGTCTAACTGACCAACAAAGCCACACTAATCCCATTTAACTCCATTTGGTCCATAGCCTGCTCTGCCCTGGCATTTTCAGTATACATGCAGATGTCTCTTAATGTTGCAACAGTGTCTGTCTCATGTTTCTGAAAAGGTGCAGTTGCCCGAGATGGGACCAGAGCAGAAGCAATGCTGTCAGAGTTACAGGACCTCAGTCACGCTGGCAATGCTGGGAACACAGCATTGTTTTCCTTGAAAAAGAGAGTGTTAAAGGGTGACCTGATAGACATGATCAAAATTATGAGTATTTGCTGGAATACACAAAGAAAACTCTGTCTCCTGATGAAGGATCAATCTCCAAAAGTTTCAGCTTGAGGGAAAGATTGACATGGAGGATTTTTAAATGACCAAGTTGCTGAGATCTGGAATACACTAGCGGAAGATATGGTGACAGCAGATGCTGGTAATGATTTGGAAGTGGTTGTTGGATAGAAATCAAATCAGCTTCTAGTCAGTAGTAACTCTCAGGATGTTGATAGTGGTAAGATTGCAGAATTAATTTCAAGATTAATTACACAGATCAGAGATGAGGAACTCCTGTCAACTGTTGCTGCATAATAAAAGTATCACAGGCATATAGGGCTAAATATCCTCTTTCTGAGATGTACGTTGCTGTGAAAAATCTCTGATTCAGTGATGATGTAAAAAAGAGATATGAAAGTTCCCAAACTGACAACTGGGAATCTCCAGCCGATGACTAATACAGATGGGGATGCCAACTGCATGCGTAACATGTGGTTTCTGAAACTCCAAATAATGTGGCACTGTCAAAGATAGAAACTGGTGATGCAGGATGTGAATATTTGTGGTAACGGCTGTGGATCTGATCAAGCAATGATTTGAACAGAGTTAGGATTCTTGAGCATAAGAAATTGGAAAAGGACAAGGAACAGACTCCAGCATTGAATAAAATCATGGACGATCAGTACATCAGTTCCATGTATCCTCTTCTATCCCCTTATTCCTTAATTCCCTCAGTGTTGTGTTGAAGTTAAATTCATCCACGCAAGTAGAGAGTATTCCATCACACTGCTGACTTAAGCCATGTGGATGGTAGACAGGGTGGGATGCTCCACAGAGAGTCACTGTAGACTATAGGCTGAATGGCCTCTTTCTGCACTGTATGGATTCTATGATCCTAGGCTTTGTGGAGTCAGGAAGTCAATTAAACACCACAGAATTCCCAGCCTCTGATCTACTACTGTAACCACTGTATTTAGAAAGCAGGACCGAATCGGTTTCTGGTCAACGGTAACTGTCAGGATGTTGATGGTGGTATGATTATTGCAAATAGTAGAAAATGGTTAAACTCCTGGTAAAACATTCAAAGTATTCACAGAAATGTAATTGGACCTAATTTTAACTTTGAGCCACATAAGGAGGTATTAGAGCAAGTAACCAAAAGATTGGTCAAAGAGGTAGATTTTAAGGAGCATGAGATACTGAGAAACGGAGAACGGTGAATGCAGTGAGCCAAAGTAAAATGAGAGAAGTTGAGTGAGGAGAAGAGCAGAGATATGGTAAGGTTATTTGTGCTCAATAGTCACTGGGTTGAGGGTGCAAAAACACATTGGTTGATGGTAGAGAAATGAACAAACTTGTCACTCTGACTTGGATTAAAATCAGAACAGGAAATAAAGGGTAGGTATGAAAATTACCAGTGGCCTTTAAAAAGGGTACAGAGAAGCTTTACTATAATAGTACTAGGGATGAAGCATTTCAGTGATAATGAGAGACAGGGGAAACTCCAGTTTTCTTGAAACAAGCAAGATTAATGTATGAGGATTCAAATTAGAAGCAGGAGCAGGTCATTTGGCTCCTTGGATCAGTTGCGTCATTCAATATGATCATGACTGTACTGATTGCTATTCATTTTATTTGCTCATGGGTTGTGTGCATTGCTGGCTGGGCACTGACTGCACTCCCAACTGAGAAGGTGATGGCAACCTGCCTTCTTGAACTGTTGCAGTGCATGTGGTGTGTGAACACCCACCATGAAAGAAGTTCCTGGATTTTGACCCAGTGACTGCAAAGGTAAGGCAGTGTTTTTCCAAGTCCGGTCACTGGGTGACTTGGAGGGGAATTTACAGGTGGCGATGTTCCATGCAGCTGCTGCCCTCGTCCTCCCAGGTGCTCTTGGTCATGGGTTCAGAAGTACTGTTTAAGGAGCGTGGATGCTGCAGTGCACCATATCAACGGCACACACTTCCATCACTGTGCTTTGGTGGTGAGGGGAGTCAATATTGAAACTGATGCATTGTGTGCCAATCAAGCCAGTTGCTTTATCCTTCATGGTTTTGACTTTCTTGAGTGTTGCTGGAGCTGCACTCATCCAAGCAAGTAGGAAGTATTGTATCACGCTCTTGTAGATGGTGGACCAACTTTGAGGAGACAGGAGGTGAGTTCTTTGCAGCAGGATTCCTGGTCTCTCGCCTGCTGTTGTAACCACAATATTGATGTGATTAGTTCAGTTTCTGATCAAGTCCTGTCTTAAATGGCAATATCATTGTGCTCAATATTAGGCAGCTATAAGGCGTTATGGGCCATCAGCAGCAGCAGAATTGTATTCAACCACAATTTTAAACTTATGGTCCAGCATACCCCCATTCTACTGTCATGATCAACCCAAGGGCAGGTCATGGCCTAATGGTATTATTGCTGCTACTAATCAGGAGACCCTGGTAATGTTCTGCACCATGGCAGATGACGTGAATGTGAATTCAATAGAATTCCATCTGGAAGTAAGAATCTAATAATGGCACCAAATGTCATCATCAGTCATGATCTGGAGAGGCAGAGAAGGCTCTGCAAACTCATGATGCACTGGGAGATGAACTTCCCCTTAGCTCCAGCTTAAGTTTGACATCCCTTATTTTTAAGATGTCTCACCTAGTTCTAGTCACTCACACAAGGGTTAAGGGGAGATTTAAAAGAGCTGTTCAAAATTATGTATAGTTCTGATAAAGTAAGTGATACAAAATTAGCCAAGCTCTTCCAGTACAGTTACAACATTGACGTGTACCCGGAAATGTGGAAAAATGCCCAAGTATGTCGTGTACATGAAAAGCAAGACAAATTCAACCTGATATATTACCGCCCCACCAGTTTACCCTCGACCATCAGTAAAGCGATGGAAGATAACATCAAGCAGCACTTGCTCAGCAATAATCTTTCCAGTGATGCCCAGTTTAGGCTCCACCAGAGGCACTCCGTTCCTGACCTCACTATAGCCTTGGCTCAAACATGGACAATAGAGCTGAAGCTGGGGAGGTGAGAGTGACAGCCCTTGACATCAAGGCCATATTCAACCAAGTGTGGCAGTAAGGAGCCCTCAGAAAACTGGAACCAAAGGTGCCGGGGCAGCTAGTTGGAATCATACTTGGCACTTAGGAAGGTGGTTGTGGTTGTTGGAGGCCAGTCATCTCCGGATCTCTCTGTGGTAGTTTCTCAGGGCAGTGTCCTAGGCCCAACCACCTTCAGCTGCTTCATTGATGACCTTCAGTCTATCACAAGGTCAGGAGCGGGGACGTTTGCCGATGACTGCGTGATGTTTAACACCATTCGTGATTCCTCAGAAATTGAAGCAGTCCATGCTCATTTACAACAAGACAATATTCACGCTTGGGCTGACAAGTGGCAAGTAACTACCATGCCACGCCACACCAGGCAATCACCATCTTCAATAAAAGAGGTCAACAGGCTAGGGACTAGGAAAACAATGGTAAATAACTGTCAACACAGTGTGGAGAGGGATGAACACAGCAGGTCAGGCAGCATCAGAGGAGTAGGAGAGTTGATGTTTTGGGTCTAGACCCTTCATCAGGACCAGTCTGCAGTTTTTGCTGTCTCTATGGTGAAAACACACCTTCTGATTTCGCAAAGCCTTGCACCATCTACAAGGCAAAAGTCAGGAGTGTGATGGAATATTCCCTGTAAGGTTTTAGAGTAGATTTGTAGCTCAGTTGGCTCGCTGAGCTGGTTTGTTGTTTCGCTGATGTTTCATTACCCTGCTGGGTAACATCCTCAGTGCAGCCTCCGAATAAGAGCCATTGTGTTTTCCCACCTGTTATTTAAGCTCTGGAGTTCGCTGAGCTGGATTACCTCATTTCTGGTTTTCTTTCACGGTGGAGTGCATATGTGTTCAAGCTCTATGTGTTTGTTGATGGCATATTCCCTGGTTACCTGGATAGATGCGACTCCAACAGCAATCAAGAAGCTTGACACGATCCAGGACGAAGCAGCCTGCTGCTTGATTGGCACCACTTCCAGAAGCATTTACTCCTTCCTCCACCTACGCTCAGTAGCAGCAGTGTGTACTATATACAAGATGCACTGCAGAAATTCACCAAATATCGTTAGACAGCTCCTTCCAAACCCAAGACCGCTTCCATCTAGAAGGACAAGGACAGCAGATACACTACCACCTGCAAGTTCCCTCCAAGCCACTCGATCCTGACTTAGAAATATACTGTCGCTGGATCAAAATCCTGGAATTCTCTCCGTAAGGGTGTTGTAGATTTACCTGTAACACATTAACTCCAACGGTTTAAGGCAGCAACTCACCACCACCTTCTCAAAGGCAACTAGGGATGGGCAATAAATGCTGGCCCAGCTAGCGATGCCCATATTCCGTGAGTGAATAAAAACAAACTCTTTACAGTGGTAGGAGGTTGATAACGAGGAGGCACAGAATTGAGAAATTACGAAAAAAACCAAAAACAGTTTTCTTTAACAGTGAGCTGTTATGTGACCTGGAATGTGCTTCCTGAAAGAGCAGTGGGTACAGATTCAGTTATAACTTCCAAGTGGAAATTGGATAAAAGCTTGAAACGGAGGAATTTGCAGGGCTTTGGGGAAAGAGCAGAGGGAGTGATTAATTAGTCAGGTATTTCGAAAAGATGGTACAGAATGATAAGTCAAATAGCCTCTTCCAGTACTTCTATGAATTTAAATTCTGTTTTCAAATATAAATCTTTTGAAGTGTATGTCTGAAGAAAACTTGTTTTTGAAATTTAATCACTTGTAGGGCCGGCAGACATTTCATCGGTTTGATAAGTTCAATGCAAAGTACAATCCAGTCGGTGCAAGTGAACTGAGAGATCTTTACCTGAAAACAGACAACTACATGCAAGGAGAGTACTTTGCTCGGATCATAAAGGTATAATCATTTCATGGAGCGTTCAACAATTTGCATCTTAAACTAAATTCACAGAAGAGGTGACTCAAGCCTAAAGAAGGGCTCAGTATTTATACCACCTTCTACAACCTCAGGACACCTCACAGTGTAGAACAGAAAATGTAGGGAATCTAATCTAATCTAAAGTGGAGGTGTTGTATGGGCATGCCAACTCGCTGCACTGAACGTGTGACTGCCAACACCCTCGTTATCTGTAGGAAACTACAGGGCATGTTTGGTATAGTGTGTTAGAGGAAAACTGTCATCCTGGCTTCATTAGAAGAGTCTTTTTTTCATGAGCAAGATGTAATTTATGACATATCGGCAGCTAGTTACTGATTAAAATAGTATCAGAGATAATGGGAACTGCAGATGCTGGAAAATCCAAGACAACAAAATGTGAGGCTGGATGAACACAGCAGGACAAGCAGCATCTCAGGAGCACAAGAGCTGACGTTTCGGGCCTAGACCCTTCATCAGGCCCGAAACGTCAGCTTATGTGCTCCTGAGATGCTGCTTGGCCTGCTGTGTTCATCCAGCCTCACATTTTGTTGTCTTAGTTACTGATTAAATTGATTTTACAGAAATTGTTATAGACACTTTGCGGGAGATCAAAAGAAAGGACCTTTGAGATCCTGAGCTGTTCTGCCCACAAGTTGGTTTCGTGTCGTCATAGTAAGTGGCACTTAATCGTAATTTTTAGCGTTGACCCTTTCATCCCCTTAAACAACGTTGAGCCCCTGGTGTAGGATACATGGCAGCCAATCCTACTCTGTCAGTCTTCTAGTCAACCAATCATTTGAGAGTAATGTTACAATCCCATAAGTAAGCATAAGAAAGAGATATCATACATGCGTACTTAAGAGTTTTTAATAAAGGTTAAGGCAACTTCTGAACCCGAACCCAGTCGTCATGGCATATGTTGCATAGGTTAATATGCAGAAAAACAATCTGACCATATCATACCAGCAGAGGTATTTGACCCTAAGGAAACCACAAGGGGGAGTACTGCCATCTTTCAGGAGAGATGTTAAAGTGAGGAGCACCTCACTTGCTTGACTGAATATAAAAGATCCCATGGCACTATATTCATAGAAAGGCAAGGGAACACTGTCTGAAGCTTGGGCCAATATTCATCCCTCTAGCAACATCACTAAAACAAAATAGGTGCGTCCTAACTCAATGTGGATTTTGGGAGTAGTTGTATATGAATGTTTGCTGTATTTTCTACATCACAACAGTAGCTACACTTCAAAAGCATGAATTGGCTGTAAAACATTTTGCGATGTCCTGAAGTGAGCAACAAAAGTAGCGAGCCATATGTTTTCCATGCTTCCTGTGGAGTCAAATGATTGTATGTGCTTGTCCACAGGAGGTCTCCCGCGACCTGGAGGAAAGCAAATATCAGTACTCAGAACCACGACTATCAATCTATGGTGGGTCACCAAATGAATGGGCCAGTCTGGCCAGGTGGTTCATTAAACAGCAAGTCTACTCTCCAAATGTCCGCTGGGTTATTCAAGTTCCTCGCATTTAGTAAGTCCAAAGTTTCTAAATGACTAAAATGTTAATGGAGGGTTAGATCCACTGACTCGTGATGAATATCACAAGAGGCAGCTGAAAGAGTATACCACACAACTCATCAATCCTGATTTGCCATTCATTGAGATGTTGGGCTTTAGCTCCACTTTCTGCCCGTTCCTCAAATACCTTGATTTCCCAAGACATCAAAAAATCTGTTTATCACACTTAATGTATGTGATAATAGCACATTCCACCAGACGGTGGGATAGCTAATTCCAAAGGCTCGTAACCCTTTGGAGTGAGGAGATTTCTCTTCATCTCAGCCCAAAGTGATCGATCCAGTAGCCAGTGTTCCTCTGTCCTGATTCCCCAGCCAGCAGATTCAAGAAGGGGCTCGACAGAGTAAATTTTGAGAAAATGCTTCCTCTTGTCAGGATATCTAAAAGTTGGACCACCATTTGAGGTTAAGGGGTCTCCCATTTTAAAATGTAGAAGACTTACAGAAGTTTATCAAATAATGCAGGGTACAGACAGAATTAATGGTAGGTGTGTTTTCCCAAGGATGGGGGATTTCAGGACTAAGGCGCATATTTTTAAGGTGAGAGGAGATTTAAAAAAGAAATGAGGGACAAATCTTTTACACAAAGGGTGGTTCATGTGTGAAATGAACTTTCAGACGATGTGGTGGACGTGGATACATTTACAACATTTAAAGGGCATTTGGACAGATACATGAACAGGAAAGGTTTGGAGAGATAGAACATAGAACAGTACAGCACAGAACAGGCCCTTCAGCCCACGATGTTGTGCCGACCATTGATCCTCATGTATGCACCCTCAAATTTCTGTGACCATATGCATGTCCAGCAGTCTCTTAAATGTCCCCAATGACCTTGCTTCCACAACTGCTGCTGGCAATGCATTCCATGCTCACACAACTCTCTGTGTAAAGAACCCGCCTCTGACATCCCCTCTATACTTTCCTCCAACCAGCTTAAAACTATGATCCCACGTGTTAGCCATTTCTGCCCTGGGAAATAGTCTCTGGCTATCAACTCTATCTCTGCCTCTCATTATCTTGTATACCTCAATTACGTCTCCTCTCCTCCTCCTTTTCTCCAATGAAAAGAGTCCGAGCTCAGTCAACCTCTCTTCATAAGATAAGCCCTCCAGTCCAGGCAGCATCCTGGTAAACCTCCTCTGCACCCTCTCCAAAGCATCCACATCTTTCCTATAATAGGGGACCAGAACTGGACGCAGTATTCCAAGTGCAGTCTAACCAAAGTTTTATAGAGCTGCAACAAGATCTCACGACTCTTAAATTCAATTCCCCTGTTAATGAAAGCCAAAACACCATATGCTTTCTTAACAATCCTGATCACTTGGGTGGCCATTTTAAGGGATCTATGTATCTGCACACCAAGATCCCTCTGTTCCTCCACACTGCCAAGAATCCTATCCTTAATCCTGTACTCAACTTTCAAATTCGACCTTCCAAAATGCATTACCTCGCATTTATCCAGGTTGAACTCCATCTGCCACCTCTCAGCCCATCTCTGTGTCCTGTCAATGTCCCGCTGCAGCCTACAACAGCCCTCTATACTGTTAATGACACCTCCAACCTTTGTGTTGTCTGCAAACTTGCTGACCCATCCTTCAATCCCCTCATCCAAGTCATTAATAAAAATTACAAACAATAGAGGCCCAAGGACAGAGCCCTGTGGAACACCACTCACCACTGACTTCCAGGCAGAATATTTTCCTTCTACTACCACTCGCTGTCTTCTGTTGGCCAGCCAATTCTGTATCCAGACAGCTAAGTTCCCCTGTATCCCATTCCTCCTGACCTTCTGAATGAGCCTACCATGGGGAACCTTATCAAATGCCTTGCTGAAGTCCCTATAGACCACATCCACAGCTCGACCCTCATCAACTTTTCTAGTCACATCCTCGAAGAACTCGATAAGGTTTGTGAGGCATGACCTGCCCCTCATAAAGCCGTGTTGACTGCATTTGATCAAGCCATGCTCTTCCGGATGGTCATAAATCCTATCCCTCAGAATCCTTTCTAACACCTTGCAGACGACAGACGTGAGACTTACTGATCTGTAATTGGCGGGGATTTCCCTATTCCCTTTCTTGAAGAGAGGAATTACATTTGCCTCTCTCCAGTCCTCAGGTACAACTCCAGTGGAGAGCGAGGATGCAAAGATCTTCGCAAGTGGCGAAGCAATTGCATTTCTCGTTTCCCAAAGAAGCCGAGGACAAATCTGGTCCGGACCTGGCAACTTGTCAATCTTAATGTTGGACAAAATTTTCAGCACATTAGCTTCCTCTATCTCTATCCATTCCAGCATGCACACCTGCTCTTCAAAGGTTTCATTCACTACAAAGTTTGTTTCTTTCGTAAAGACAGAAGCAAAAAACTCATTTAGGGCGTCCCCTACCTCCTCAGACTCCACATACAAGTTCCCTATGCTATCCCTGTTTGGCCCTACTCTTTCTTTGACCATTCTCTTATTCCTCACATAAGTGTAAAATGCCTTTGTGTTCTCCCTAATCCGTTTTGCCAAGCCTTTCTCGTGCCCCCTCCTGGCTCTCCTCAGACCATTTTTGAGCTCCTTCCTCGCCTGCCTGTAATCCTCTAGAGCTGAGCTTGACCCTAGTTTCCTCCACCTTATGTAAGCTATCTTCTTCCTTTTGACGAGAAGCTCCACTGCTCTCATCATCCAAGGTTCCTTTATCTTACCCCTTCTTGCCTGTCTCAGAGGGACATATTTATTCATCACTCGCAACAACTGTTCCTTAAACAGTCTCCACATGTCTATAGTGCCTTTACCATAGAACAATTGCTCCCAGTCCATGCTTCCTAACTCATGTCTAATCGCATCATAGTTTCCTCTTCCCCAATTAAATATCCTCCCATTTTGCCTAATCCTCTTCTTCTCCATAGCTATGTAGAATGTGAGGCAGTTATGGTCACTATCACCAAAATGCTGTCCCACCACAAGATCTGATACCTGCCCTGGCTCGTTTCCGAGCACCAAGTCTAGAATGGCCTCTCCCCTCGTCGGCCTGTCAACGTACTGCGTTAGGAAACCCTCCTGAACACACCTTACAAAAACAGCTCCATTCAAATCTTCTGCTCGAAGGAGGTTCCAATCAATATTAGGAAAGTTAAAGTCACCCATTACAACAACCGTACTGCGTGCACACTTTTCCAAAATCTGTCGACCTATGCTTTCTTCAATCTCCCTGCTGCTATTGGGGGGGCCTGTAGTAAACCCCTAACGAGGTGACTACTCCCTTGCTGTTCCTAATTTCCACCCATACTGACTCAGTAGGCAGATCTTCCTCGACAAAGGAAGCTTCTGTAGCTGTGATACCCTCTCTGATTAGTAGTGCTACACCCCCTCCTCTTTTTCCCCCCTCCCTATTCTTTTTAAATGCTCTAAACCCTGGAACATCCAGCAACCATTCCTGCCCCTGAGAAACCCATGTCTCTGTTATGGCCACAACATCATAGCACCAGGTACTGATCCATGCTCTAAGTTCATCACTTTTATTCCTGATACTCCTTGCGTTAAAGCAAACACACTTTAACCGATCCCTTGGTTCCTTCCCAGGAAAATCCTTCCCACTAGCTGGTCTACCTCTTGCTACTGCCTCACCTGCATCAACTCTCACCTCCGGTATACAGCTCAGGTTCCCACCCCCCTGCCAGGAGCAGGCAGGTGGGAGTAGTTTAGTTTGGAATTTTGGTCGGCATGGACAGATTGGGCCAGAGGATCTGTTTCCATGCTGTATGTCTCTAGGAGGAATATCTCCTCTGCAGGTTGTTAAACTGTGGAATTTTCATCCCCAAAGAGACTGGATCATTAAATAGATTCAAAGCTGAGTCCAACAGATTTGCATTCTGCAAGGGAGTTAAGAGTTATTGGGATGGGCAGGACAGTGGGAGTTAAAGTCTCAATCAGCTTAGCCATGATCTTATTGAACAAAACAAACTCGGGGCAACACTTCTCCTGTGTATATTTATTATCTTTCTATGTTTCCTATTATAAATTCAGCCACATGTCCCACTTATACAGACTTTTTAAAAGGAATGGATACCCATTAAGCATAATCCACCATTACCTCCATGACAGACCACAACAAGAAGACACAACTCGGCCAGACACTCTAGTCACCCTACTGTACATCAGAGAAATACCAGAGATGACCACAAGACGACTCAGACCCCTAGGTATCAGGGTAGCCCACAAACCAACAACCACCCTGTGACAGCTACTGACAAATGTAAAGGATCCCATACCTACAACCAAAAAAACTAACATAATATACAAAATACCACGCAAGGACTATGAAAAACATTGCATAGGCCAAACTGGAAGAAAACTGACAACATGGATTCATGAATACCAACTAACCATTGGTCTCAACACACACAGACAAAGAAGGACATGAATTTGACTGGGACAACAAATCCATTACAGCACAAACCAAACAGAGACAAGCCAGGGAATTCCTGGATGCCTGACATTCTAACTGGAACTCCATCAACATACACATTGAACTGGACCCAATACACAAACCACTGAGAAACAGAACCAGAAGTAATGCCAACAACTCCAGCAAACTGAAGCACATAAATAACACCAGCACTTCACTGGAGGTGCACTGACGATGTTACCTAGCAGGGTGATGAAATGTCTGCAACCAAACACACCACTCAGTGAGCAATTCTACAACCTCAACTTCATCAATACTGTTATTACACAAAAATAATGAGCTCTGTAATTACTTTCCCCATTGGGATTAAAACTATAAGTGTACAAAGATGATTGTGCGTAGCTAAATCTCAAGCAACAGAAGTTGAATGATGTTGGGTATGGCTGGTTGTGTTTGAAATAATGAACATTGGCGAACCTTTTGCAGATCTTTCAATTCAAAAATCAGAGTTAATGTTTCAGGACTATGATCTTTCCTCAGAACTGACACTTTATATCTAAGAAAGGGTCAGTGGACTTGATACATTAAGTCTGATTTTCTCTTTACAGATGCTGTCAGACCAGCTGAGCTTTTCCAGCAACTTCTGTTTTTGTTCCTTTTGAGGTGAAAGTTCTCCCTTGGTACTCATCCTTCAGTGCTGAAGTATTCCTTCAATACTGAGGTGGGAACGTAAGCTTTTTATCTGTTCAGTTTGATGGAATACGACTTGAACCTATTGTCTAATGAAGATGTAACCATCTCCCACTGAGGTATGTGAATGATTTTGCCCCATATGTATCTTTGTTCAAAGAAACTTGGACATGTTCACTGTGGAGTCAGACGAGGGCAATGATGAGAACACACCATATTGTCTTGAAAATCATATGAGTGGTGAGGCTGGAGAGAGTGAACTGATCTCATAGCCTGGTTGTGTGGTGCAGTGGGGGGGGGGGACGAACTGGGCTGGTTTAGGGATGCAGTAGGGGAAGGGGAGATTTTGAAGCTGGTGAAGTCCACATTGATACCATTAGGCTGCAGGGTTCCCAGGCGGAATATGAGTTGCTGTTCCTGCAACCTTCGGGTGGCATCATGTTCACATGATGTTCACATCAGCGAACAATGATGCCACCCGAAGGTTGCAGGAACAGCAACTCATATTCCGCCTGGGAACCCTGCAGCCTAATGGTATCAATGTGGACTTCACCAGTTTCAAAATCTCCCCTTCCCCTACTGCATCCCTAAACCAGCCCAGTTCGTCCCCTCCCCCCACTGCACCACACAACCAGCCCAGCTCTTCCCCCCCACCCACTGCATCCCAAAACCAGTCCAACCTGTCTCTGCCTCCCTAACCGGTTCTTCCTCTCACCCATCCCTTCCTCCCACCCCAAGCCGCATCCCCATCTACCTACTAACCTCATCCCACCTCCCTGACCTGTCCGTCTTCCCTGGACTGACCTATCCCCTCCCTACCTCCCCACCTATACTCTCTCCACCTATCTTCTTTACTCTCCATCTTCGGTCCGCCTCCCCCTCTCTCCCTATTTATTCCAGTTCCCTCTCCCCATCCCCCTCTCTGATGAAGGGTCTAGGCCCGAAACGTCAGCTTTTATGCTCCTGAGATGCTGCTTGGCCTGCTGTGTTCATCCAGCCTCACATTTTATTATCTTGGAATTCTCCAGCATCTGCAGTTCCCATTATCTCTGATCTCATAGCCTTTTTATTTTGATTGCAGCGATATATTTCGAACAAAAAAAATATTGCCTAGTTTTGGAAAAATGCTGGAGAATATTTTCTTGCCTCTCTTTGAAGCAACAATCAATCCCAAAGAAAATCGGGAACTTCACCTCTTCTTAAAATACGTGAGTAAACTATCTGTATGCTCTACTTCCGTAATAGTACTCGAAATCATCTGCCTGCTTTTTAAAAAACTGTATTTATTTAAAGAAACTGAAACTAATTTAAATAAGAAAGTCAGCAAAACATTAACTCTGGGCATCTAAATAAAATTTACTCAATTTTTGTAAGATTTATTCTGAAGAAGAACTTTTAAAATATCAAGTAAATAAACAGTAAAAATAGCATTTGGAGTTTGACCGCAGACTGATTATGTTGTAGCAAAGAAGCCTGAACAAATGATCCTGTGACATAAGTTCAGATTGGCAAATGAGGAAATAAAATTTGTTTAATTTAGTAAGACAAGAACAAAATGATGTCAGGAATCATCACCATGAAACTACCAGGTTTTTGCAACACAAAATCTGGTTCATTATGCACTAAAGGTGAGGAAGAGCCACAGACACATAGTTGATGATTGATTGGCTTCATCATGGGCAAACAAGCTGTTCAGTTGTATTAGGTGTGGGCAGTAAATGCTGCCCATGCTGATGATGCCTTTATGAAAGGATACATTTTAAAAAGGTTGTCTCGATCTTGAGACAAATTTCAGTCACTTTACATGGAAGTGTAAGGGAGTCATGACATAGTGAGAGAACTGAACAAGGCTCAGACAGAAGCTTTTAAAGATAAAGAGGGAGAGGGGATAGAACGGGTCAAAGTTATACGAACAGAGCTTCAACTTTAGCACTGGTTGCGAGCAATAAACAAGAATTAGAATACTTGCTGGGTTAATGTGGTGAAGACCACATCCTAATTATTACCGATGAGTTGCTCTGTGTAGGTGGTTAGCTGATACAATGGTGGGTCTTATGAAGCCACATCGGGACACTGGTTAAGATATGACCAAATGGTGTGGGCAAGTAAGGCCCAGGCCAGGTAAAAGAGAGATTTCCTCCTTTTAAAGGGATGTCAATAATCCAGTTGTCAGTGCATCAATTCTATATAACAGAAGGCACTAGCTTCACAGTCATTATGACCGAGATCAAGCTTTTATTCCCAGACTTCTTAAAACATGAATTAAAGCTCTCAAAACATTGTGGTTGGATTTGAGCTGGCTACTATCCGAGGCCCTGCATCATGCAATGTCCAACAGGTCTGCTTTCTGTTGTAGGTGACAGGCTTTGACAGTGTGGATGATGAATCTAAGCACAGTGCTCACATGTTCTCAGTGAAGAGTCCAACCCCTGGGGAATGGACAAGGGAGCAGAACCCACCGTACAGCTATTACCTCTACTACATGTATGCAAACATCATGGTGCTCAACAACCTGAGGAAGTAAATATCCTGTAACTACTTCACTCATTGCAATGAGGGTCACATGTTTAATGTGTAACTGAACTTTCAAAAGAAGCTCAGTAAAGTAGTTTGGAATAACCTTGTTACATAAATTAAAAACCACGGAAATTAGAGGGGCAGCGGTAGCATTGATATAAAATTAGTTGAGAGACCGCAAGCAGAATTAAGTTATTGTTTTTCAGACTGGAGACAGCTTGTACAATGGTAGGGAACTGGTATTCGGACACATCTCTCTTTGATATATACTAATAATATGCAATTGGGTAGGGCAAAACTTCAAAGATTACAGATAACACAAATCTTAGAATTGTTTTAACAATGAGGAAGGTACTAACGGGAGGGCATGGACTGGTGAAGCGAGGTGGCAAAATTTAATGCAGAGAAGAGAAAAGACATTTATTTTGGTTGGATATGAACTATTTGTCATAATTTTAAAAGATGTGTGGGAACAGAGAAGCCTGGGCGTATGTATGGAAACCTTTGAAGGTGAAAGAACAAATTGAGGAAGCTCTTTAAAATCAGTACGGAATACACTGACTTTATTAGTGGAGACATACAGTAACAAAAGCAAGGATATTATGTTATACCCTCATAAAAGCACTGGTTGAATCCTTGCCGGAACATTGCACCCAATCCTGGGCACCAGAATTTATTGACTGGCAACATATGAGAGAAGAGATCTCTCTACAGAGTGAGCTATCATTATCTTGAATGTTCTCCCTGAAAGAGTGATGTAATCAGATTCAACAGTAACTTTGTAACAGCAATTAGAAAGGGTAAAAGAAAAATAGCAGCGCTCTGGGGAAACAGCAAGATGAGTGAGACTCATGGGACAGCACTTTCAAAGAGATGGCACAAGCATGATGGGCTGAATGGATTCCGCTGTGCTGATCATTTCATTGTTCCATAGTTTGGGCTCTTCTCTGAGCCACTTTTGGTCTTCCTAAATTCTGCAGGGTTTTAGTTCACTGCTTCCAGCTCAACAATAAGTTTGGTGAGGGAGAAATGAAATGGGACTGATGAATCCTGCTACAGTCAGCCACTGGGATTGGGTTTTATTTTGGTGGGGGGGGGGGTGGGGGGGGGGGTGCGGTTAGAAGTGGGATGCAGGTTTAGTGAAAAATTCTTGACAAACCAAGGATGAGGCCTGGATCTTGTTACCTCCTGATAAACCGTGGTACGTGACTGATACTCTGGTTTGTTTTTCAGGGAACGAGGATTGAGTACATTCCAGTTCCGACCTCATTGTGGGGAGGCTGGTTCAATCACGCACTTGGTTTCAGCCTTTCTAACAGCAGACAATATTTCACATGGACTGAATCTTAAGAAGGTACGCTCAGACCCAGCAACAGTACAGAATCATGAGGGCGCTGTGAAATCCATCTTGCTCATTAACGTCTCGTGTATCTCATTTTAAACTAATAAGTGCCAGCTGCGACACTCGGGAGCACTGTTGGCTCTGAGTCAGGGATTGTGGATTCAAGTCCTACTGCAGTCACTTGGGGACATAATTCAGACTGACAGTCCCCAGTGTTGCACAGCTCAGGGAGTTGTACTGGGAATTTTGCATTGTCTTTCAGATGGATATTAAACTAAGGCTTTAGCTTCCATCTCAAGTGCATATAAAAGATCCCAAGTCACTACCTGAAGAGAACAGCAGAGTGTCTATCACAACCAACAATATTGAAATAGATCTGTGATTCTTTATGGATCTGTATTTTCTGACTACATTCCAAAAAATGATTACATTGGCCTTGAGGTGCTTTGGGAGAGCCTAACATCATGAAAGGTGCTATAAAACTGTTTGATTTCAATCTGTGTCTTTTATAGTTTCAAAATTTGAAGATGATCAATTGTAGTGAGTCGTTCTTAACAAGCGTGCTGCTGTAATCAGTAGTATGTAATCAATGATTTAGATTTGCATAAGTCATGATGAATGTGTTTGCAGATTATATTAACACTGGCTGTACGGTTGATAGTCAGGAAGGAAGCTATAGAGATATCCCTGATTTGGTCATGCAAATGGCAGAGTGACAGATGGCACTCAATCTGGACAAGACAGAGGTAATGTAAAGTAAGAGACTCAAGAATTAGAGTGACTTAATTGATTTTTTTCATTCAGAGTGTAAAGCAGAAGTCTGGAAGTCACTGCCTGAAAAAGTGTTAGAAGCAGTAACACTCATTGCATTGAGAAAAAACATTTGGATATACTCTTTACCCCACAGACTAAGTGCAGGAAGGCAAAAAAAACTGGATAGCTCTTTTAGCAAGCACAGTATAATAGGCTGAATGGTGACTGTATCATATTTTGTTTTCCATGTTTCTATGTTCTAACCCCTTTTCTGGTCTTAGTTGGAACACTATTTTTCCTTGATTGCCTTGCACTGGGAAAATGAACCCCTAGCTCTGGGAACTCTTGCTGGGAACTTTGTGTATGAACATCAGGTAGGCTCATGTAGCCAACCAGACAGCCGTTCTCAAAATGAGCAAGCATTAACAGGCCAAGAGAATACTGGGAATCTGTAATCAGCTTCCAGTATTTGTGACTGTTATGGACATGGTGTCCCTTTCTCTCTCACGACCTTCATTTAACTTCAGTGCAGGCACAGGATCTGACAGATTGCAGACTAAATGCAGAAAAGCATCCAGAATAAAAGAAGATCAGTTAGCACCCAATCCCATTCCAAATGGGCAAGAGGTCAAGACAACACTTGGTAATTCAATATTCATCTGTAAATCTCAAACTGGCTTTGCGTTTAGGGACTCACATTAGATTGCTGTAAACAGCAGCTGTAAGTTGGAAAGAAATTTGTCCTTTTGCTTTATAATAAATACGATCATTCTTCATAGTCTTAAGCACTTATGATAACTTGAATTTGCAGTGTACTTTTCATACCTGGAGTATTATTTCAATACTAAATGCCACACTTCAGGAACAATGACTAGGCTATGGAGAAGGTCCAGTATGATGGATGAAGGTATTCGAGTTCTGTGCAGAGTATTGCTTTTCTTAGAGCAGAGGGTGAGGGAAAACAGATATTTAAATATCCAATAGAAGAAAGATAGAAGTTAGATATTTGAGAAAAGAACCAACAGGAAGGCAAAAGTGTCTTAAGCTGCAGGTTATTGTGGTCTGAAATGAGCTCCTTGAAAGGGTGGTGGAAGCACAATAATTTTCAAATGGGAATTGAACAGTGTTAAAGAGGAAAACATTGCAGTGTCCTAGGGAAAGATCAGAGGTGTAGGCCTAATTGGTCAGCACTTTCAAAGAAATGGCTCACAGTCAGGGGACTGAAGTAATTCCTCTGATGCAGTCTCATTTAATGTCCCTTAGGTTATTTAACAGTTTGTTGTAGCTATTTAATAAACTTTTAAAGTTAGGCCAGCAAACGCGATAGTCATGGTGTGTCAAACAGTAATGAAAAGCAGCAGTGAATCTGTTGGTGGAGGAAATGATGGTGGCCAGGACAACAACACTGCTTTCCTTCAAATAACATCATAGGAATTTTAAGCTATCAGAACAGGCAACGGGGCATCTCAGTTTAACATGATACTCAAGGAACTGCCCCTGCTTACAGGACAGCGCTTCCTCCATCTGCCTTTCTGATAACATGAACCTCCCTCAAAACAAAGAGTGCCCCCTGGTGACTGTGCCCTCATTTTGATGGTAATTTAACTTGCCCAGATTTGTATTTTGTGTTATGTACGTTATTTATTTAGTGTAATATTGTTTTTATTTGTATTACGAGTAAGAAAGCCTGATTGTATTTGTGTTTTCCAGAGCCCAGTACTTCAGTATCTCTACTACCTCGCTCAGGTACCCATCGCCATGTCACCGCTGAGTAATAACAGCCTTTTTCTGGAATATTCTAAAAACCCACTGCGTGAATTTCTACACAAAGGCCTCAAGGTCTCTCTCTCCACAGATGACCCCATGCAGTTTCATTATACAAAGGTTGGTGTCTCCTAAATGCTGTGTAGTGCTCGTCAAGACTCTGATGGAATTATTTTATGCCCACACTGTGCGAGACTGAGTAGTGAAGCTGGGGAGCAAGCCTCAACAAACATAGAACATAGAACTAATGCACAGTACAGGCCCTTCGGCCCTCGATGTTGTGCCGACCTGTCATACCGATCTCACGCCCATCTAACCTACCGTCCATGTGCTTATCCAATAACGACTTAAATGTACCTAAAGTTGGCGAATCTACTACCGTTGCAGGCAAAGTGTTCCATTCCCTTACTACTCTGAGTAAAGAAACTACCTCTGACATCTGTCCTATATCTTTCACCCCTCAATTTAAAGCTATGCCCCCTCATGCTCACCGTTACCATCCTAGGAAAAAAGCTCTCCCTATCCACCCTATCTAACCCTCTGATTATTTTATATGTTTCAATTAAGTCACCTCTCAACCTTCTTCTCTCTAACGAAAACAGCCTCATCCCCCAACCTTTCCTCGTAAGACCTTCCCTCCATACCAGGCAACATCCTAGTAAATCTCCTCTGCACCCTTTCCAAAGTTTCCATATTCTTCTTATAATGCGGTGACCAGTACTGTACGCAATACTCCAAGTGCGGCCGCACCAGAGTTTTGTACAGCTTCACCATAACCTCTTGGTTCCAGAACTCGATTCCTCTATTAATAAAAGCTAAAACACTGTATGCCTTCTTAACAGCCCTGTCAACCTGGGTGGCAACTTTCAAGGATCTGTGTACATGGACACCGAGATCTCTCTGCTCATCTACACTACTAAGAATCTTACCATTAGCCCTGTACTTTGCCTTCTGGCTACTCCTACCAAAGTGCATCACCTCACACTTGTCCACATTAAACTCCATTTGCCACCTCTCAGCCCAGCTCTGCAGCTTATCTATGTCTCTCTGCAACCTACAGCATCCTTCGTCACTATCCACAACTCCGCCGACCTTAGTGTCGTCTGCAAATTTACTAACCCATCCTTCTACGCCCTCATCCAGGTCATTTTTAAAAATGACAAACAGCAGTGGACCCAACACCGACCCTTGCGGTACACCACGAGTAACTGGTCTCCAGGATGAACATTTCCCATCAACTACCACCCTCCGTCTTCTTTCAGCAAGCCAATTTCTGATCCAAACTGCTATATCTCCCACAATTCCATTCCTCCGCATTTTGTACAATAACCTATTATGGGGAACCTTATCGAACGCCTTGCTGAAATCCATATACACCACATCAACCGGTTTACTCTCATCTACCTGTTTGGTCACCTTCTCAAAGAAAGTCTCAACAAAGTCACCATTTAAAAAATAGCAGAATGAAACTTTCATCACAGTATGGGGCGTATAAAGGGAAAATGTATAGTTAATGATTGGGAGCTTGTGCAGCCACTTAAAGAATGATTACAGTAGGGAGAAAGGCTATTCAGCCCATCGAATCTGCACCAACCCTCCAAAGAGCATCTCAAACAGACCTATCCTTAAACCTAGATAACAAAGTGTGAAGCTGGATGAACACAGCAGGCCAAGCAGCATCTCAGGAGCACAAAAGCTGACATTTCTGACCCTTCATCAGAAAAGGGGGACTGTGGGGTAAAACTACAGCACCCGGAGGAAACCCATGCAAACTCCACACAGACAGTCACCCAAGACCAGAATTGAACCGCAGGCCCTGGCTCTGCGAGGCAGTAGTGCTAACTCGTGAGCCACTGTGCCACTCCCACAAGTGATACCAGTGGCACGGAGAATTAATGGGTTAATAGAGTTGGCAGAGACTACAGAGTCACTGTAGTCATCAGCTTAAGCTGTTTATTGACTTCTGTACCTTTGACTAGTTTGTCTGTGAAAATATAAATTCCAGAGTGAAAAACATGAATACATTGGATGATGATCAAGAATGCTTTGCTGGTTGTTTTTGTGCATCTGTTAATATTCAGAAATAATTTTATCTTCTGTACCTGATCATCAAGTTTAACAGATTTCAAAGTCAAGAGAAATCCTGGGGTGGCGGGCGGGGGGGAGGTGGTGCTGCAGGAAGCTAGCCTTTGAGTGTGTGAGAGAGAGTTGAGAGCTTGAATCTTTTGCCTGAGTGTTTATAATTATATTCTTGACTCTAGCCACCTCTATCTTCAAATTGGCAACACCAAGTTGGTTGGTTTCTGCTTTCTGGCATGTTGCTGCTTGTTCTTTGTGTTGGGAACTAACAAAGTGTTCTGTTCTGATCCAGGAGGCACTAATGGAGGAATACGCGATCGCTGCCCAAGTGTGGAAACTCAGCACCTGTGACCTGTGTGAGATAGCTAGGAATAGTGTGCTTCAAAGCGGCTTGTCACATGAGGTAAAACTATAAAAACAAAATTTTGAATAGGGCTGCATGATCTAAGGGATCTTGTTATTATCAGGTTTCAGTGCTCAGGTAGGGATGGAGATTTTCAGTGAACAGGCAGCGACTTGAGGAAAAAAACAGATGGGAGCAAGTTTAATTCTGCCAACTGCAAGTGAATATTGCCAGTGATCAGGGAAAGTGAAAATGAGAATGTGCCTGACTTGCCTTTTGTACCTCCCCTTTGACATACACCCAGATACTGTAATTCCAGTGCAGGTTTTATGGGAAATCTTTATACCAGCAGTCTAAAGCAATGTCTGCTATTGCTTTTGTGGAGGAAGAAAAGGGCATCCTACCCTGCATACTGCAGTGTGTGTGTGTGTGTCTAGGGGAATATTAAAGTTTCTCCCTGCACCAAGACAATGGAGAGAGCATTTACAGTTTTTAAACCATGATGTAATTTTGAAATCTAAGCAATGAAACGTGACCAGTAACTGAGCACAAGCCTGCACATGGTGTCAATTAATTCTCTCTCTCTCTCTCTCTCACGGGAAAATATTCTTCCCTTCTCAATCTGCGCTCTTTTCTCCAGACAAACTGAGAATCAATACAAATGCAGACAATATTCCAAAAGAAGTAAAAAAACAGAATTCTTTATGTGCAAGTAAACCGTCAGAATCGATCGCTGAAAGCACATGACCAGATTAATCCTGAGAGAGTGACTTCTGAGGTTTTGACATGATTTACAAGAGCTGCTGCAACATGAAGGCTAAACTAGCATCAATGTTTATGGTGAAGGTGAATGATCTGGGTACAGAGGTGACTTGCAGTTTATTGTGGAGGAATAAAGTGTTAAATAACATAAGGCACTGCCTCAACCAATTAAACAAAGCAGAGCTCTGTGTTATAGATAAGTGGTGGGGTAATAATATAATGGCAATATTACTTCTGGATCAGTAATGCAGGAACTTTCCCTTGTGCTCCAAGGTGGAGTTCAAAGTCACACTGTAGCAGGTGGGGGAGCTGGAATCCAGTTAATAATAAAATGAGGGTAAGCTACCTGGTAATAAAGAAGATTGCAAGGGTTTTTTCATGCCCTGAGAGGGGAGAATGGTCATTGGACTGCTAGAAAATGAGAATGGAGAATAAAAAAAATGGCAGAAGAAGTGAATAGGTGTTTTGTGTCAGTCTTCATTGTGGAAGATGTTAGTAGCATATCAGAAATTCGAGAGTCAGAGGTGAATGTAGTGGCCATCTTTAGATAAGATGGTAGGGAAGTGAAAGGTATGAGGATAAAATCACCCAGATTGGATGGACTACACCCCAGAGTTCTGAAGCAGACAGGCTTAGGAGATTTGGGAGGCATTGATGGTGATCTAGAAGAATGACTGGAGTCACAGAGGGTCCCAGAGGC
Organism: Stegostoma tigrinum; assembly: GCF_030684315.1. Lineage (NCBI taxonomy): Eukaryota > Metazoa > Chordata > Chondrichthyes > Orectolobiformes > Stegostomatidae > Stegostoma > Stegostoma tigrinum. Next base: position 36,054,073 of record NC_081370.1, read on the forward strand.
CTGAAGAATGGCTAACATCACTGTTTAAGATGGCTGGGTGGCAGAGGAATAAGTAGTCTTGAGGGATGCTGTAGGGGGCCTTGGACAGGCTAGGAGGGTGGGCAAGGAAGTGGCAGATGGAATAAAATGTGGCGGAAGAGTGAGGTTATGAACTTTGGTAGGAACAGAGGTGTGGACTATTTTCTAATGGGGAAAGGCTTCGGAAATCTGAAACACAAAGGGACTTAGGAGCCCTAGTTCAAGATTCTCAAGGTTAACATGCAGATTCAGTCAGCAGTTAGGATGGCAAATGCAATGTTAGCATTAATTTTAAGAGGGCTAGATTACAAAAGCAGGGATGTACTGCTAAGGCTGTTTTAGGGTCCAAATCAGAGTACTTAGAATTTGGTATATTGTGAGCAGTTTTGGGTCACATATCGAAGGATGGATGTGTTGGCCGTAGAGGGAATCCATGGGATGTTTATGAGAATGAGCATGAGAATGAAGGGTTTGTCATACAAGGCACAATTGAGGACTCTGGGTCTGTATTTGATGGAGTTTAGAAGGATGAAGGATTTTATTGAAACTTACAGAATACTGAGAGGCCTGGATAGAATGGATAATGGAGAAGATAGTTCTACCAGTAGGATAACTTAGGACCTGAAGTACAGACTCAGTGAATGGATAACCCTTTAGATCTGAGATGAGGAGGAGTTCTTTCAGCCAGAGGGATGTAAATCTGTGGCACTCATTGGCACAGAAGGCAGTGGAGGCCAAGTCATAGAATTGTAGAATCCCTACAGTGTGAAAACAGGCCATTCGGCCCAACAAGTCCACGCCGCTCCTCCGAAGAGCATCCCACCCAGACCCATTATCCTACCCCTGATTTCCCATGTCTAACCTAAACATCCTTGGGAACTGTGGGCAATTTAGCATGGCCATCCACCTAGCCTGTACATCTTTGGAGATGAGAGAGGAAACCAGAGCAGCCGGAAGAACCCCACGCAGACACGGGGGAGAACATGCAAAATCCACACAGACAGTTGCCCTAGGCTGGAATTGAACCTGAGTCCTTGGCACTGTGAGGCAGCAGTGCTAACCACTGAGCCACCATGTCATTGAGCATATTTAATACAGAGGCTCTAGCTGAGTAAGGGGATCAAGTATCACAGGGAGAAAGTTGGAGAATGAGGTTGAGAAACATATCAACTATGATCGACTGGCCTATTTCTGCTCCTCTGTCTTAGGGTTTAAAACATTAATGATCATCAAACTACTCGATTGTTGTTTTAAACAAAAACACACCTGATGTTCTTCTGAGGAAATCTGTAGCCCTGACCTGGTCTGGCCAATATGTGAAGCAATGTGAAAAGGGTCACCAGACCTGAAACATTAATTCCGATTTCTCTCCACAGATGCTGCCAGAACTGCTGAGCTTTTCCAGCAAAGTGACTGACCCTTAACTGCCCTCAGAACGTCTTAACAGACCATTCAGTTGTACTAAGCCAAAATTAGGAAAAAAGTGTACTCTTGGGAATACACACGAGGGGAGCCTGCAGTGGTTCAAGAAGACAGCTACACCACCTCCTCCAGGGAAACCAGGGATGAACAGTAAACGCTGCAGTTCCATCCAGACAGCATATGGAAGTATATATACCTTGGAATGAGAAATTGGTCTGTTTAAGCCCCAACTCCAGTGATTGAGCCCATAATTTGACCATGAGTTCGAGAGTAAAAATGAGATGGGTGCAGCTGAGTGAGAGATAATGGGAACTGCAGATGCTGGAGTATCCGAGATAACAACGTGTGGACCTGGATGAACACAGCAGGCCAAGCAGCATCTTAGGAGCACAAAAGCTGACATTTTGGGCCTAGGCCCTTCATCAGAAAAGGGGGATGGGGAGAGGATTCTGAAATAAATAGGGAGAGAGGGGGAGGTTCGATCCATCCCTCAAGCCACACTTCCATTTCCTACCTTCTAACCTCATCTCACCCCCTTGACCTGTCTGTCCTCCCTGGACTGACCTATCCCCTCCACCTATCTTCTCCTCTATCCATCTTTGATCTGCCTCCCCTCTCTCCCAATTTATTTCAGAACCCTCTCCCTCTATTTATTTCAGAACCCTCTCCCCATCCCCCTTTTCTGATGAAGGGTCTAGGCCCGAAACATCAGCTTTTGTGCTCCTAAGGTGCTGCTTGGCCTGCTGTGTTCATCCAGCTCCACACTCTGTTGTCTGGGTGCAGCTGAATGTTTGGCTGGAGAGATGATGTAGGTGAGAGGGGCTTTAAATTCCTAGGGCACTGGAACCTATTCTTGGGAAGGTGGGTCCTGTACAAACCAGATGGGTCAACAGGGCTGGGACCAATTCTGTAGCTGGGCGGTTTGCTGGTGATGTTGGCCAGCTCAAAATTAAAGGCACAGGAAGTAAAGACTGGAAAATAGACTAATGCAAACCAAGTACTTAAATGGCATATACTCCCAAAGAATTCCATGATTAAGGCAGTGAAGATACAGGCAAGTATATCATAACTATTACTAAAACATGGCTTATAAGACAAGAACTGCAGCTTAACTTTCTTAGTCACAGGGTTTTCACATGGAATAAGGGAGAATTGGAAAAGGTAGGCAGTGTTGCAGTACTAAACATGGAAGCGAGGGGTTGAGGTTTCCTCTGGGCAGACAGTTGTTATTCCAGAGTAGCTGGGAGTTGTGGATGGGCTCCTTGCAAAATCCACATCATAGGAGAGTCTGAAGTAAACGCCAGGGGAATTGATGCTTCCACTGGGCAATTCCCCTGTACCTGAACTGAAAGTATCCATTTAATTTTAACTCCCAACTAGCTCTTTTACAGATCCTATAATTAACCCCAACCACAAGTCCCCCATACCCAGTGCAACCAGAGCTGACCGGATGCCCTCACTCTCCTTTTGGTCTGTTGGACCTGCCCCAACTGATGGAATTAGCTGAAACCCACTTGCTGCCAAACTGAACTTGAACTGAATCCCCTGCCTCTGGACCAGACCTGACCCCTTGACCATGGCTTCTGCTGCCAGACCTGACCAAGTCACAGCCGGTGGACTCAACATACACCCCACCCCCCAAAAAAACAAACACTGGAGCTGAACTGACCACTCTCACTCCCAACTAGACATGAACCAGTTTGACACTTGGTGGACACAATCCAACCAAACTGGACCAGAATCCCCTCCATTCCAACAAACCCTCCCCCACCTCTTCCAATCAGGCACCTAGCCCATTACCCAGCAGGCACGTACATACCAGGAAACCAGCCCACTTGCCACATGAATTCCCTGACACCCTACCCCCAGCTGGGATCCTACCCACATGGTACCCTCTGTACCTGGTTCACTGCTTCTTCCCATCTGGCATCCCAACCTCCAAATACCTTAATGTTATGTACCTAGGCACTTACTATCTGACAGCAGCTTGCCTAAACAGCTGTCACAACCTTTGCACTTCGGAATACGGAAGTTGACTGCTGTGGAAAGGGAGCATGGTTTGTCTTGTCAGTTCTACACAACGTAGAACTGTCAGGATGTTGGTACAGCTCTACTTTTGAAAGAACCCTGACTGGAATCTGTCAGGGATGCAGGGCTCCCCTCTTTCACAAATAAAAAAAAATTGAAAGGCTGGTGTGGCAATCTGCGTGAGATTGCCACTCGTTGGAAAATCTGGTCCAATGATAGCTTTGAGGAAGGGTAAAGGAAGAATCAGAGTAAGCCATATGGTTGAATTGAGGAAAAAAAGTGACAAATGAGTCAGTTGGGAATGTACCAAGGACCCCAGTCAGAGGCCAGTCAAAGGGAAAATATTTCTGTATATTTCTGAGAAGTGCAGAAATGAAAGCTGAGAAATTGCATGGGGATTTCAATTATCCTAATATTAACAGAGATAAAATCATTACAAATGGTATAGAAAATGCAGATTTCTTAAAATTTGTGTGATCAAAATTACTTTAGCCAGCAGACAGTAAGCCCTACAAGAAAAAGTTCTGAATTTAGTCATAGGAAATAAAGTTAGGAATATGGAAACCATGGTATAAATCGGGCAGCATTTTAGTGACAATAATCATAATTCAGTAAGACTTGGAGTGGTCACTGAAATTAATAAAGATCAACTGAGAGTAAAAATTAAAAGGGTGAATTTTACTAACCTGGTTAGCACTGATGCCTCACAGCACCAGGGACCCAGGTTCAATTTCAGCCCTGGGAGACTGTGGAATTTGCACATTCTCCCCGTGCCTGTGTGGGTTTCGTGTGGGTTTCCTCCGGGTGCTCCAGTTTCCCCACAGTCCAAAGATGTGCAGTCTAGGTGGATTGGCCATGATAAATTGCCCATATAGTATCTAGGGTGGGAAATGCAGTGATAGGGTAAAGGGTGTGTCTGGGTGGGATGCTCTTCAGAAGAGCGCTGTGGACTCGATGAGCCAAATGACCTGCTCCAACACTGTAGGGTTTCTATGATGTTACAAAAGTGGACTGGAACAGCTTCTTAAAGGTCAAATAGTGACCGGATTTTGGGAGATATTTAAGGAGGAAACAGTGAGGATTCAGAGCAAATAGGTTCCCAAAATGATTCCAAAAATCTAGATTCTTATGGATGTTAAGGAGCACAGGAGAAGAGAAAATAAGGTCAGATATTGAAAGCGAAATATTGCAAGAAGGCTAGAGTACAGAGTATAGGGGAGAGGGGAAATTAAAAAAGGAAACAGAAGGCACATAAAAAAATTGACATGCAATATCAAGTAAAACCAAAGAGGCTTTATTACTCAAAGACTAAGGGGTGAAAGAATTGGGCTAGAGACCAGAGGTTTGCAAATCATACAAAAGTTGGTTGTGTTTTATATTTTGAGAACGAAAGCCATAATCACTGCAAGACATCAGTGGACTGATTGAATAGGTAGAAAAGTGACAAATGGAATTTAATCTGAAGCAATGTGGGGCAATGTATTTGAGGTGGGCCAACAAGGCAAAGGCACGCACAATAAATGATAAGGCACCGAGATGTAAAGGAGTAGAGGACCCTCGGAATGTACGTTTGCAGATCATAGAACATTACAGCACTGTACAGGCCCTTCGGCCCTCGATGTTGGGCTGACCTTTCATACCGATCTGAAGCCCATCTAACCTACACTATTCCATGTACGTCCATGTGCTTATCCAATGACGACTTAAACGTACCTAAAGTTGGCGAATCTACTACCGTTGCAGGCAAAGCGTTCCATTCCCTTACTACTCTGAGTAAAAAAACTACCTCTGACATCTGTCCTATATCTTTCACCCCTCAATTTAAAGCTATGCCCCCTCGTGCTCGCCGTCACCATCCTAGGAAAAAGGCTCTCCCTATCCCACCCTATCTAACCCTCTGATTATTTTATATGTTTCAATTAAGTCACCTCTCAACCTTCTTCTCTCTAACGAAAACACCTCAAGTCCCTCAGCCTTTCCTTGAGAGACCTTCCCTCCATACCAGGCAACATCCTAGTAAATCTCCTCTGCACCCTTTCCAAAGCTTCCACATCCTTCTTATAATGCGGTGACCAGAACTGTACGCAATACTCCAAGTGCGGCCGCACCAGAGTTTAGTACAGCTGCAGCATAACCTCCTGGTTCCGGAACTCGATCCCTCTATTAATAAAAGCTAAAACACTGTATGCCTTCTTAACAGCTCTGTCAACCTGGGTGACAACTTTCAAGGAACTGTGTACATGGACACCGAGATCTCTCTGCTCATCTACACTACCAAGAATCTTACCATTAGCCCAGTACTTTAACTTCCGGTTACTCCTACCAAAGTGCATCACCTCACACTTGTCTGCATTAAACTCCATTTGCCACCTCTAAGTCCTTGAACATAGCAAGGTGGTTAAGAAGGCTTAAGGGATAATTTCCTTTATTAGTCAGGGCATAGAAAGTAAGAGCAAGAAGGTTATGAAACCAGAAGCCCTTGCTCATACTCTGGGGAGAAAACCCACCATGTCAGCTGGTGAAATTGCAGTGACAAGCAATTAATAAAAAATCCAAAACATAAAGCAAGGGAACTATTTTAAAAAACACGTCTAGTTCACTATTGCCTTTATGGGAAGGAATTTCACTGTACTTAGCCGGTCTAGTCATACTTGACTCCACACCCACCGCAATGAAGTCAGTTCTGAAGTGCCTTCTGAAATAGTCTAGCATATCAGTTAGTTCAACGGCAATTACAAATAGGTAATAAATGCTGGTCTTGCTAATAACATCCACATTAAAGAAAAAAAAACAACCACTAGAGAAGGTTCAGAGGAGATTAAACAGATTGCAAGGACTGGAGAATTTTAGTTATGAGTAAAGATTGCATAGTTTGGGTTGTTTTCATCAAAAAAAAAAGGCTGAGGAAATTTAATTGAAGTGTACAAAATTATGGGAGACTTAAACAGAAAGGATGGGAAAGGTCTATTGCTTTTAGCAGGGAAACCAATAACTAATGGCATAATGTGTGTTAGGATTAGAGGGGAATTGAGGAGAAATTATTTTCATTTAAAAGGGACTGGGGTGGGGGGGGGGGGGGGGGGGTTCTGGAAGTCACTGCCTGAAAGCATGATACAGGCAGAAATCCTTAACACATACACTGAATACTTCAATATGCGCTTGAAGCGTTGTAACCTAAAAGACAAGATGATCTGGAATGAAAACTAAAACAAAACAAAAAGAACTGCGGATGCTGTAAATCAGGAACAAAAACAAAGTTGCTGGATAAGCTCAGCAGTTCTGGCAACATCTGTGAAGGAGAAAACAAAGTTAACGTTTCAGGTCCGGTGATCCTGAGCAAGGGTTACCAGAGCCGAAACGTTAACTCCGTTTTCAACTTCACAGATGCTGCCAGACCTGCTGGGCTTTTCCAGCAACTTTGTTTTTGTTCATTATTTGGAATGAGATTAGGCTGGATTTTTTTTTGGATAGCACAAACAATGGATTGAATAGCTGCCTTCTGTGCTGTAAATTTCCATGATTTGAAAATGATTGAGCTAAACTAACATACTTGTCTTCTCTTCCAAAGGAGAAGCAACACTACTTGGGGGTGAACTACTTGAAGGAAGGGCCCGAGGGGAACGATATCCGGAAGACTAATGTGGCTCAGATCCGGATGGCTTTTCGATACGAGACACTGTGCAATGAGCTGTCTTTCCTGGTGGATGCAGTGAAGTCAACAGAGATGAGTCGCTCAATAAATTAGCAGCCTGGCTCATACATTTGTAGGAACATGAAAGGTGATCAATTATGCACCTTATGAGCCTGTTATACTGCTTCTGAATGCACTTAGATACCAGGCTGGTTCATAACCAGAAAAGCACAACAGCCTTGTGATTAAACCCTTACCAGCCAACGTTATGCATTGCGTCATACTATTTAATGCTGTTTGCCTCATGCTTGATTATATTTTAACACTTTTTTAAAAAAGTAATAGATAATCTTAGTACAGACACCACTGAATATATTATATATAGAATACGTATAATAGCCTTAGTATGTAAAGTGTACAGTACACTGTTTAAATTTAGCCTGGAAAGCTTGTACTTGTATAGTCAAATAGGTTTAAAATACTAATCCAGCCAGGGCATGTTCCTCTGTTTATAAGTTACTTTGCATTAGCACCACTGGTGTTAATTTCTAGACTGTTACATTTTTTAAAAAACACATCTATTCTATGGACATTGTACCTACGTGAATGTAAATGTAATACACCGATTCAAATTTTATTGAATAAACCCATTAAACTGAAAAGAGGTACAAGTTCTTACCAAGATTCTGTTGGGCAAAATGGCCTTTGTTTGATTGTTGATGCTTTTATGGAAGTTTTAACTAATTAGTTTATCCACATGTACAAAATAGGCTAGACCATGAGGACTCTTCAAACTATTAAGTTATTAGGTGCAGCTCAGCAGGCAATATACTTACAATTAAAATGTCATTAGCACCAAACCACCAGGTCATCTGTGATTAAAGACAAACGATTTATACACAACATGGTCCCTCAAACAGCACTTTATGTAAACACAGACCTCAAGATGACAAGTGTTGGTCATTCAGTTTTCAAGCCTGCTTTGTCATTCAGTAAGGTGATGGGTAATCTGGTGTGGTCTCAACTCCATTTTCTTATCTGTCCCCATAACTTTGACTCCCTTATCTAGCCTTTTAGTGATATTAGTTGAAAACTAAAGCTGGCTCCCCAACTTTCCTTCCAAGTCATGCCAGTGAAATGTCTTGCATCCTCCTGAGGGGACAGCAAGTGTTTCTATTTAGATATTTTCTTTCAGATGAAATATTAAGAGTCCAACACATTGTCAGGACTGCAGTAGAGTGTCACCCTGGGTTTTGTGTTCAGGTCCTGGAATGGCAGCGAACCCACAATCTTCTGAACTCAAGAGGCAGGTATGATGCTTTGTTCTCCGCTAATGACAAGGGGAGGCAATGATGTAACAGTATTGCTGCTGTACGAGTAATCCAGAGACCAGGCAATACTCTGTACACCCAGTTTCAAAACCCACCACACTATGGAATTAAAAGTCTAAGGATAATCACGAAAACATTGTTGATTGTCAATAAACTCCCACCTGGTTTACCAATGCCCTTTGGGGAAGAAAATCTGCAATCCTTGTCTGGTCTACATGTGACCCCGATCAACACCAATGTGAATGTGTTAACTGTCCAATGAAATGTCCCACATAGCAAGTCGCTGCTATATTAAACCACTAAAAAGTCATAAAAGATATGAAACTGGTCAGACCAATTGGCATCGAACAATGGCAAACTCAGCCATGCCACCCCTGCAAGTCTTCCTTACTAACATTGGGAAGGAAGTGCCAAAATTGAGAGACCTATCTCCATAGACTAATCAAGCAACAGCCAGACAGTCATAGGCATGGAATTATCTCATACACCACCAGCAAAGATATTCGTGCAGTGTTATATAGCCAATGGTGAGTTGCGCTGGAAGTCCTCAGCATGGACTCCAGATCCTATGAAGTCACATGGAATTAAGTAAAATGGGGCAAGGGAATGTGCTGATGGTTACCATATTCTACTTGCCTATGGCTGATAAATCAGTACCCCTTCATGGTAAACATGACCTGGAATGAACATTGAGGGTAGCAAGGGCGCAGAATTTGTGTACAAAAGTAAAGTGTCAACTTGAAGTTACAACACATTGCTGCTCCAATGTCTTATGGTCTTATTACTACTTACATGTCAAGCACCATAAACAGTAAATAACAGACAAAGCTAACCACAACCAACGGAAACTGAATTGGACTAACTACATCAATGCTATAATTTTAAGAGATCAGAAGACAGGAATCCTGCAGCAAGTAGCTCAACTTCTGTGTTCCCAGAGCCATCATCTAGAAAGCATAAGTCAAGAGTATGATGGAACACTCTCCGTTTGCCTGCAGCTTTAGCTATACTCAAGCAACTCAAAACTATATGTGACACAGTGCTTTATGATTGGCAGCACATCCATAAACATTCAGGCCCTCCACTACGGACAATCAGTAGCAGCAGTGCACTATCCATAACTGCACTGTAGAAATTCACCCAGGTTTCCTTAGACAGCACCTTCAAATTCACGAACATTACAGTAGATATGTGGAAACATCACCAAGTGCAACTTCTTCTCTAAGCTAGGCACCGTCCTGGAAATATACGACCATTCCTTCACTGTCAAATTCCTGCAGCTGTGTCTCTAAAACGTTGTAAGTGGATCTACACTAAATGGATTTTAGTGGTTCAAGATGACAGCTTACTACTATCTTCTGCATGACAGTTAGGGATGGGCAATAAGTGCTTGTTTAGCCAGAGAATTCCACATCCTTGAATTTTTTTTTTTTTAAGAAAAAGCACTGACTCTGAGCAAGACGTTTAGGCATTCTCTAAAGCTGCAAACTTAACGTTAACATTGCACTGTTGTACCTATTCTTCCAGCAGAATCAAGAAATAAATGATTTCAGCAGACACAGAAGAAGCTGATGGCTGGGTGCCTCTCGGTTTTGTTTCCAATGAACTTGCAGAAAATGCATGCACCAAACTATCAACACTGTGGGAAATAAGCCACAAACTGGCACCAAAGACTTTGCAAGTTCACATCTCAGAAAGATGGCTGAAGTTTCCAATGTATGCCAGGAATTTGAATAAATGACTGTAGGGCTAAGGTAGTTGGAGATGATACAGGGCCGTTCTCCAATCATTTGTCACTCCTCCACATTCTGTAGGCAAACTGTGTACAATAGTACACTTGGACAGAAGGGCTGATAATTGACAACTCCTGAAGAATGAAGTGGAAGAAAATAGTTTTTTTTTCCCATTCACCATGAACTCGCCTATTAATACCTTGAAATCTTTGACCAAATTTCCATAAACCCTCTAAAATTCCAGATGTGGTCAAAACAGAGATTTGTAGGTGAAGGATATTGTGTGTAGCATGCTTAATAGAAGCAGATGATTTTGGACTTGTTGATAAAGTTTTCAAATGACTGAGGATTTTCCTTACTTCCCAACTCGTTCTATCATAGATTAACTGATAAAGATTGATTGTTGTCATTAGTCAATAATACAACCACAGTGGCTTCAAATCCCTTTTAAATCCCAATACTAGTGTTTGATTGTAATAAATACACACAAGTTTGAATATTCAATCTTCATTCTGATCTCCTTATGTAGCTAAGGATAATAGGCAAGATCATACATGGTAACTGTCATTAATGGTCAGAATAGGTTTTTATTAATTATAAACCTACAGTGGCAAGTCTTATTCCCTTGCCCACCATCAACAATTACAGCTAAACAGACTTAAACATAACAGTCCTGGTTCAGGAATTATTCATAAGGTGCAAGTCTTGGGTTTACTCATTTGTAATTACCAACACAGTGTCATCGTTCACTAAGATCAGTAAAATGATAAAGTGAACACTACTTCAGGAACAGGTAAATATGTTTATGAACAAATGCTTTATTACATTAAATTGAACAATTAATGCTAATTGGTAAAAAAAATCACCAATGAAATCAAGACCTTTTCAGTACTTTCCTACACGGAACTGTTATGATTACTTGCTGCAAAACAAGGGAAATTACTGCACTTCTACTCATTGACAAACAGCTGACATAATCAAAAGCAATTGCTTAAAACTTATTAGTCATAAACCTCACCTGTGTAAAATTACAGTATTATTAATACAGGCTACTATCACCATGTTCAAACTCTGTCTGCTTAACATGGAATCTTGTTAACGTCATAAAAAGTTTCAAGAATTTAAATTCCAGTTTCTATTTTCAATTGAAGATATTTCTAAATGAATCATGGTGAATGAGGAGACAGTACAAACAAGGAGACACACAGTGACAAAACTCCAAATGAATGAAAAAAAGCCCTTTCAAGGCATGCAAAAATTGAAGCATATCACTGTGTTTAATTGCTACAATCCCATTGGCAGTATAATTTTAAACTATACTTTTTATAGTGGAATCATGAAGTGAGGAGTTGCACTGATTTACTGGAATCAAAATGCCATCAACATTACACGAACAACGAGCTAAAAACAGTGATGATAATAATAAATCATATTAGGCACAGCAAAACATCTTGATATTTCGCATTTACACTAGCTTAGTAACACAGGGACTCACTCCAACAGTGTTTACTATTTCATTTTGCTCAACACAGAAAATGAGTCATATTCATGGAGATCAATAAATATGGGTTTGATATTCTGGTCTCATCCTAGTTATGAGAATCAAAATATTCCCTTTCTCTTAAAAATGAAAGGAAGCTTTTTTTGCAATGGGGGAAATAGCAAAAATGAATGTAAATACGGATGTGTTCAATCATTTGGGCTGATCTAACAGATTATTTAAAACTGAACATTTGTGTTTTTGTTTTCATTTAATAGTTGCCCACATGCATAAGCTTAAAGGGGAGAGACATTCTTTTGTAGCAAAGTGAAATTAAAGAATTAATACATGTTAAATAATTATTTTAGTAGCTTTTCTCATTGCAAATACAAGCTGGTTTCAAGTTGTACAGAACGTGACCTTGAAGTGTCCTCAAATTCCAAACTTAAATAAACTATACCTTGTAAAATATAGCCTATCTTCTGTCAATCTCATTAGAGCTGGGTTCTCACTCTTCATTGTCAAAAATTTGTATTTTGCAAATAGTAATCAATCAATCTACAACGAAAATCTAGCAGCATCCTATCAAAAGGCACAATTTAATCATCAGCTTACCTTCTACAATCCTCACACTTTTTTCAAGCTATTACATGCATAAAGCAAGTGTTTTAAGTCTCACCAACAAATCAATAAAGTACAATTAAGAAATAATATCCCCAAACCTCTCTGGGTTAGATAACCAAAGTTCCAATGTGGCGAATAATGCAGCTCAGGAACAGATATTGGATTATACGTTCTGTTTAAAAAGGCAAACACTGTATCTCAATTCACACGAAGTCTCACAAGCAGTCACTTAGTGTTTGCACTTAGAGCATAATGCTGCAATAGCTATGAAGTATATTGTAGGCAAGAACATAATGCAAACTTGACAGGGCATCAAGTTGTGCACGGGTAAGAATACAAATAAGAATTTCAATTGAGCTTCGGTCTGCTTCAATTCATGATCGATCAGCAAGGACAATATCAAAGTAATCCAATGTACAGTGGCCTCATTGATCTTAAAGTATATCTTAAAGTGTTTATTTTGTAAAAGGCCAGATTTAAACGGTCTGCTGCAGTCTGAAAGTATAACACTCTTGGTAATTCTTAGGGTTTATGGGGCTGTCCAGCCTCATCTGCCACTTTCAGAATATAATTTGCTATGTCTTCTTCAGTAGGTGCATCAGACACAACCCAAGAATCGCCAGCTTCCTTCACTTGTAACCGACAAATAGGACAATTCCTGTTATGGTCGCTCCTGCCACAAAGAAATGAAACAAACTTTCAGATTGGGCATTTACGAGTAAGATTTTCATTTACAAAGTCAGCATATGAAACTCTAGCGAGTTTTGAGAAGATTTGTAGCTCAGATTGAGGTTCTGGATGTGAGTTTGCTCGCTGAGCTGGAAGGTTAGTTTTCAGACGTTTCGTCGCCATTCTAGGTAACATCATCAGTGAGCCTCCGATGAAGTGCTGGTGTTATGTCCCGCTTTCTATTTATCTGGTTAGGTTTCCTTGGGTTGGTGATGTCATTTCCTGTTCTTTTTCTCAGGGGATGGTAGATTGATTTGGAGCCAATGTGTTTGTTGATCGAGTTCCGGTTGGAATGCCATGCTTCTAGGAATTCTCGTGCGTGTCTCTGTTGGCTTGTCCTAGGATGGATGTGTTGTCCCAATCAAAGTGGTGTCCTTCCTCATCTGTATGTAAGGATACGAGTGATAGTGGGTCATGTCGTTTTGTGGCTAGTTGATGCTCATGTATCCTGGTGGCTAGCTTTCTGCCAGTTTGTCCAATGTAGTGTTTGTCACAGTTCTTGCAAGCTATTTTGTAGATGACGTTCGTTTTATTTGTTGTCTGTATAGGGTCTTTTAAGTTCATTAGCTGCTGTTTTAGTGTGTTGGTGGGTTTGTGGGCTACCCTGATGCCAGACTACTCAGACCTCTTGGCATCAGGGTGGCCCACAAACCCACCAACACACTAAAACAGCAGCTAATGAACTTAAAAGACCCTATACAGACAACAAATAAAACGAACGTCATCTACAAAATAGCTTGCAAGAACTGTGACAAACACTACATTGGACAAACTGGCAGAAAGCTAGCCACCAGGATACATGAACATCAACTAGCCACAAAACGACATGACCCACTATCACTCGTATCCTTACATACAGATAAGGAAGGACACCACTTTGATTGGGACAACACATTCATCCTAGGACAAGCCAAACAGAGACACGCACGAGAATTCCTAGAAGCATGGCATTCCAACTGGAACTCGATCAACAAACACATTGGCTCCAAATCAATCTACCATCCCCTGAGGAAAAGAAAGGAAATGACATCACCAACCCAAGGAAACCTAAACAGATAAATAGAAAGCAGGACATAACACCAGCTCTTCGTCGGAGGCTCACTGATGATGTTACCTAGAATGGCGACGAAACGTCTGAAAACTAACCTTCCAGCTCAGCGAGCAAACTCAGATCCATATTAAACTCTAATCTGTTTTGCTCCTGCAATTCTCAACATCCACCAAATCCTGTTCATCCATCATACCGATGCTCACTGACCTATATTAAAACCTAGTCCATCAACAACATAATTCAGAAACACCTTGTGATCAAGACCATCTGTGGCTTCGTTCTTCTCTACCTCTCCAAGCTCCTATAATCCTATAACAATTCAAAGGAGTGTAGAGTGTTTTCTAATTCAGGTCTCTCATGCAAACCAAATTCATTTGCTACTCCAATGCCAGTCCTGCTTTGGCCCAGAGATATGAAATTTCCTTTGGTGTCACTTATGTTCAGTTTGCATTTGTATTGCAGGAGGGTAAGAGACAATGTAAAATAGAACTTCTGCATTGGATGAGGCTCAGCTTCAATGGGGTAAGAGGGGGCCTAGCCCAGGTAAAGTGCAATAAGAAACTAATAGGAAAAACTAACAGAACAATGCATTATCTTTAACGAAGAGACTCAGTACATTCAAACAGATGTGATATATAGGGGAACTAAAACTAAGACAAAGAGATTATGATGACACCAGAAGGGTATGTTGTATTTCAGGTGAATTTTTCAATCAAGAACTTGGTTAAAACACGTAATTTACACAGGAGTGGCAGGGGAAAGAAGAGGAAAATAGGCTTGTAAAGTTAGAATGAAAACAAAATTACGGTCAATACAAACAGAAACACAAGAAAATTCTTTCAGCATGTAAAAAGTAAGTGATAGTAGAGGATAGGGCGAGGTCTATAAGGGATAGAGATTCTAGATACAATACACTTTTTTCAAATACAAAAAAGCCAGAATGAGAACTTTATGGCAATACTCACTAAGGAAGAGGGTACTGACAAAAATATTGCTATAATTGATCACTAGAATGTATTGAAGAAGTTCAAGAAAGCTTGGGGGACATAAGTTGTCCCATGTCGATGGTTCACCTCCAAGTTGTGAACGGAAGTGAGAATGTCCATACAGGAGTGGTCTTCAAGCATTCCCTTGGTACAAAAGCACTGTCAAAGGACTGGAAAACAGCAAATGTGACACCATTCTTTAAAAGGAGGATGTAGGGACACTGCTAAAAACTACAAGCTGGGCTGTCTTACATCACTGGTAGGTAAGAGTTTAGAACAAATATCAAAGAAAAATTGGTAGGTAGTTGGAGAGGTTTGAGTTCAATTGGGAAATAAACCTCAAACTGGGGGTACATATGCAAAGATCTTTGATGGCAGTAGGACATGTTAAGATTACTTGTTAGCAAAACATTTGGGATCTTAGGCTTCATAAAGGCATTAGGTTTAATAGTGCAGATGAAATGCTGAATTTTCATGCAACTGTGGCGAGACCACAACTAAAGTATTAAATCTAGTTCTGGTCATCATAATTTAGGAAACTATTGGAATCCTCAAGAGGGTGCAGGATCCTCAAGAGGGTGCAGAGAATATTTAACTGAAAAGTTCCATGAATGAGGAATTTTAGATACAAGATTATGTTAGAAAAGTTCAGTCATTCTTGTTTGGAGCAAATGAGGTTTGAAATGAGATTTGATAGCGGTATGCCAGATTATAACAGGTTTAGAAACAGTAGCCCAAAAAAACAAGTATTCCTATGAGCTGACAGTACAAGTTCTGGAGGGGGTTGAAGCTCCTTTGACGCTGTGGTATCAAACTTACTTTGAGCCATGAACTGCACATTCAAGTCCCATTTTAAGATTTGATTGCTGTAGAAAATGTACTTATAACATGGCCAAACAGGTTGCGTGCTGCTTGCTAATCTTTCGAATACACCTGATACCTAGGCACTAAAAGCAGAATGGTTTCCTGCTCAGACATACACACTGATAATGGCAAAACACTGCCTTTGCCAAGCATAATCATGGACCAATCCAATGGAAACTCATATTTGTCAATGCCTTCTTTGGATACAATACAATACAAGACAGGGAGGGACAAGGTCTCAGAAACACAGATTCAAGGTTTTGTTATAAAGGGAAAGTGATGAAAAAGTTACTATATGCAGCAAGTAGTAATGACCTGGAGTGCACTGCCTAGGAAGTGGAGGGAGTCAATGATCTTAAAAAGGTATTTGGGACACTCTAGGTAAATAAACACAGGGCTACAATAAAAGTAGGGTGGAATGGGACTAACTGTATTTCTCTATAGAGAACCAGCATGGACTCCCAAGGGGTAAATGCCTTCTTTCTGGAACTGTAATGGCTGCAAGACTGTTCAAAATATGGCCCTCTATGGCTAAGCATTTAGTAACCTGACCTCACTGCCATTAGTGCAGTTTCAATTCTTGTCTGATTGTAGATCTGTGAAAGGGACTGGGAAATTTTGCTATGTTAAAGGTGCTAAATAAATGCAAGTAGCAGCTGAATCATGTGCCCTAATTATTGTCACAAACTGATATAACAGCTGCCAAGAGGTTGGACGTAATGGAGAGATGAAAGTAACAATCTCAAAAAGTAAATTCACAAGAGAAATACATCTGAAACAAGCAGCTGCCACCCACTCAGTCTGGCCATGGAGATGGGCAGTTGTTTGTGGCAATATGAAGGGCTGCTGGACGATGTGACCTGTGATTGCAGGGGCTGGACAGAGAAGTGATTTTAACTTCCTATGATTAAATTCTATGTAAGGAAGCACACCAGAAGGGACGGAGGAAACTACAAGCAGTTTTAGTGAGAATATTAATGGTTATTTACGCCACATCCAAGAAAGGCAGAGTGATCTCCTCCTGTGCAAAATTTTCAATGTTTCTAATTTAGTGGGATGTACATTGTATCAGATTTAGCATTTAGGTGTAAAGGAGGTTATTTCCACAATTAGCATTTGCTCAATCCTTCTATTTGTTCATCTACACACCAAAATATTAGAATACTTTGCTGGCAAAATTTTAAATAATTAACAACTCCAAAAATCAATTCATTTAATTGCTCAAAAGTGAGATTACATCAATGACAAGCAATTGGACACTGTCAAATGTACAGGAAAGGAGTGAGATTTTCTTTCTATCAATATACAAAATGCTAGAAGGGTTAAGGCAAAATCCTGGAATTCCCTACTTAACAACATCACACCACAAGACTCGTGGTTCAAGAAGGTGACTTGTGGGTTCCAGCTCTTTGCTACAGCAATCCCAAATTCACTTTGCTGTGTTCCACTAGATTATTTAATCCACTTTCTCACTTTTGACAGCTCACTACAAATACAGGGTCAATAGACTTACCACTTATCAATGCATTTCTGGCAGAAACTATGGGTGCAGGGCAGAATGAGGTCAGCTCGACCATCCATGCAGATACAACATTCTTCTTCATCAGTCATCTCTTTAATCCTACAGAAGAGAGAAAACTGCTTTTGAGTTACATTTCATCAGGCACAAATTTCACATAAATAGCCTAATCTTTTGTTTTGATCTGCGAATGTTGTCCCTATTCTAAGTTCAGAGTTGATCAAATAACAGCATGTAGGTGCCACACACACTCAAAGCAAACATGCTTCCACGCCATTTGTGTCTATATTGACTACTTGCTCCCCTGCGTGCTTGAATTTAGTGGACCTGCACGTCTGCAAACTGTCCCCCAGTGGGATCACAATATTTGGTTGAAGTTTGCTGAGGTAGCAATTAACACACTGTACTCACTATTCAGTTTAGCACAATACTGGGTGAAACCAGATTTAGGAGTCATAGATATAAGATAATCACTAATAAATTCAATCAGGAATTCAGGAGAAACGTTTTGAATCAGAATGAATTGAAAATCTGTAACTCTACTTCAGGGACTGGTTGAGGGGAATACCGTAATATATTCGTGGGGAGGCTCGATAACCACAAGTCGTAGAGGCATACAGTGAGGAAATAAGCCCTTCGGTCCAACTAGCCCATGCCAATCATGTCCCCAAACTAGTCTCACTTACCTGCAATTTAGCCCATACCCCTCCAAACAGAAACAGAAGATGCACCAATAATAGATAACAAAGTGTGAAGCTGGACGAACACAGCAGGCCAAGCAGCATCTTAGGAGCAAAACCCGAAGGTTGCAGGAACAGAAAATCATATTCCGCTTGGGAACCCTGCTGCCCAATGGTATCAATGTGGACTTCACAAGGTTCAAAATCTCCCCTTCCCCCACCGCATCCCAAAACCAGCCTAGCTCATCCCCGCCTCCCTAACCTGTTCTTCCTCTCACCTATCCCTTCCTCCCATCTCAAGCCGCACCTCCATTTCCCACCTACTAACCTCATCCCACCCCCTTGACCTATCCATCCTCTCCGGACTGACCTATCCCCTCCCTACCTATACTCTCCTCTCCACCTATCTTCTCCTCTATCCATCTTTGGTCCGCCTCCCCCTCTCTCCCTATTTATTTCCAGAACCCTCTCCCCACCCCCCCTCTCTGATGAAGGGTCCAGGCCCGAAACGTCAGCTTTTGTGCTCCTAAGATGCTGCTTGGCCTGCTGTGTTCATCCAGCTACACTTTGTTATCTCGGATTCTCCAGCATCTGCAGTTCCCATTATCTCTAATGCAACAATAGTGGTGGGTGAGGGTTAACTATAAACATTAGCATGGATCAGTGGGGCCAAATGACCCATTTTTGTGCTGTACATTCCAAATCAATGAACAGCTTATTATCAGTTAACTGTGATAGTTACAATGTGTGATTTTCCATGGGTTAGCTGGGTACTTGCAGCTTTCTCTTGCAGTTGTTTATCAGATCCCATGATAGCACTATTTTTAACTGCAGATTATGCCACTGAATTGGTAAGCTTCTTTAAGCTGCAGATATCACTGGTGCTTTCAGTAAGTCACCCTATGTTCTAACACGTGCTTAACTACTCAGCAATCTTTTACAGCAAATAGGCATTTGGTTTCAATTTTGTATGCGTCTTTATTTCTTCACAGGTTTATTATGTAGATTATGTTCTGCATTACTTATAAACAACATCCATGAAGCAAAAGAACACCCAGAATATCTATGGTGTGAAAAGGGGTTGCTCAAATTACTGTTTATGAAAGATTATTATTTGAAGAGAAATATTTTTAATTCTGAAGTATAACATACTCCACATAATAGAAATACATACTACATGACCACTATTGCACAATGTATTTAACAGATAAATTAAAAGACCATTATATTAAATTGAAATTACTATTCTTCTGAAAATCTCGAATAATCAACTATATTCATTCCAGATTTCATCAGATAAAGTTCGCACCAGACATTAACTGAACTACAAAATAAATATTCAGAAAAGGGCAAATGATTTTAATGAAGTCTATCCACTCTAAGACTGTACCAGCAACTGACCAGACAGTATCCAGGTGGGGAAATACCCTCAACTGACAGGAATATGCCTATTGCCACACGAGGGAGATGAGAATGCATACAAATATTGTTAAGTATTCTGGTAAACTGATGAAAACAAAGCTGTGGTGGGAACAATTCTATTGGCATATAATGAATGACAGAGAGAAAAGGTCAAGTTACATCCCAACATTGCTGAGGTGGAGTTGCAAAATCAATAAAACTGGATTGCTGACAATTTCAAGCCATTGTGAGATAGACGGAGATATCATTCAAGCAATTGCTACTCATCACAGCCTACTCCCAATTGAAGAATCTATTCCTGTTCCCTTATTCTTTTCTCCGCACCTCCCACCACCCCACACAGGCAAACCCTTGTTTACAGCACTGCTCTCTGTAGCCAGTACCATTGTCTCAGTCAGCACATATTAAGCATTCAATTCTCCACAAAGTCCCAAAAGCCATTTAAGCATAGACAAGTTACTGTGGCATGCTAGGCTTAGTTACACCTCCCTTTGTAAGAGATATCTCTCAAACTGAGTAACCTTGTGTAAAGCTTCTAACACCATCTTGTGGTCAGAAAAGCCCTGCACACACATTTATTTCAATGCAAGGTACTCACTACTGTGTTGTTACACAAATACCAATACTGAATAAATAATAACAATGTCTCCTTGATGAAGCAGCTTAACATCATCACTAAGCTAAATGGACATGTATATGTGTGTCTCATGTTACTAGATTTTATTCTAGTATGCCCAGCAGGTGCAGAACTTGCAGTTTCAATAATTTAGTGATATCTATTGCATGTGTTCCATTAAAAGGGCTTACTTTTACAGGGTCTACCAAAAGCAATTCAAAAAAAGTAGAAGCCCCAACATGTAATTTTTCATTTTTAACAAAAATACAGGCTTTCCGCAAACCAACTAATCAGAAGAATTTCAGCAATTGCTATAATCGTACTTGCTATATTAGAGGCTATGTGAGATGATCACCCATAAATCAGGAATTCAAAAGGAAACTTCCTCCAAAAACTGAAGAATGTAGAACCCATTACACCATAAACTGGTTGAAGTATCGACTCATTTTGGTAAAAATTAGATGGAACAGTTTGACAGTGAGGAATTTGGATCAGAAGCAACTGCGCTAAAGTTAAATACAGGCAACTGCATGGGAATGAAGGCAAAATTAGCTGGAGTGGACTGGAAGAAAACTTTAGCCGAAAAGATGGTTAAAGGGCAATGGCAGATGTTTAAAGAAAATGTTCATGGCTCACAACAAAGATATAACTTAGTAAGGAATAAGGATTCTAAGAAGGGGATAAAATGGTTAAGTAGGGAAGTTAAGGGCAGTACCAAATTGAAATAAAAAGACATACAATGTGGTAAAGATTAATGGTTAAAAGCTAACAAAAGATGACAAAAAAAAGGAGAGAATGAACTAGGAGAGCAAGCTAGCAGGTAAAATAAATATAGACCCTAAGAGCATCTTCAAATATATAAAAAGAGAGACAGGCAACAGGGACAAGTCTAGGGAAATAATAATAGGGACTTAGGAATGGCCGAAGAGTTAAACAAATATTTTGCATCAGTTTTCATTATAAAAGGATAGCATTTGAGAATACTAGACAATCAAGGGGTAGAGCTGGAAATAAGCACAGTAACAATCATGACAGAAAAAGTATTGGGGAGACTAACTCATAACCTAGTAGGTTTCACACACAGGTAAATACATAGAACAGTACAGCACAGAACAGGCACTTCAGCCCACAATGTTGTGCTGACCATTGATCCTCATGTATGCACCCTCAAATTTCTGTGACCATATGCATGTCCAGCAGTCTCTTAAATGTCCCCAATGACCTTGCTTCCACAACTGCTGCTGGCAATGCATTCCATGCTCACACAACTCTGTGTAAAGAACCCGCCTCTGACATCGCCTCTATACTTTCCACCAACCAGCTTAAAACTATGACCCCTCGTGTTAGCCTTTTCTGCCCTGGGAAATAGTCTCTGGCTATCAACTCTATCTATGCCTCTCATTATCTTGTATACCTCAATTAGGTCCCCTCTCCTCCTCCTTTTCTCCAATGAAAAGAGTCCGAGCTCAGTCAACCTCTCTTCATAAGAAAGCCCTCCAGTCCAGGCAGCATCCTGGTAAACCTCCTCTGAACCCTCTCCAAAGCATCCACATCTTTCCTATAATAGGGCAACCAGAACTGGATGCAGTATTCCAAGTGCGGTCTAACCAAAGTTTTATAGAGCTGCAACAAGATCTCACGACTCTTAAACTCAATCCCCCTGTTAATGAAAGCCAAAACACCATACGCTTTCTTAACAACCCTGTCCACTTGGGTGGCCATTTTAAGGGATCTATGTATCTGCACACCAAGGTCCCTCTGTTCCTCCACACTACCAAGAATCCTATCCTTAATCCTGTACTCAGCTTTCAAATTCGACCTTCCAAAATGCATTACTTCGCATTTATCCAGATTGAACTCCATCTGCCACCTCTCAGCCCATCTCTGCATCCTGTCAATGTCCCGCTGCAGCCTACAACAGCCCTCTATACTGTCAACGACACCTCCAACCTTCGTGTCATCTGAAAACTTGCTGACCCATCCTTCAATCCCCTCATCCAAGTCATTAATAAAAATTACAAACAGTAGAGGCCCAAGGACAGAGCCCTGTGGAACACCACTCACCACTGACTTCCAGGCAGAATATTTTCCTTCTACTACCACTTGCTGTCTTCTGTTGGCCAGCCAATTCTGTATCCAAGCAGCTAAGTTCCCCTGTATCCCATTCCTCCTGACCTTCTGAATGAGCCTACCATGGGGAACCTTATCAAATGCCTTGCTGAAGTCCCTATAGACCACATCCACAGCTCGACCCTCATCAACTTTTCTAGTCACATCCACAAAGAACTCGATAAGGTTTGTGAGGCATGACCTGCCTCTCGCAAAGCCGTGTTGACTGCATTTAATCAAGCCATGCTCTTCCAGATGGTCATAAATCCTATCCCTCAGATTCCTTTCTAACACCTTGCAGACGACAGACGTGAGACTTACTGGTCTGTAATTGCTGGGGATTTCCCTATTTCCTTTCTTGAAGGGAGGAATTACATTTGCCTCTCTCCAGTCCTCAGGTACAACTCCAGTGGAGAGCGAGGATGCAAAGATCTTCGCAAGTGGCAAAGCAATTGCATTTCTCGTTTCCCAAAGCAGCCGAGGACAAATCTGGTCCGGGCCTGATGACTTGTCAATCTTAATGTTTGTCAAAATTTTCAGCACATCAGCTTCCTCTATCTCTATCCATTCCAGCATGCACACCTGCTCTTCAAAGGTTTCATTCACTACAGTAGATATACGGGCAGTGACCTTCCGAGAATCATTTGATTCTGGAAAAGTCCAAGAGGATTGAAAATCTGCCAATGTAACACATTTATTCAAAAAGGAAGACAAAAATGTAACCGTAGGCCAGTTAGCTTAATATCCTTTATTGGGAAAATGTTACTCTTACGCTGTTTTCCAAACTTTTCATTATCAAGACACATTTCAATGACACCATTAATTCCACCATACAACCCATTTTTCCAGTTAAATTGATTGCTTATAAAATGTCATATTTACTATGCCTTAGTAGGAAATGGAGACATTCCTGAAGGGGAGGCAATGCGGCGCTGTCACTGGACTATTAATCCAGAGACCTAGATAACATTCTGGGAACCCAGGTTCGAATCCTGCATGGCAGATGGTGGAATTTGAATTCAATTAGTATTGGGAATTAAGGGTCTAATGATGACCATGAAACCATTGTCGACTATTGGAAAATCCCATGTGGTTCATTAATGTCCGTTAGGGAAGGAAACTGCCATCCTTACCTGGTCTGGCCCATATATGACTCTAGACCCACAGCAATGTGGTTGACTCTGAACTGCCCTCTGGGCAATTAGGGATTGGTGATAAATCCTCATGTATAAATGAATAAAGAAAAACAAACTCTGTTGTGAGGGGTTCCCCTGCGGCCTCCTCATTCCTCATCTAGCCACCTCACATAACTATACCCATCTCGCAGACAACATCGTGCGGCCCTTTCATGGAGAAGAAGCCTGGGTTGCTGGAGAAGAAGCCTGGGTGAGGCGATGGACCAAACCCCTCTCTTCTGGACAGCTCCAACTAATGGCCAGCTCTGTGCACAGCAACTCCAGCACTCACCACATTCTTGGCTCAGCTCCGGTACGGCCCTGATCACCTACAGCAGCAGAAAAATGTGATTTGACTGATTCAGCCTAGCAAAGGGCAAAAGGCGATAGATGACAGGCTCACCTGTCCCATGCACTGTGACATAGCTATTCACCACACAGATGCACCACTGCCTCCATGTCAGTGGCACCTGGTATCAGCAGATAAAGTGGTGCTGCTTTCTGAAAATTTACCAGCACCCTTCTCAACTGGTCACAAACTGAAAACCACTGGTCTATTATAATGGGTGTAGTAGCAGAACATTTAGAAACACATCAAGCAATGATCAAGCAGAATCTGTATGGCTTTTGTAATGGAAAAATCATGCTTGACAAATGTATTACTGTTCTTTAGAAATATAACAAGCCAGGTAGTTAAAGGGGAACCAGTAGATGTAATATATTTCAATTTCCAAAAGGCATTTAATAATACTGCACATAAAGCTACTTGATAAGGGCCCGAGGTGTAAGTGTTGTGTATAGCCATGGAGAGGGGTTTGGCCACAGACAATCAGAATAAAGTAGACATGTGCAGAATGGCAACCTGTAATTAGTCAAGTACCAGAGGGATCAGTGCTCAGGCCACAATTACTTAATGTAGATTAATAATTTGGATGTCGGAAGTGAATGTACTATAGCTATGTTTGCAGATGGCACAAAATTAGGTGGGAAGTAGTGAGGATGACATTAGGAGGCTAGAGAAGGATATAGACACGTGAAGAGACTGGGTAAAACTCGGCAGATGGAATATAGTATGGGAAATCCTCAGGTTATGCACTTTGGCAGGAAGAATAGAAAACCTGAACATCATGTAAACGGGGAAAGACGGCAGAAAGCTGCAGTATTGGAGGATGTTGAATTCCTAGTGCATGAATCACATAAAGCTAGCATCCAAGTTCAGCAGATACTAGGAAAGGCAAATGGAATACGGTATAACAATAGGGAGCTCTTGTCAAAATTATATAAGGCTCCAGTCAGAACACATTTGGTATACTGTGAACAGTTTTATCACCTCACCTAAGGAAAGATATACTGATATTGGTAGACAGTGCAGAGAAGGTTCACTAGGTTGATCTTGGTATAGAGGAATTTTCCTACAATGAGAAGTAGGTAGGTTGGGTATGTACTCGTTGAGGTTTAGAAGAATGATACAAGGCCTTATTGAAACATCCAAGGTTCTTAGGATGCTTGACTGGTTGGATGCAGACAGGGTCTTTCCCTTTATGAGGCAGCATAATCTCAGAATAAAGAGACAAAGGAGGAATTTCTTTTCTCCCAGAGGGTGATAAATCTGTGGAATTCTTCACGACAGAGAGCAGTCATGGCTGGATCATGAAGTATATTAAAGGTTGAGACAGATTTTTAATCATTAAGAAAATAAATAGTCACAGAGATAAAGCAGGAAAGAAAGCTAAAAGCCTGCTGGCCTTCATAACAAGAGGAATTGAGTATAGGAGCAAAGAGGTCCTTCTACAGCTGTACAGGGCCGTGGTGAGACCGCACCTGGAATATTGTGTGCAGTTTTGGTCTCCAAATTTGAGGAAGGACATTCTTGCTATTGAAGGAGTACAGCATAGGTTCACGAGGTCAATTCCCGGAATGGCAAAACGATCATATGTTGAAAGATTGGAGTGACTGGGTGTGTATACACTTGAGTTTAGAAGGATGAGAGAGGATCTCATTGGGGCGTATAAGATTATTAAGGGATTGGACACTCTGGAGGCAGGAAGCATGTTTCCGCTGATGGGTGAGTCCAGAACCAGAGGACACAGTTTAAAAATAAGGGGTAGGCCGTTCTGAACAGAGAGTGGTGGATATATGGAATGCTCTGCCCCAGAAGGCAGTGGAGGCCAACTCTCTGGATACTTTCAAGAAAGAGATAGATAGAGCTCTTAAAGATAGCGGAATCAAGGGTTATGGGAATAAGGCAAGAACAGGATACTGATTGTAGATGAGAGATAATGGGAACTGCAGATGCTGAAGAATTCCAAGATAATAAAATGTGAGGCTGGATGAACATAGCAGGCCAAGCAGCATCTCAGGAGCACAAAAGCTGACGTTTCGGGCCTAGACCCTTCATCAGAGGGGGCTCTCTGATGAAGGGTCTAGGCCCGAAACGTCAGCTTTTGTGCTCCTGAGATGCTGCTTGGCCTGCTGTATTCATCCAGCCTCATTTTATTATACTGATTGTAGATGATCAGCCATGATCATAATGAATGGTGGTGCTGGCTCGAGGGGCCAAATGCCCTACTCCAGCACCCATTGTCTATTGTCTATTGAAAGTGGAGCTGAGAATCATCAGATCAGCACTGATCTTTTTTGCTTTTACGTCATATGGAAGAATGGAATCTATGCTTATGACGATATATTTAGATTAGTCAAGTTAAGAGGAGGCTTGTGTAAAGCATAAACCCAAGCAGGGACAGGTCATATTGGTTTCTATGCTGTATATTTCATGCATCTATATGGATAGGATCACATGATCTAAAGCTGGACGGAAATAATCACAGGACAAATTGTTGAAACACTCATCATTGGAGCTCAAGTTCTTCATCACTGACAGTATTTTACCATTGACTATGTGTGGCATTTTAAAACTGCTGAAAGCCATTATGCGCTCTTGCCTTAAACCTACCTGATCCTTCTCCTTGCAACATCCATACCAGGTTCTCTATTAATTTTTAAAACTAAAGTAATTTTTAAAACTAAGAATAACAAGGTTAATGTGCGATTTTTCAAAGCAGTGCAGAACAGACCAAAAAACCATGAAAAGAATATCACATCTCAGCAGTTTATTAACCTAACAATCAAAGGTTCACTTACTTTCCTAGCCAGAGACTGGCCTGACAGGATGATCCATTTGCTGCAGTCCCTTCACAGATGTTGCTTTGGGTAAGAACCCCACCTGCCTGCATGGTGATCTCTCGATATAGCTGAGTGAACTGATAGAGATTTAGAATTCTAGAGGCATCAATATTTCCCGTAGTCTTGTTAATCTGCCAAAACATATACCAAATGACTGATTAAATGCAGAAGAATGCATCAGCAGACACGAAAAAAACTTGTATTTATATAATATCTTCAATGTGTTGAAATCTCTCAAGCCACTTCAAAGGAGCATCAAGAACAAAACCTGACATTGAACCATGTAACGTCATATCAGGGTAAAAAACTGAAAGCTTCACGAAAGACATAAATTTTCAGGAGTATCTTCCAGGAGACTGAAGCAGATTTGGAGAGGTTTCGGGAAGGAATTCTAGAGCTCAGGGCCTCAGAAGCTGTGGGGGCCAAGGAAGCAGGAGGATGAGCAAGAAGGCAGAATTATAGGAAAGTAGAGATCTTGAGAAAGAGTTGTCAGAGTTGAAGCAGTTACATAGACAGGGAGGGGTGAGGCCATAGAGGGAATTGTGCACAAGGATGAGGAAAATTGAAAATTAAAAATTCGCATAAATAAGACATGACAACACTGTTGCATGTGCCGTCATTCAGATGAGATTTTAAACTAAGGCCCCATATGCCCTCTTAGGTGGCCATAAATGATCTCACAGGTCTATTTCGAAGTAGAACAGGAGGGCTATTCCAAATGTTCTGGAAACAATGTTCATCTTTCAATCAAATATCACAAAAGCAGATTGCATGGCCATTATCACTTAGCAAACTCCCATTACAGCAATGTACATATTAGCTATCAAACTTACTATACCTATAGTAACACTTCAAAATATTACGGGCTGCAAAGCACTTTGAGATATGTAGTCATTAGAGATGATAATATAAATACTTCTTTTTCTTTCATTCTTTAAGTGGTCTTCCTTCAAACCTAAACAAGTTGTTTGTATTGCTTTTTGGATTTTAGTTTGCTCTTGCACTTATTTAGCATTTTATTCAAACTTTGGTAAGTGCTAAATTGCTTCACCACCAGTTACGCAGTTTAGTACTGTTGTCACTGATGTTCTGCAGGCTCACATGATTGCTATTTGCACATACAGATATAACAAATGAGATGAATGTCTGATTACTGTTTCTTCTGGGAGCATTAGTTAAGGACAAAACATTGGTTAGAATGTGTAAAGATTGCCCCTTTCTTTTCTTTTAACCATTGAAAAGGCTGATAAAGTCTTGTTTTAACATTTTATCTGACAGAAGATGCACTGCACTATAAGTATCAGGAGATTATGTGCTTCAGTCGTAGGGTGGGGTTTGAATCTGTGCCTTTCTAGAAGTGGTATTCACCGAGTTAAACCATAAAGTCATGGGAATTCAATTATTCTTCTCTTAAAATGCTTTGCAAGAGACTTGGGTGTTGACTGTCTGTCTGGAGTTTGCGCATTCTCCCTTCATCTGCGTGGCTTTCTGCCTAGTGCTCCAGTTCCCACGCATCGTCTTAAGATGTGCAAGTTAGGTGGATTGGCCACAGTAAACTGTCCCATAGAATCCAGGGATGTGTAGGCTAGATGGATTAGCCATGGTAAATGTGGGGTTATGGGGATAGGGTGGGGGTCTGGATCTGCTTGGGACGTTCTTTAGAGGTTGGTACACACTTGATGGGTTGAAAGGTCTTTTTCTGTACTGTAGGGGTTCTATGGTTTGAACTCCAAATTCTTTCTTAACCAATTTTCCCTACTTTCTAATCTTTGGGCTGTTGGAATATTTTGTTGATTCTTGTGAGTCCACTGGCATGGACCTTTCACAATTCCGATGGCATAACATTTTCAGTTCAAACAATTTGAACATTTCTAGCCAAGTTCTCCTGGCTTTAAAGCACTTCAGCTGAAGTGACTGGTTTCCCTGAAATAAAAGCTTGATTCTTGTGCTGGAGAAACTGTTCTCCTTTCTAAACCAAACTCCTGGCTCTTATTAATTAAGCTCAAAGCTAGAACTAATAGTTTTCCGGTCTGTTGTAAATTCAGCAGTACAAACATTCCATTTATTAACACTATAGTGTTCTCTCCAGGCATGTGACTGTAGTTGAAATGTTGTTTTGGAACCGTACTTGGTTAACTGCTTCAAATGAACTTCTGAATGATTTAGAAAGGCTAGCTCACTGAAGTAATTCAACATAGTACGGTAGATACACACAAGGTATACTTTTTAAAATCACAACATCTGAATTAGATCACACCTTAAACTTCTATCATCATGGGAATACATGCCTACTCTTCAGGACTTGTGATCATAATTTAACTCTTTTTAAATTTTAAAGGGGCACACTATATGTCAATAAATGCAAGGGTCTTCTGTATTTACCTGCCCGAATGGTACAGTGAAGTCTAAAACTCTGTTCTGCATTCAATATGAATAAAGTAAAATAAAGGGAGGAACTGAACGTCTCTGCTAGGAGGTTGAAGGAAGTGTTTCAATTTGGTTTTCTAGTGGAATAATTTAGAGTTTGCTTAAAATATTAAACTCAGGAATTTTTTTTAATGTTTACTTCAATTAACAAAGCAATATATTCAGGTCAGTCAGACACAAACTGCACAATCTGTCTATATAAATCATGATTTCTGAGAATAACTTACAACTCCAATGCTTAGCTTGTACCACCCACTCTTCTAGCAACAGTCCAAAATTGAAGGAACAGATAAAGGCAGGAACAAAGGAACATTGACTGAAGGCTATAGAAGCAGTTTACCATTACCATGACACAACAATGGTAAAAGTTTAGTGCATGAATGTTCAAATTCAGTAATCAAGGTAATTAGTGAACAGGATATTAATAACAAAGTGAATTGCTTGAAATTGCACGTTTCACTGCCTGCATTAGATAATTGAATGCTTCAGCACAGAAAGAAAGCTGAGACCCATCAGGCCTATGCTAGTGTTTTGTCCTTCCCGAAGAGTCACCCACAATAATCCCTCAGTCTCTTTGACAAAGAACTAGTTAATTTCCTTTAAAATAACTTGTGGGGTCTGTGTCAACATCAGTTTCTGGTAGAGAATTCCACATCACTATGTATACAAAGAAATAATTTGATAACGTTCCCTTTTACTTGAATACAGATTTGAGATTCTTTTCACTGCTCTTTTTACAATGTTCACTACGCTGCCGCTATTCAGATACAGCTCACCAATGAAAAAAAGTGCAACACTGGGGCCGAGGATTTATCAATAGCATCTGACAGAACGATAGAAGGAATTTAGTTCCATTTGATAGCAGTCTCATCTGAGACATTATCCAGTGGGTTCTGCCTCAATCCAGGTCACAAGAATGGAGCTCAGAAATATGGGAGTAATGCATTAAGATTTATCCATTGCTGTGACAAAATACCCAGTGGATTATTGCAAGAGCAATAATTGCAAGAATATATTTGGTTGCAACTTGCCTAAGGCTGGAACCTGATTGATAAAGAGCATTTCAGAATGACAAGCTACAAAAAGGTGGAAGGGTAATTCTGCTACAGGACGGCATTAGTTCAATACTAAGATTACCTCAGTTTGAGAGATCAGGTAGAGATAGGAAATAGTAAAGATAAGGGACAATTTGTGGGAGTATGATTTAGACCCCTGAAAACATCTGGATACAGAGCAGAAAAGAAGGCACAAATGTAAGAAATGTAAGCAGCACATAAGAAATGTGTCTTAAAAATCACAGGTGACTTTAATCCACAAGTATATCAGGAGAACGGAACAGTGTATTTTTTAGAGTGGTACACTTCCGAGCCAACAGCAGAATGGGCTATCCTAGACCTGGTAATATGCAATGAAATGCAATTAATCAATAACCTTATAGTATAGGAACATTACAAAGGTAAATGACACCATGTTAGATTACACATTCAGTTTGAAAGGGAGAATTGTGAGAACATGTCTGGTGTTATAAACCTAAATAAACTTGCTTCTGCATTTGATTAAACCAAGTTGTTAGCTGAGAAGAACTGTGTGCAATGCTTGATAGAAATGCAAACTTGCTCATACATAAATGGTAGATCATAGAATCCTTACAATGTGGAAACAGACCCTTCAGACCTGCAAGTCCACACCGACCCCTTGGAGCTTCCCACCCAGACCCATCCCCCTATAATCCACCTGAACTACACATCCATGAACACTATGGGCAATACAGCATGGCCAATCCACCTAACCTGCACATCTTTGGACCGTGGGAGGAAACTGGAAGACCCGGAGGAAATCCATGCAGATACGGGGAGAATGTGCAAACCCCACACAGATAGCCGCTCGGGGGCGGAATCG